>NW_026056774.1:1800000-2185620 GCF_023758085.1 Alternaria hordeiaustralica | reverse complement strand
CCCTAACCCTAACCCTAACCCTAACCCTAACCCTAACCCTAACCCTAACCCTAACCCTAACCCCTAACCCTAATTAGAAAGCTATATATTTAGTTCTAGAGACTATTTAAATATAGATTGTAACCTAAATAGCTATAATAACTACGTTTTTTTAAACTTCTAAAGGCTACCTACTATTTTCTACGCCTTTTCTAAATTATTTTCTAATTAGGTAATACGCCTATCGCGAATTAGCTATATATATTCTAGGTTTATTTACTAACTATATTTATAGCTTACTATCTACCTATATTACTATTCTAGCTAGAGTAAACTATACTATACGTAGAAATATAAAAATAGTATATAACTAAGTATACGTATATACGTAAATATAATAATAATTAGACTATATATAGAATAACTAATCTAAGCGTATAAATAACCTATAGATTATAAGGTAGTAGAGATTTAATATATAGAAATAGAAAAGTAACTACTTATAAAAGGCTTAGAATATAATATAATAGAAAAAATAGAGGAGCTAACACTATATAACTATTTATTACTAACTATAATAAAGATAAGAAGTTATAAAAAATATACTTTTATTCTTCTAATATATATTCTAACTTTTAACTTCTTTATAATTATAGATTAACTACTTTCTTTTCTCTACTAAGACTTTACCTTAGTACTATCTATACTAGAATAGAATTCTTATTCTTTAGTTCTATACTCTATTCTAAGTAGATAATCTAATTTATATAAGGTTTAACCTAAGAAGCTATATACTTCTATAGTACTATAATATAATATAGTAGGTACTAAGAGCTACGTGCGTAAAGAAAAGTACTATAATAACTATCTTCTATATAAGGCTACCTTTATTTATATATTAGCTAAAGATAGTAAAGAAGAGAAATAATATACTTAATAACTATCTTAAGAATAGTAGCTATAAATATAATACTACTACTCTAAAGCTTACTAAGATTATAAAACTATACCTTATACTAGAGAGGTAAGGCCTTACTAGTTATATTACTACTAATAGTTAGTAGTTCTTTATATATAGTAAGAAGCTATAATAATTATTATTAGTAAAGTACATAGAAACGTAGTTAAGCTACTTATAGTAACCTTAGAGATAATTAGATAGCTATTAGTAGTTAGCTCTAGATAGATATAGTAGTAGTTAACTCTAGGCCTCTTTTATAATATAGTAATAATAGTGCTTATATTACCTAGTAAAGAGTTAGTATATAATATTTATTATTAGAAAGATCTTATAGATAGCGTTTTGCTAAATTATAGCTTTTATAGGTAAGATAAGATATTAATAAAGAGATTTAAACTTAAACTTCTTATAATATAAGCTACTATAGAGAAAGTACTATTAGACTATCTTATACTTAAGTAATAAATTTTATAACTACTTACTATATATAGTATTATATTTTCTCTATTAGAATATAAGCTTATTTATAAACTTTAGAGTTTACAAGACCTATAACTCTAGGTAGAGATAGATACCTACTATATAAATAGGCCTTATAGACTTATAAGTACTAACTAATAACTTTATACTTTTAGATAGTATAGAGGTATAACCTAGTAGACTTAGTATATACCTACTTCTAGACCTTACTCTAAATACTATAAAATACTTTATAAAATTTTATAGCTTTTAAAATACTTTCTATTATACTAGTAATACTATAAGCTTATTTTATATATAAATAATTAACTTTTTATTTCTAGTATATAGAATAAACACTTTACACTTTAATATAGTATTACTACGCTTTTAGACTTACGTATCTAATATCTAACTCTACTAGTATTATATTTAAGTCTACTAAACTTTAGAAAAGTATTAAAACTTATAGACTACTAAAATCTATATTATATTATAATACTCTATAATACTTATATATAGTTACTATAGTAGTAATACTTTTAAAAAGTATACTATATATAAAAATAATACCTAAATACTTTTATACGTCTTATATAGAACTCTTTTAAAGCTATAGAAATAAATATATAATACTATACACTTAATACCTTAGTAAAGACTTATATAGATTAAAGTAAATATAAATTTTATAAAAAGAAAATCTCTAGTTTTCTACTATATATTCTTATTTACTTAATACCTACATTTTTATATTTTACTTCTCTAACTCTTTTCTACTATAGACTAGCTACTCTCTCTAGACCTTAACTAAACTAGAATTCTTTAGCTAATCTATAATGCTGTAGTAGATAAAAAAACCTAAGTAAACGCTAGGCTAAGAAAGAGAAAGATAGTTCTAATACTTAGCTAGGTACTTAGAGAAATTAATACAGCGTTTATTATAATAGAGGCTTACTAATCTACTACTAATATAACTACTAGTAAACCTTTCTAATTATTAGCTTAGAATATTAGATATAAAGTATAATATATAATAAAATTCTCTTTAGAGCATTACTATTAAACTAGATATTATTACTATAAAGGTTCTCTACCTTATAAAACTAGATCTTATACTAAGTAAGTAAAGCTTTAATAGTAATATCTCTACTATTCTTAACTAGGTTAGAGCTAAGAATAATTAGTAGATTGCTATATATAGTAAGAAGCTATTATAGATCTAGTTAGTAAGAGCTAGATAGGTAGAGTACTAATACTTATAATAACTTTAGAAATAATAAGGCAGCTATTAGTAAGTAGCTTAAAAGTAGTATAGTAGAGCTTATTATTATAGCGCTAGAAGATAGTAATAAAAGTTATTATAGTAACTAGAAATAAGTTAATATATAAAGTATTAAGTTAGAAGAGTCTTATAGATAGCGTTTTACTAAGTTATAGCTCTTATAGGTAAGATAAGAAGATATTAATAGAAAGAATTAAACTTAGACTTCTTGTAATACTAGCTACTATAGAGAAAGTACTATTAGACTATCTCTAATTAAGTAAAAGATTTCGTAATTATTTACTATATAATATACTATATTTACTATAGAGTAAAGTAAGCTTACTTACACTCTTATAGGTCTATAAGACTTATATCTCTAAGTTATAATAGGTTTCTATTATATAAATAGATCTAAAAGACCTATAACTATAAAGCACTTATATTCTACTATATCTTTATTATCTAATACTTAGAGTCTAGAAAAGATAAAGTATATACCTTTTAAAGCTAGTAGTATTATAGAAGTAATATATAGCTAGATATATAGGCTTTTTATAGTATAATAAAAATACTAATAGCTAGATAACTTTAATAAATATATTTATATATTTATAAACTAGATAACTAGATTAGAAGCTTACGTTAGAGTAACTAAAAAGAATAATAGAATTACTTAATATACTAGATAAGTAGATTATATATCTAATTTAATTAAGTTATAAAGTAAGCTATATTTAAATAACATTAAAAAAATAAACTTTTTAAACTACTTTTATACTCTTAAACTACTACTTATTAATTTAGCTTATTAGAATACCTTAACTATCTTATCTATACGCTTAAGATTATTACTAAAGCTAGTTTTAACCTACTAACTAAAGCACTCTACTATCTAAAACGCTAGGTAGCTTAGATAGTAGTACTTAACATAGTTTAGCTAATACTAATTAGTACTATAGCGCTTGCTAGACTTAATTCTAGGCGCCCTTAATTATATAATAGTTTTTATCTTTACGCTTATTATATTAGATATACTTAATTAATTCTCTTAAACGCTTAATTTAGATTACTATAGAATATAAGTTCTTATAATTATTAAAGTAGATAATAGTAGCTAACGCTATAGTAGAGATATTACTACTATTCTTAACTAGGTTAATATTAGAGATAGTTAGCTTAGTATTAAATTAATATTCTAGCTAGAAGAATATTAGTATAAATAGTATATAGAGGTAGTAATAATGCTTATAATATAGTTTAGAATAACTAGTCTACTATCTTAGTAAAGAACAGCTTAATAATAATATATCTAGCTCTTAGTCTAGAAGATAATAATATTAGAGGTTAAGCTTATAGTGTCTAGATATAAAGTTAGTAAAATTATTAATATAGTAGAGAAATATTTATAGGTAGCGCTTTACTAGATAGTATACTTTTTTCTTTTTAGCTTTAGTTAGTGTTATAAATAGAACTAATAGCTCTAGAAGTACTAGAACTATAGTAGCTATAGTAGTATTAATTTTAACTTATACTATAGTTCTTAGAAAGATAGAGATTTACTAATTTTATAAAATAATATACTAGAGAAAGTGCTCTACTAGTTATAGTAGAATAAAAGATTCTCTATGCACTTCTAGGCCTATAAGACCTATACCTATAGTAAAAATAGCTTTCTATTAGGTAATTAGGCCTTATACAACTATAATAAGTATCTATCTAGTCTATCTAACTATAAAAGAGTTATTTAGATAATTTAAGAAACGCTATATAGCTAGATATAATACTAAATTTAGAGAATATAAAGATTATAAAAGCTTAGGTATATAGACTACTACTTTTTAAGATACTTAGTACTATAGAACTAGCGTTATTAGATAAATTTATAACTTTATAGTATATCTACTTACTTTTTATAGTATAAAGTGCATTAGTTACTATAATAATAAAAGAATATAGATATAATATTAGAGTTATTCTTCTAAGTAGAGTTTTAGTAAACTTAAAAAGTATAAAGCTATAACTTAGATATATATTAAATATTAAAAAAGAAGTATATAAAATAAATAACTTTTTTATTCTACTACTTTCTAAATTCTATTAATTTATACGCTAAACTTACTTATACCTCTAACTTACCTCTTTACCTAGACTTAAACTCTCTAAGAATAGACTTAGAACTCTATAGTCTATATTCTAATATAATAGTTAATACACTAGTGCGTCTCTTAGCTATTATTACTAGTCTTAAGCCTCTAATAGTTAAATAGGTACTTTAGCTTATTCTTGTAGTGCTTATAACTATAGTAGCCTACTACTAGATTATCTCTTTCTTAGATTAGTAGAAAGTACTAGAGTTAAAGTATAACTTATATTATAATATTCTAAAGAACTTAAGTATTAAACTAGAGCTTAGAATTATAAAGCAGCTCTATATTATTAAATAGAACTTTATACTAAAAGAGGTTATTCTTTACTCTAATCTTACTACTAGCCTAGACTAAGTTTATATCTAGAATATATAGTAGTTTACTAAATATAGTAATAAGCTAGAATATATATAGTTAGTAAAGTATATAGAAAAGAGAGATTAGAATAGAATAGTAATACGTATAGTAATCTTAGAGATAATAAGGTAGCTATTAGTGTATAGCTTAAGACTAGTCTAGTAGCTATCTAGGTTATTAAACTACTAGATCTTAAGCAAAGTAGTTATAGTTACTAGAAAGTTATTAGTATATAAAGTGTTAAGTTAGAAAGATCTTATAGATAGCGTTCTACTAAATTATAGCTTTTTAGGTAGTATAAGAACATATTAGTAGTGTAGATTAAACTAACGCTCTTTATAATACTTATAGCTACTTAGATAGAGATAGATAATAGTTATACTATCTTATATATAAGTAATAGAGTTATAAATTAGTAACTATATAAAGTACTATAATTATAACTATATAATTAGCAGCTTCTATTAAGAAGTAGATTTATTAGATCTATAACTCTAAGTATAAAGAGAGTATAGCTATACAAATAGGCCTATAAGATCTATAATCTTAATATAGAAATAGTAAAGAAGTATTACGTAAGTCTATTAGACTTAAAGTAACTAACTTAACCTAAAGGTAATCTATTTCTATTTTTCTTTAATTATTAGTGTAATATTAGAGCTATTATAGTAGTATAAAATATTCTATCTTTTTTTAGAAGATTAATATATACGCAAATCTTATATTTCTAAAAAAATATATCTATAAAGTAGCGTAAGGCGCTTCTAATAAATATTACTAGAATAAATAGCTTTAGATATTATTCTACCTACTAGTTAGATCTAGTTAAAAGTATAAATTATATATAATAATTCTAAAAGTTAGACTAGAAAAATAAGACTAGAGTTAAGGTCTTTCTAGAAAAGGTAGTATTATAGTTAGCTATACTATTTAATTATTAAATTCTTATAGCTTTTTTTACTTTAGATTTTATTATAGTAAAAACTTTATAAAAGGTAAAATATTTAAAAAAAAGAACTCTATTCTTTTACCTTAATTTTATAGATACTAGATACTATAACCTCTTTTAATATACGCTAATCTACCTCTCTCTCTAAAGATATACTAGGTTATTTCTTAGTGTTAAGTAAGACATAGCCTCTATAATCTTACTAGATAAGTATTTAGGCACAGCCTACTTAGTCTAGTTACTAGAAGATATAGTCTACTTAGACTAGTAACTAGAGTTAGTAAACTAATAGTATATTAGAAACTTAGAATAATCTACGTAGAACTTATTACTACAGCGTTCTAGAGAAGCTCTACTCTGTCTATAATAGTCTTTCTAAAATCTAGCTTTATATCTTTAAATTTATTAGTATAAGAAATAATAGATATAGTAGAATCTACGTAATAATTTTATATAAGACCTTAGAGTTAAACTATATATTTAGCGCACTTTAAAACAGGCTAATATTATTAAGATACACTATATACTTATGCTTATTATAGGTATTAGTTATAATATTACTATCTTATAGAATATTATTAGTGTTAAGAATAATAGATAGCTTACTAAATATAGTAATAAGCTAGAATATATATAGTTAGTAAAGTATATAAATATAGTAAAGAGAGAAGAGAGAAGAAAATAAGAATATATATAGTAATAAAAGAGATAATAAGGTAGCTATTATTAAGTAGCTTAAGGTAGATAAAGTAGCTACTAGAGTTATTATACTACTAGACTCTAATATAGCTATAAGGTATAATAACTATAAAGAAGTTAGTATGTAAAGCTTAGAGTAGAAAAGGTTTTATAAATAGCGTGTAGCTAATTAGTAGCTTTACTAGATAGTATAAGAAAGCGTTAGTGTAGAGATTTAAACTTATACTTCTTAATAGTACTTAGTAATACTAGGTAGAGATACTAGATAGTTAGAGTATTTCTTCTAAGTAAAATAATCTTAAATTAATAACTATATAATCTACTATAATAGTAGCTATTATACGTATACGTGCTAGAAGATAAGAGTAGATCTACTAGACTATTAATTATAAGTAGAAATAAGTCTCTAACTATATAAATAGGTCTTATAGACCTATAAGTATAAGCTAGTTATAGGCGTCTTACTATATAAGTAGGTCTATAAGACCTATAACTATAAAAAATAGGCTTAAATCTAGTAGTAGATACTTACTAGTCTACTAGACCTAGAACTCTCTACTAAAAAATCTCTATTTAGGTTTATTTTAAATAGAGTTAGTTATAGAGTTTTGCGCATAAACCTTCTAACCTAAGTAGACTCTATTTAGGTTTCTAACTATAGTAAGTATAAATAATTATAGCTATAAAGAATAAAGAAACGTAGTAAGTAGCTAGTGTAGGCACTAGTAATTTATTAGTAAAAGTAAAGAATCTAACTCTAATTCTTTATATAATAAAGTTAGAATACTTTTATAATATTAGAACTCTATATAGTAGTATTCTACGTTCTACTAGATATAGTAGAGCTTATCTAGGCCTTTCTTATATACTCTCTAGATAATATAATCTACTAGATTTATTAATAAGTTAGTAAGAAATAACTTTTAAAGTATATTTAGTAGGTTTATAATAATTCTTAAGTAGATATAGAATACGCCTTTACTAATCTAACTAATAAGAACTATCAGCGTCTCTCTAAGTGCGTATATAAGAAAATAACTATAAAATAAGTAAATAAGTATTTAAAGAATTAACTAGATTATATATTAGTAGAAATACTAGTAAATTTCTAGAATATAGTTACTATAAAAATAAATAAGATTACGTATTCTAATTATAAGCTTAAGTACTAGAATATAGCTAAGATATTTAAGTATATAGATATTAGTAAGATAGCTAAAATAATTAACTATATAAAAGTAGTTACTATAGTTAACTATTTATAAGAATAGAAAATAGTTCTAGATATATAGAAGTAGTTATATTAAGAAGGTTTCTATTTATTTATAACTATAGAGTTAACTAAATATAATATTATAAAAGATATAACTACTAGAGTAGAAGATATAACTACTAGACTAAGTAATAATATAGATATAGTTTCTAATATATAAAATAACTAGCTAGTATTATTCTAGACTAATGTAGGTAGAATATTAACTAATATACTAACTATAAGTAAAGTTAAAGAAATCTAAAGATTAGTTATAACTATATAAAAGAGAGAAACTATAGATATACTTAGTAATATATAGTATTACTAGAATATATTAATACTCTACGCTAAATACAAATATCTAGAATATCTTTTACGTAGTAGAATTAATCTAAAAAGTATATAAAAGTAGAGTATAGTAATAGTAGTGTAAGAGTAGCTATTTACTAAGATTAGTAGTATTATACTTTATATATAGAATAGATAGTTAGAATATAAAAAGTAATAGTTTATACTCTAAGAGAGATTTAGAGTAGAAATCTTTACTTTACTACTAAAAGGTAAAGTACTAAATTTATTTATTAAATAGAGACTAATTACGCGTTTATAGAACTAGATAAATATAGTTATAATCTATAATAGTAATACTATAAAAATAGTAAAGATTATAGAACTAATCTTTATAAGTTATATAAGAGTAGAGTCTCTACTAATATAACTTCTACTAGAGTCTATTAAGAAGTTTAACCTTATTAATTAGACTTTTATAAATCTACTTACTCTTAGTTAAGATATATAATAAAACTTTAAGGTAGTCTAGAACTTAATAGATAATATAAGTTAGTCTAATTTACTAGCGTAAATAGTAGTAATATAAGAGAATAGATAATTCTAAATATACTTTACTATTAAAATTCTATTAATTTATATATATAAATAGGTAGGTTCTTATAGATATAAAAGATTAGATTAACTTAGTAATATCTAAAGATTTGTATATATATAATATTAGAACTTTACTTAGTAATATCTAGAAATTTATAGATATAGAATATTAAATTTTATTCTAGAAATATAAAGGTAATTTAATAGTGTAGTTTCTATCTATAAGATAGTAGAAAATAAGCCTAGAAGTTATAATACTTACGTTAATAAGCGTACTTCTAGAGTTAGCTTACACTATTAGTATACTTCTAGAGTTAGCTTATAGTGTTAACTATACTTCTAGAGTTAGCTTATAGTGTTAACTATACTTCTAGAGTTAGCTTACGCTACTAGCGTAGTTCTATATATAGCTTATAGTATTAAGTATTCTTTTAGAGTTAGCTTACGCTATTAAGTATTCTTCTAAAGTTAGCTTACGCTATAAAGTGTACTTTCTAAGTATAATTATAGTAGAGAACGCACTTCTAGAGCTAGCTTATAGTATTAAATAAGCTTCTAGAGTTAGCTTATAGTATTAAATAAGCTTCTAGAGTTAGCTTAAGCTATAAAGCTAGTGCTAGAATATAAAAGTGTATAAACTAAATTTTATAGAATTTAATAGTAAAAGTTATAAACTTAATAAAGTTAGATATACTAAGTATCTAGCTAGAGAACTATCTAGTTTTATTATAAAGAACGTTTATTTCTTATACTAAGTCTAGCTTTATAGATAAAGATACTACCTAATTTAATTATCTAATAGTTTCTACTAGATATAGTTACGCTATTAGAATTACTAGTAAAATATAATATTAATAGATAATAGTAGTATTAACTATAGAGTATAAGTATCTCTAAGCTTTAGTATAAAGTAAAGTAATATCTATAGATAGAAAAGGTTATAGATACGCTATAGTTATAAAGAAATATCTATTTACCTAATTATATAAGTTTATAGATAGATACTTAGTAATAAAGAAAACTAATAAAGAGAATTAGTAAGAGTTTAGAAGAGAGTTAGATATAGAAAGATAGTAGTATCTACTTAAGATAAGATTTAGAATAGATATATTTATATTATTTCTATAATAACTAGTTAATAACGCGTATATTAAGACTAGCCTAACTATTACTTAATTTAATTAGTAGATTAAAATACTAGTAGTATATAATTTAACTATATAAGATACTACGTTAGTAATTAAGCCTCTATACGCAGCAAATATATTAGAAGATCTACTACTAGACTAGTTAGTATTAGAGATATTAATAGATAATAAAGTAGATAGCTATAATCTACTCTTTATACTATTATATATTAAAAGTATATAGAGAATAGTAGGTAGAATTATTAAAAGTAGAGATAGATTAGATAATAATATTAGAGTTCTAAGTTTATAGATTAACTAACTTAGAGGTATATAGAAAGCTTTATTATATACTATCTATAGATAATTTTATATTATAATATCTATATAATATTATATATCTATTATATAGAAGAATATAGAAAACTTTTCTAGATTCTTCTAAGGTTTTCTATTCTATTACCTTATATATAGATAATAGAGTAATATTAAGTAAACTATACTTTATTATAGAAATTAATTAGAGATATTTTAACCTAATTATACACTAAAATTAAAATCTAGTGTATAGTTTATATATTATAAAAACTTTATATTCTTATAAGAACTTTATATTTCTATAGACTCTATATTCTTCTAGGTAGTATATTCTTCTAGACTTTATATTCTTAGATACTTATTCTTCTAGTCTAAGTATAGAAGAATATTAAGTCTAGTATTAGAGTATACGTACTATAATCTTTAGAATTTAAAGTCTATATTCTAAAACTTAATATAGTTAGATCTAGCGTATAGTTTATATATTATAAGAACTTTATATTCTTATAAGAACTCTATATCTCTATAGACTCTATATTCTTCTAAGTAGTATATTCTTCTAGACTTTATATTCTTAGATACTTATTTTTCTAGTCTAAGTATAGAAGAATATTAAGTCTAGTATTAGAGTGTACGTACTATATTTTTTAGAATTTAGAGTCTATATTCTAAAACTTAATATAGTTAGATTTATAAACTACTTATAGTTTAAAATAACTTATAGCTAGCTACTAGTCTTATATATCTAGAATAAAAGTATTTATCTTTACTTTTTATATCTATATAGCTTAAGTATATTACTTTCTAGAATATAAGTTTAGAAAGTGTAAAAGTATTTTAATAATAATAAAACTTAGTATATAGATTAGAAAAGAAGTAAAACTAGTATAAGTTAAGTAGTATATTATACTATTAGAAGATAGTTTCTCTAAGCGTAGAGAATATAAAGAAAAGAAAAAAAAAGTAAAAAATTCTTCTTAAAGCGCGCTATATATATAATAAAAAAGAAAGTAAATAATAGCTTAATTCTATTACTTTTATCTTTAAAAGAGTAAGTACTTTTCTAGTATCTACTTAGAGGCTTAACTCTAATAGTAAGTTATTTTTACTATACTAAAAGTATCTAAAGAAGCTAAGAGTAGTAGTACTTAGATACTAGTAAAGATAGTAGCTTAATTCTATTACTTTTATTTTTAAAGTTAAAAGTAATAATACTAAGCTTACTTCTTAAAGAAAAGAAAGTACTTCTTTTACTTAGCTTATTTATTTCTTCTTTTTCTTTTTTATTAAAGTAGTTAAAAGTTAATTTCTTACTCTTTAGAATAAGTTTATATATATAAAATATAATATTATAAACTTTTAGATTATACTTATTATAAAAGATAGTATACTATCTATAGTTAGAATTATATAAGTAGTTAATAAACTTTATTAGTTTATTTATAAACTTACTATTTATAATATAAAGCTTTTTTTTTTAAAAACTTTCTAACTTAGTAAACTTATTAAGTAAATATAGATAGAATACTTTTACTTTTAAAAATAAAGTTTTATAATATATAGCTTTAGTATCTATTATAACTTTACTATAGTAAGTATTAATAAACTAGCTTTTATATAGATTTTATTTATACTAAAAACTTTAGCTAGTAAAAGTAGTAGTGTTTATAATAATAAAGATATTAGCTAATATTATTAAGTATATTATTAGTAACTTTAAGTCTAATAGATTTAGTGTTACTTTTTTTAAAATAATAATAAGTCTCTAAAGAATATATTTATAAGTAAGTTAATAGCTAGAAACTAAGATAAAGTAGATATAGAAACTATATAAGCTATAAAAGTACTAATATTAGATAAAAAAGAAAATATCTCTTAAGAAGAAAAATTTACTTAGAAGAAAAGAGATTATCTATACGTTAGTAAATTAATATACTACTTATACTATTACACTAACTATATAAAGTTTAGTATTTAAATATAAGTATTATATAACTATTATAGAAGACTAATTAACTAAGCACTATTTCTAGAAGATAACTATATAGTATATAAGCTAAATATAGCTTATAGCTTTAATAACTATAAAAAAAAAGTTAGATAACTTTATTATAAGTAGGTTACTTAGAATTAGAAATACTTTATAGATAATATTTTTTTCTTTAAGTACTTTTATATAAGTAAAAAAGCTAGAAGTATAAAAAAAATATAGAAGAAGACTTTTATAAAAAAAAAAGTAATCTAAACTAAAAAAATATAAAATTAAGTATTTAGAGTATAAATAATATAAAACTTTTCTTTTTCTATATAATTATATTAAAGTATTAGTATTTTTTTTTTAGAAGTCTATTACTTTCTAAAAGTTTTAGATAAGAATATTAATTAAGCTCTACTTTATATACTTTTTAAAATTCTTATAGATATTCTAACTTTAATACTTAATTTCTAATAATATAAAATTAATATAGTTAGAGCTATTATCTTTAGTATTAAAGAAAGAAGTAATAGTTTTAAACTATTTTTATTATTATCTAAGACTATAATATCTAAAAGATACTTCTAGCTATTATTCTAAGATTTATATATCTAACTATAGGTAATAAAAGCTAGAAAGAGTTTATAAATAATATTATATTCTAGAAATATATAAAAGATAGTAAAAAGAGTTATAAAATAATAAAAAAGAAAAAAAGCTAGTTAAAATTATAAATAGTAAAAGAGTTTTTTCTTTCTATATAATTATATTTTAAATACTACTACTCTTTCTCTTTTAAAAGATTCTAGAAAGTAAAAAAAAGTAATATCTTTTTTAATTACTTTACTTATCTTATAGTAAGTTATATTATACTATATTTAATTATATAGCTTTTTTATCTTTATAACTAGTAACTATATAAACTATTACTTTCTCTTTTTTATTATTATATAATAAGCTACTATTTCTAGCTACTAGTAGATATTCTTAAAAAGAATCTACTATAAACTAGTATACTACTTAAACTATTACGCTAATACTATCTAGTTTAGTATTTTAATAAGAGTATCTTATAACTATTATAAAAGATAAATATAATATAACTAATATTTAGATATACGTTAAAGATCTAATATATCTAATAATAATAACTTTACTAATACTAATAGCTTTTCTCTAGAGATAATATACTAAATTCTTAATAAATACTAGCTAAGTAGTTATTTAGCTAAGTATATAAAATACTATTTAATACTAAGTAGAAATAGTTACTAGCTACTATACTACTAGATAGATAGAGATATACTTTTCTAACTTTTATATAATAGCTTCTTACTAAAAAGTAACTCTATAGTTTACTATAGAACTTAAAGATATAGACTCTACTATAATATTATAGCTCTAGAAGTAGAAATAATAAGTATAACTAAGTAGTAACTATATAGCTTAAAAGATAGTAAAGATATAACTATAGATTAGTATAAGTATAGTACTTATATACTATTAGTGTATATAAAGTATCTATACACTATAGTCTATATATAGTAAAAGAAATACTTTAGTATATAGTATATAGTATTATTAAAGCTAATCTATAGTATACTATAGTATATAAGTAGTAAGAGACGCGTAGTACTATACTATATATAGTAGAATAAATAGCTAATCTATATACTATATTAAATAACTATACTTATATTAAAAATAAAAATATATATAATTATAATAAAGTAATTATTAGTCTTTAAACTATATCTACTAACTACTATTAAGAATATATCTAGAGTAAGTATTTTTCTACTAAAAACTTTAGATAAAATATAGTATATAGTTTATATTAATTTTACTTAAGATAATAAACTTTTCTAATATTATTATATACTTTTAACGCTACTAAGTCTACTAGTATATAAGCTAATCTATACTAGTCTAAATAAATACTTTTATAAAGAAAATACTTTACTTTTTTTATATTTATAATAATAGCGCTAAAGCCTTACACTAAGATACTCTAAGAAATATTTCTCTATACTTAAATTATTCTTCTTACTAGATAGATATAGTGTTTAGTTATTAGATAACCTTTAATATAATAATATTATATTAGAAAAGCTTTTTAATATTAAAACTATAGATAAAGTAGTTTTATACTTTTATATATAGTATCTAAAATAGTTAATAGAAATAATATAACTTAACTCTATTAAGTCTATATAAATTATAAATTCTAGAAGTATTAAAAGCTAAACTATAAGCTAAGAACTAAATAAAAAGCTTTATAAAAGTAGAAACTAAATAATCTATTATCTATCTAACTTATAGTTATATAGTATATATTATATAAAGTTTATTTTTACTTTTAGAAAGAATAGAATATTATAAGTTATTATAGCTTTAGTAAATCTAACTTCTAATAAATAAAGTTATAAGAGTTATATAGATAATAGAAAGAAAGTATCTACTTTAATAGATAATATTACTTTTATAGTAGACCTTTTCTTATAAACTATAATAGTAGTAATACTAACTTAGTTTAAGTTTTAAACTAAGTTTTAGAATTTACTATAATATCTTTAGATTTAGCTATAATTACTAGTAGTAATTAATTAATATAACTTTAGTATATATATATATTTTAGTTTTATATATATAAAGTATATTATACTACTATAAGTATTAATTCTAGCTAATAATAATTAAAAGATCTAAAAGTAGCTTTATTTAAGTTTAAATTACTAAAACGTACTATAGTAAGTCTTAGACTTATACTAGTAAAATAGTATATATATCTTATTTTATATATATATTATAGTACTTTAATAATTAGCTATATTAGTAATATATTTACTAAGTAGCTATTTAGCGTAATTTATAACTATAAGCTAGAATAAGTAGTTATTTAGAACGCGCTAAGAAAATTATATATTTATTACTTTTTTTACTTATTAGTACTTACTACTTTAAACTATAATTTACACTTTATATTCTACTTAAAGAAACTAGTAAATAGTTAAAAAATATACTTAATTCTAGATTAATACTTAGTAAATATAAAAAAGTAAAAATAGCTTATATATATAAAGATAATATAGATCTAGTAGTAAAATAATAGCTTTAGTATAAAAAATATAGTTTTACACTACTAGTTAATCTTTATAAGTATATAAAATATATTATTTTTAGTATAAAGTAAAGAAAGCTATAAATATAAAGTACTATTTTTAGTAGCTAAGTATTTATAAAATAAAAGTATTTACGCTAATATTAGTATAAGTAGATTATTTTATAATTTAAATAATATATAGTTTAATAGATAAACTAAAAAAAAAAAAAATTAGACTTAAAGTAAAATTTATATACTTTATAGTAGAATATAAAAAGCTATAGCTCTAAAAGCTATAATAAAGTAATAAAGTATTCTAGTATTATACGCAACGTTACTTTGTACGCAACAGAGTTAACTCTAATAGAAGGCTAATGCAAGGAATTCTAACGTCGAAAGGCTAGACCGTTCTTCTATTACCTGTTCTGGTTTACCTCTAAGATAACCTCTATCTACGTAATAGCAAGACTGCAGGCATTATTATTTTAAACTAACTTTGAACAGGCGTAGTATTGCGCCGAAGCAGCCTCGCGTTCTCGCTTGCGCGACACTACCCGCTTTCGTCTTCAAGTGTACCAGCTCCAGCTCTTTCTCCAGCTCTAACTCGTTCGCGCGTCGCACCCTCTCCTTCATGTCTGCGCGATGCATGTCGCCGAGGCCCACCTTTGCTTCTTTGCGTTCTGAGTTCCACTGCGACAGGCTTTCGCGTGTCGGTATCGCGCGCCGTCCGACTCCAGGGGTGCCTCGGTTTGAAGGCATAGCCATGTCGGGGTGGCGAGCCAGCGGCGGTGGCGCAACGTACTGCGGCGGAGGGCCAACATACATGCCCGGTTGCGCATGACCATGGAGAGATGAGCGGTGCGTCTGCTCTGGGAGAGCGCCTTCGAATGGTGAGGGGCTGAAGCGCGAAGACGATGTACGCTGCTGGCCGCACGACCCCGGTTGCGCAGCTGTAAGTGCCGCAAGTGACTCCGAACGCGCTCTTCGCACTTCGCCTTCACGATGCTGCTGAGCGGAGCGAGACATGCTGCATCTCCGGTTCTGTTGCGACCGGTCACTATGAGCAGTGCGTTTGGTAGGCTGCGACTCCGTACGTGCAGTCAATTCCAGCCGCACCGGGCCTTTCGATCTCGGTCGCTGGCGGTTCTCATGGGCCGGAGTGGGCATTCGACGATATCTTGTCTTCGATGGCAAGGCTAGGGGCATCGGTGGAAGTGCAGCTGTCTCGAACGGTTTGTCGAAAGAGTCATACCGTGATTCTTGTGCGGCGCGATCGAAGGATCCAGCACTTGTGTATACTGCACTAGCCTCAAGACTATGCGACCAGTGATGGGACTGGCTACTGATGGTCCCAAGGCTGGATCGGCGGTCAAGAGTGCCGCTTGAAGACGAGGAAGATGACAACCCGCTCATCGGATAGCCGTTGGCGAGTATCTGGGGATGACTGGAGTGTGATCGAAGGTTGGACTGTGAGGCAGAGCGCAGCGATTTCCTTTCCATCCTGGGATAACTTCCATCTTGCGGGATGTGTTGCAGGGACTGGCGGCGACGTTCCCGCGATGTTACTGCCCCTATGCGATGGAAGCCTGGATGGTCTCGTCGGGCGTTCCAGCCTTCCTGTTCCACATTCATCCCTCTGCCATGAAGACTCTGTTCGTACCGTTCTTCGTGGTTTACTGGAGAAAGCGAAAGCGATGCAGGAACCGTATTCTCGGCTTGAGAGCGTCCCGAGCTCGACAAGTGTCGGTACCGACTTGGATGTCTGTTGGTCGTTCTAACATCCCTTCCGGCTGTGAGGGCGCGTTCCCGGTCTCGCGGTGGCTTCTGTATCGCAGCGGCGAAGGCACGAAACTCAGGAGTCGCCACGTCAGTCGCATTGAGTTCGCTGATACTATGGAGAGTACGCCGTCTTTCCTGTAACTGTTGTAGCTTGGTTTGAGACTGAATCTTGAGCGATTGAACCTGAGGGTGAGGCTTCTGGAGAGGCATGTTGAAGGTTGGTCTTCCTGGAAGGATGAAAGGTTGCTTTCAGACACTCCAGGCGGCTCATATGTCGATGTCGAAGGGTTGTAAGCTCTCACTGAGTTCTTGTAGCTTCCTGGTGGCTTTCATCGATGCCGCGCGCCATGAACCGTATTGTCGGTGATCTCGGAACTGAGCTGCATATTGTGCTACGAACCCTGCATACTTGCCAAGCGAGAGTCCGTCGGCGGTGTGTACGTTTCGTTACCGTTGCACCTCGAATGGCTCCTTGGCCAAGCAGACACGGAACGGGGACGCGGATTGCTTTGCGAGTAGCGGTCAGTGTGAACGCTGCTGTTCACGAGGAGTGACACAAACGACTTGGCATAGTCTCGTATCTTCTGGGCAACATAACACCAGACCAGTTGACGCGGACAGTAATGCGTTACTGAATCGTTGAGTTGCTGCAGCGTGCATGCTCCAGTCGAGGCCTGCGCCTCTAATGTCGCTAGATGAACCATGACTGGGATGAGGCGGTTGCTGCAGATCGTCTCGGGACAGCCACCTCTTCGGCGACCCAGCTGTGAGGGACGAAGCGCATGGCGGCCAGGTGGTCCGAGATGGTCGGCCATGTCGGGTCCAGTATGACGGGAAAGCCAAGTCACGTTACGGGTACAGCAGCCTAAAATTGTGATCTCATAGGTCGCAGTGGGCGCGCCACCACGCTGGGTTCGGTGCGACGAGGTACAGCAGGGGAATGGGCCGTGAGATCGAGACGCCTATGAAGACGACGCGGAAGAGAGCTATGATGCTATGCGAAGTCCGTCGAATGAGAAGCGCGTGAATGCTGGCTGCATTGATGAAGATGATTAGCATCTTTTCACAACGCAGTGTAAGGCTCTTGTGTGAGCTAAGGCCAGGATAGCTGCCGTGAGATTTGATAACTCTGAGACATCACACATTCCCGCGTCCCGCAAACTCAATACTCGAGATCGGCGAGACTGGTAGGATAATCACACATTCGGGGTCGATTGCGGGGACGCCGGGGCGCCATCGGTGGATGGGACGCGGAATTGGTATGCGCGGAGACATTAACTTCATTGGTGTTCGCTGCCCACAATGACATCTGGCGTCTGGCGTATCTCTATCCTCGTTAGCCTTCCTGGGCGTCCGCTTCCTCTCTAGCTTTCGTCCGTCCATCTTGCGTTGCCTCCACCGTCAGCTCACATCCAGCGACATTCTCTCTGGCCAGCTTCCTTGCCTTCATGTCTGCGGTCATCCGACTCATCCTCGCGCGTATTTCATCCATTCTAACCGCCATATCATGCGTGTTGGGGCTGGGATCCCGACCGTGATCGACGCCGACGGCGAGCTTGTCGCGCACAGGTTGCGGTGTAGGTACGCGGGTCGTGTTCGCGTCATGCTCGGTCTGCGCATCGGCTATGGCAGGTCGAAGGAAACCTGGATTGCTCGTGCCATTGGCCTTTACAGGAAGCTTGCTGTTAGTATAAATTGACGAGCAGGTACTACGCCGAGTAGTGGCTACGTCGTTCAGCGATAGAGAGAGGGCTGAGTCCGAGCGTAGGTGAGCGGGCAACGGTGAAGACGTTCTAGGTATCAGTCTCTTGATGGACTTGGGTGGGATGGGTGGAGCGTGTTCGAGATCAAGTGAAGGGCCTCTGTGATCATCGGTTGGAGTTCTCTGGAGTTGTACCCGACTTTCCCGAAGACCGTGACTTGCAGAAGCCGGACGGTGCGACTGAGATTCTGACGCGACTCTGGATGCAGCCATGCTGTTGCTGGCTGTCGGTTGGCACCATCCCAGGCTTGCTTTCGTCGGCCGGGTATAGTTGGGCGCATTCGTGGTAGACGCAGTCGACTTCAAGCTAGCTGTTGCAGGCGGGGCATGGCTGGGGGCGCTCGCTACGGCCGGAGTAGGCTGGCTCCCGTATTGCACCGAGGCTGATGAGAGTGATGGCGCAGGCGTAGGCGACTGGGATAACTGCGGGTATCGCGATGTTGTTTGCGAGGCTCGTGGGCTGTCGCGGATTGGGCTCGCTTGCGGGGTGATCGAACCACATCGCGGTCGCGGCAGTGTGGTAAACAGGCGCTTTCGCAGTGAAAGCGAAGTGCGGTGGTATCTAGAGATGGCGCTAGGCCGCGACGTGTTAGTCGTGCTGGCAGGTGCAGCTGGTCCCCCTGTGGTCGCGACTTCCTCCTCAGCACCGATGTACTTCCGCATAACAAGCTCCACCTGAGCAGCAACATCGTCAAAGTCCAGCGCTTCGAGCACATCGAGCGCTTTCATCTTGTCGTTCAAGGCTGCGCGCCACTCATGACTGATCGCGTTTTGAGATTGGGCTATCATCTTGTTGCGAGCCACCATGTCCGACCAGTCGCGATAGGACTGAAGTCCTTTCTTCATGTCTAGGCAAGCTTTCGCGAGGTGCTTCTTGCTTACAAGGGCACATGGTTCTAGCGCCTCGAGCACAGCAACGTTCGCTGCGTTGCCGGTGAGCTCACGCCAGATGACTAGCAGCCTTTGTAGGTCGCATCCGACGGTCAGCAAGTTATTGCTACTTATCTCGAGTACATCTCGTACGTCGCCGCAAATGTCGTCAATGGTGCTGGAGTTCACAAGAAGAGCGAAGTGAAATCGTTCGATGCTGTTGACGAGCTCGTGGTAGGGGTCAAAGGATAGATCAGAACCCAAGGGCGACTCGATGACGGTAGAGCCTTCCGAGACACGGGGACTTGTGGAAGCTGGGATCCAGTCAGGTGTGGCACTTCGCGCATGTGTATGATGAGGAACGCGTGTCAGTGGGCTTCCGAAGTGGGTGGTGGTAACGGTCGTTGAGGAGGAGATCGTGTCGGCTATGGGAGAGGACGATTGGGTCTCGGGACGCTGTTGTTGCTGCGTATACTGTGCAGGTATCGGTGAAGCCACAGGGGCAGAGATAAGCAGCTGTGTTCTCACCCCCGTAGAAAGGTTGTTGTCCGGCTCTAGCCTCAACGCAGTCCCAGTCATCTCCACATCCTTTGATCGACCGTCACGGTTGTGGACACGCTCCCAGAGCCCTTTCGCCGCCCGCTTGGCCCAAGACTCCTTGACATCGTGGCCGTGCTGACCTTTGCGCGATGCCATATCAGCATCACTGCCCTTCCAAGTCTTCCCACACGGAACGAACTTACCTCCTGCGACCGTATTCGCACGTCTGCGCCATCTTCGCAAGCCGCTATTCTCTGCGGCCTCGGGGTCCATCCGGCGGGTAACGAAAGCGCTGAACGCACCCATTGTGTCTTCGGCGAGCTGGGTATTTGGAAGAGAGAGGATACGCTCGTTGCCGAGATGCAGGATTGATTGCTGGAAGAGGCTTCTCGTATAAGCTTGGTTAGTGGTCGGTACGTGTATGAGATGTGGTGTGAAGCTGTCAGTCGCGCAATATTGCGGGTTGCGCGCATACGAGACCCTCGCCATTGTGGCTCTCGTTACCAGACATTTCGGTGTGGAGAGGCATGACACAACGGCTTATTGGCTCTGCTCGCTGGTCGCTGGTCAGTTTTACGTATGCTGCAAGGGTCCAGGAAGCTCTTTCGTGGCCAGCGCAATGGCAAATCTACCAGTTATCAGGAGGTTTGTCGGCCTTGAGATATTCATTCGAGCGTCTGCCCTGCGCATGTCAGTCTGTCGCAATATGCCGGATGGCACTGGGCATCTGCAGGCTGCGGGCGCTGACAAGCTGCTCGGGGCGACACCGCGCAGCCTGCATTCGGTACCAAAGTATGCACAACATGGAGTGCGACCGCCTCGCCAGCAAAATGGATGGTCATTATCGATTCTTTTATTGTCGCATGCTATCCGAGCCCCTACAAAGCAACCAGTGTAACTCCTAAACGCTCAAACATGTATCCCCATATAACGCTACCCCGTTGTTCGCGGTTGGCGCCGGCTGCGGGGCGGGGCGGGTTCGTGACGGTCGTGGAACGAGGGGGAATGCAACATCCATCAAGCACTATTCACTGTTAAGTTCAGTTACTACGTGTCTCGCCAGGACGCTGGCGAAGAAGAAAAGACGAGGGGGGAGGATAGGAGGGGTGGTGGTCGAGGCCTGGACTGCACGGCGAGCGCGAACGCTAACGATGTCTTTGGAAGGAAGCGGGCAACGATAGTTGTGTTATTGGCTGCGTGATGCCAATTAGCACTCGTCCATGCTCATCATCCAGAGACACTTCGTCGCCTTCGCTCGCTCGTACAGTCATGCATAGGCTCGATGTAAGCGAAAGGGCGAAGGCAGGGGTCGACTTACTACAAGCTCAAAGTCAAATCGCCGCGGATACTCGCTTTGAGTTCAATCTCAATCTCCAGATTCGCCTCGAGCGTCAGCTTCAGGCCGTCCTGGTCCTTGAGCTCGCTGCCCTTTTGCTGCGGCTCCATGCGGTAGGGCTGGTTGGGGTCGGTGCCGCGCATGGGGATCTCGCCTCTCATGGCGCGGGCGTATGTGACGGGCCCGTCCATGGATGTGCTGTCCGGGCCGATGCGCTCGAACATGCCCATCTTCTGGAGATCGCCGTTTGCGTCGGCTTCCTCGAGGGCTTCCAGCGACGTCGTGTGCATGTATTTGCCGTTCTTCTTGTCTTCTTCGATGCGGTTGCGGCGGGCGCGGCGCGACGACGAGCGCGACCGGGCGGATTGCAGGCCCGCCTCGCGCTTGTCCTGTTTGGCCTTGTTCACAGCCTTCTCCTGCTGCATCGTTGACCGCTCGTGCGGCTGGTTCTCATAGTCGGAGTCCTTGTCGGCCATGTCGTCGGGTATCCTTGCTATCATGCAAGGCCTCGGGCGGTTGGAGGAGGCTGTTCTGGATGGGGATTGTCTGCGTGATGGAGGTGAAGAATTGCGCAGAGGTGTCGAGGTAACGGCGATGGATGCGAGCAAGATGTGAAGTCAGCAAGGTCGAGCAGCAAGCGGAGCTACTACACGCCTACGCACGCCACGACTGGTACGGGCAGCTCCACTCCAAAAACAAGATTACTCGCAACGGCCTGGTCCTCTGTAGCCCCCAAAGCAAGGACGCCGCCGCCGCAAGCCTGCACCCCTGTCTTTTCATCCGTCGTACCGTCTCACCGTTTCAGGCTCGCTACGGATGACGTCAGGCCCACATCGAGCGACACCAGCCATTGCTGTCCCAATCGGGTTGACAGCCGCTGCGTGACGTATGTCAAGACGATGCATCTGCGCGCGTCTTTGCAAGTCGCCCGACATTTGCACACATGCTGACGACGCGCGCAGCGATGGCGAAGCACAACCAGTCTCGCGCCCACGCGAGTGGCTAGTCCGCCCGCCGATCGCTTAACGCGGACCGTTGATCTTGCGGGCAACGGCTGTGCAATACTCGATCCTGGGCATAATAGTCGTCAAGTTTATACTCAGGCTCGGATAGCTTACTTCATGATCAATGAGTCGACGTCGCATGCGCTCTCGGTTACTGGGGTATTATTACAGGGCCTGGTAATAACACGCCTACTCGAGACATTCCCTGACGCTGCGATGATCATGACGAAGTTGGATGAGATTACAGAAATACCAACACCATCAGTATGCCAGCGCGATGATTCAGCGATGTAATGGGATGCAAGTTGTTCATTGTGTCGTATTATACTGCAATACGTATCGTAACACTACATGCAAAACTCCAAACCAAACGCCATTATGATCTCCCAATGTAACAATTGATGCGTTTCGTGCAGTCATCCTCGACCGTCTCCTAGTTACTGCGCAAAGTTAGCATTTGGCTTTGGTGATGAATGACTACATGCTTGACTTACAGCAATCCGAGCGTGAGATCACCATGGATCTTGGCCTTCAACTGGATCTCAATGTCGAGGTTGAGTTCCAGGCGCAGCCTCAGCTGCTCGCCTCCGTCCTTTCCACCCTCTTCTTCACCGCCGCCGCCGCCAGTCAGACCTCCCAGGGCCTTGCCAGCGGTGTCTCCGACTTGGTTGACGGCGTTACCAGCAGTGTTTTGGACCATGTCGCCGGCTCCACCGAGTGCATCGCCTCCAGGGACGTTCTCGGTGATGTCGTCTAGCGGACCTCCGCCCTTGCCGCCCTTCTTTTGGCGCTGGCGGTTGCGACGGCCTCCAGATTGGGACACGTCGGATCGCGCATCAGACTCGGCACCGGAGTCTGCGCCCCGTCGGCCACGGCCACGCGACTGGCGGCGTCTCGATTGCGACTTTGACTTTTCTTGTTGGGGTTCGTCGGACTCGTTGTCAGCGTCGCCGCCGTTGGTTTGCTTCTTGGATTCTGCGTCCTCTTGCTCAGCTTTCCCTTCGCCATCGCTTTCGGGGGCAGGAGTGGCGTCAGGAGTGGGCTGCTGTTGAGGCTTCTTTCCGCCCAGCTTCTTCGGCGTCTTCCTTTCGGTTTTCTTACTCGATGATTCCGCACTGCCCTTTGCGCCTACCGAGGCGTTGGCATCCGCGTTTCCCTCTCCGGAGACAGACTGCTTGGTCTCTTCAACTGTGTCCGCCATGGTGCTGGTTGGGTGGTTCTTGTGTGGGTGGGAAGTAGTTAGACGGGTGATGCGTGACGAGCTGAAGGTGCTTCGGAGATTGTTGCGAGTACAGAGCCGCGGCGCAATTCGTTAATAAGAGAAAAGCGGCCTGGGAACAGGAACCGGTTTGAAGCTTCAAGGTACCTGCTACCCCTGCCGCACTCGAGCCACCCGTCATGCAGTCTGACGCACCATGTGGCACCCACATCCACCCCACCGCCAGCGTCCCAAAACTTGACCCCATCCCTGCGCGCTGCCAACCTGATTATTTTAGATCTGAAATTGTGCTTGCAACAGTCTAGCTGTTCCGCTTATCCCTTAGTGTCTAGTATTATTTTAGAGGTATTAGGCATTAGAATGCACTAATTAATTTATCTAGTCTCTATAGCATAATCTACTAAGTTCTTCTCTATATATTTTAACTATTTAACTATTTATTTATAAATTCTTTTATTTATTTTACTACTTCTTTAGCTTATAAGTTAAGTAGTTAGTAATTTTAGTAGCTTTAATTATTATTAACGTTTAGTAACTATAGTTATTAACTAATAATAAAAGTTATAGCCTTAGTATTAAGAGCTTTAATAGTATATTAAAAAAGTATCTTAAGCGCTATTATTTTTTTATTTATAAATAAAATAATATTACTTAAGAAATATAAAATAGTATTTTTTATAGCGTATATAAGTACTAGCTTAATAGTAATTACTTTAATACTTAATTAGTATAGGCTATACTAAGCTCTTAACTAGAAGATTATACTTAATATAAGTTAGTAATATAAGCTAAGATTATCTTTAACTATAACTATATTACTAAACTTATTATAGCTAAAATAAACTAAGAAAGTAAGAGATATTTAATTTATAGTATATAGTATATAGTAAATATAATAATATTAGTAAAGATTTTATAGTAATAGAAAGAAGTTAAGTACTTACGTAAAATTTCTACTTTTAAAAATAGGTAACTATAGTTATAAAATTTATACTTATAGTTTAGCTATTTTTACTCTTCTATAGAATACACACTAAAAATTACTACTTAAAACCCTAACAGACACCTAGTGTTCCGCTCAACCCGATGCGCTGCGAGCTCGTGTGCCTCTGGTCTCGCTTGCTCGTCATTGGCGCGCGCACCAAGCCCAACAGCGATGCATCGAGCAACGCGTCAGCTGAATGCGCTTGACATCAACGCTTTGGGACATGCTGTGGCACGGGCGAGGCCTCGATCAGTGGTCTGGCGGAACGTTTACCCACAGGGTGCGGGAGACCGTTTAGTGCTGGCGTGGAAATGGGAACGCGTCTTCATAGCGTGCACAATAGATCTGAGGTAGCGCAGCGTCGAAAGAATCCCGCGATAAATTCGATATCATGAGCGTTGTGCTAACGATCGTTGGGAAGACGCAATCGCGGGGCGCACCAGATCTTCCCCGATGGCCGGCCCGAATTGCGCCGGTCTGGCGGGTATCGTGACGACGGCATTTCCATACGCACCTCCTTCGGAGTTCAACGAGAGCAACCAGTCAATTGGACACCAGCATACTACCATTCCAGCATGACATCCCCAGAAGCTGCAGATGCAGCCGCAAAGCAGCGGATCATCAAGCACATGAACGCAGACCACCACGACTCCGTACGCGCCACCCACTTCAAGCACCATTGATGTCGAATTCGACTCCCAGTCCTAATGTTGACCATAGATACGCCGGTATGCCGAAGCGTACGCTTCCAAGTCCATGATGCAGAGTCGCTCGGCGCAGATGGTCGACATTGATCTGAACCAGATGGTCCTGAGCTGTGGTGGGCAACAAGCTGTCATCGCCTTCAACCCACCGATGAAGGCCATGCGCGAGGCTCGCGAGCGGCTTGTTCAAATGGACAAAGACGCTCTCCAGGCCCTGGACCGAAGCGACATCGCCATCACTAAGTTCGTTCCTGCGTACATGCGTCCTGCTCATTTGTGGAACTTTACGCAATGTGTGCTTGCCCTGCTCTTGCTACCGCGGCCGGCAAACTGGCAGCCTGGATCGCTTCTCTACGACAGCGTCTTGTATCTTGTGCCAGGCTTCGCGAGCTTCGTCGCTCGAATCGGCTTCACGGTTTGGGCCATCATGGTACCTATCCACATGGTTGAAGCGATCATCATGGCGAGGAAGCTTGCAAAACACGGATGCACATTTCTTGACGCGGTATGGTGGAAGTGGGTGGGTACGTGTCTCGTTGAAGGGTTCACGTCCTTTCTCAGGCTGAATGCGCTCATCGCGGAGAAGAAGAAAGAGAAGGACGCGAAGAAGCATTAAGGACTACAGAGTTTTTGATTCGAAGGCATCTTTCGTAGTCTAGCATACTCAACTTCATGAGATTTTCTCAGACGGCGATGCGCCCATATACCATACCGGTCAGGACTTCTCCTTGGCATCCAATCGAGCACTGCGAACGTAATCCTGAACTCATCGAGTTGGTAATACAAGAAACGGTATATGCTTGCAACGCCAACTCGATGAATCCGGCATTACGTTCGCAAAGAATGTTCTTCGTAGAGTCTACACTATGCACGTCTCTATATTATCAGTTAGATACGCTCCCGTTGCGAAGAGTTCATCGCATGTGTTGCGTTTCGACATGATAAGCGTCTCATTCGCTTTCGTGATATCCAGCTGTCTCGCGAAACCTATACTCGCCTTCCCCGTCGAGATGTTTGACTTTTCATTTTGATCTGGGGATAGGGATGCCGGTGGCAGGGAACTAGTTTATGTTGGCAACGACGTCGGTTTTGTGTGGATCTTGTTGCATGGCAAACTCATATTTGACATCTCGTGTACAGCTGATTGGTGCCGGGTTCTGCTCATTGACGGTACGTCCAGGCCACAGCCATGTATCGTGGATGCTGCATTGGTCAGCATTGAACAACTTGGAACGGCTCAACCACAAAAACGAAACAGCAAATTTTCAGAGTCCAGATGATACTCGCGTCTTCGTCTCTCATCCATATTCTTTCCGACACACTTAACATTCAAGTATCAAACTGAGCTGATACCGACACCTGGCAACACGGCGCACGAGAAGCCTCGACCCATACCGCCGCGATGCCTCCAAAGCGAAAGAACGAAGCAGTCACGAATGCAAAGCCTGCCAAGAGGGTTAAGACAGGCGGCGCCTCTACATGCGCACATCCTCTGAATAAGCCGGCCGGCGATGAGACACCCGCGAACGACGACATCAAGAAGGGAAAGCGCAAACAACCCCTCTGCCAAAGTCCACGACCATCTACAGCTACGGCAGATGGTACAGCGTCCTCTCCATTCATGGCCCTACCGACCGAACTGCGCTGCCAAATCTACAATTACCTATCAGCCATCGTCTACGATCCCGTTTTCCCGGAGCCAGGTATCTGCAACTGGGAAGTATGTCGGATGCCAACCGCACTGCTTCAACTCAACAAGACTATATACGAGGAGGTGAAGCATCCCGCGGTACAGAAGCCTCTACAGAAGGTCGACGATGAGCTTGCGCCCAAGATCATTCTCGGTCCGACACGCGCTGAGATAGACCCTGTGTATGTTGCGCTCTCGGATACCTTCCATCTCGCCGGCAAACAACTGCGTACGTACCTAAATGGGCCGCAAAAGCACAGTACTGCGGTCAAATATGTTAGCCTGAAGATCGCATCGTGGTACAATGACACGTATCTACGGCAGCAAGTACAAAACGGGAACATGAGGGCTTCCAGTGCGCAGACCAAGTGCAAAACCAAGCACTTGCACAAGTTTGTGAAACAGACCTTAAGAAGAATGGCGCTTAGGAAGACTTGCGAGGTTCGCATTCGAATCCTGAACCACCCACTGGGGCCGCTTCATAAGCGAATATATAAGCTCGGTGATCCATTCTGTAACTACACGGAGTACGAGAGATTGGCCGCGAAAGACACTGTACGGCGAGCTCTGAGTGTCGGGATGAAGCGCGAACTCAAGACCGTGTACACAGCAGCGCGCGCAGACGCCCACAAAGGTATTCTGAAGATGATGGCGAACCACTTTCGATCGCAGGGGATGAACATCACGTTCTCGGTGGCGCGCGCGAGAGATCGGGGCTTGTTTGACATGGCCAGGTCACTCTGTTAAGTGTTTTGTCGAAGGGGATATCGCTGCACCCGCTCTCATCACTCTCCAAGGCAGCACGAGGATGTTCAGTAGTTGGACAAGCCCGACAATGTACCCTAGAATTACACATCGTGCATAACTCTTCTGATCCTTTGCCGATACCTACGTGATGGTTTCAACCGGGAGGTGTGTGTAGGACCAATCGAGTTTCTTGCTGTCAGCTGGGGTCCTTGATGCGCGAATGCAATGGCAGACATGGCTGCTGAAGTTGACACTCGCGTCGAAATTGCAACGTGAAGACCGCAACCTCCCGTTCAGGGGATGCGCAATAGGACGTGAGCTGCCAACCATTGCGATTTACATTGCTTACACAACGTGAAGATTGGGAGCATAACCTTCATCGATAGCGACAAGGCCGACATGGGCAGCAACGACCCAACGAGTACGGTTCTAGACTCTATGCCGAGATCACTGTGCCATCCTCTACTGTTCGCTATACCAGGATAGCATCGTAGGAGACCATATAATGTCTCCACAAACATGTTGTCCAGTTATATTGCGACGTTGTCTTCCTGCTGTGCACCGTGGCGCATGTTCGATCGCGCGTTCTGCGGAAGTTCGCGGAGGTATACGGAAGTGCATCGCGCCGAAAGAGGACGGTTCGTCATGCTCTGGGTGACATCAGTATCCCGGTGCAGTTTGCATTGCGCACACCCGTGTAGTCGTATCCGCGTCTATGCTGTTGTCAATGTGTGTGAGCACATGCGCTGAAACGTAGTAAGAGGGCGGCGCCTGGTGTTGATGCATGAGGTCACGGTCGTTGAGAGGGAACGCAGATGCGCATCGGCGATGGTAGGAACTCAGACATGTGATGTGGTGAATGCTGTCCTTTCGTTTGCGACACCTCGGCACCAGGCAGCTCGGCAGCTCGGCCAAGAGTTTAGGAGCGTAGAACCTCTGCTCCGTTGGGAAGCGATGTGTAGGGCGGATGCGGAGTCGAGCGCTCAGTTCTTTCGGGTTGAACCATGAGTGAGTGCCCGGGACTTGGAAGCAACGTGTCTTGCGGATGTGGGATGTGTCTTGGGCAGCGCACTGAGCGTCTCTCAGATCCTTGGTCTTGGAATGTCCGATGGAGAAAACGTTCGGCATTGCCGGCCATCACGATGTGTTGTGGAGGCCATTAGAAACTGTTGCGGAGGCTATGGGGACTAGTACTGGGCCGTGGAGTCTTGGGGCCCGTAGTCCAGTCCCTGGGGTCAGTGCGGGTATGAGGGGTGTTGCGACGTGCACAGAATGACCGTGGTCACTGACTTCGCATTCGTATATTATTTCTCTGTCGGCGGGGAACGGTCCAGTCGCGATGTCGTAGGTGGTGCACTCGTTGGGTTGTTGGTGCCCACGTCGGCGTTGCCGCTATCGATAATGGCAGTGTTTCAAGGAGCAGCTAGCCGTTCCCATCGACGCTATGACGTCGGTGCTCACGCCTCACCACCGTTCTGGCGCCTGTCGAACCTTATTGATGTCCTAATTCTGTATCACACACGACCACACTCTTCTTCCTCTTGCTTCTCTTGCTTCTCTTTCTATCCGTCATCACTAACACCTTGTCGCGAACTCTCGACTTTACTTTATGTCCCTCCCTGGCATCTCTCTAGAGTGTACTCACTGAAAGCATTGCCATTACCACATACTTACAAATCCTCGGGAGTGTTCACGGGTAGAGCGGCGAGTTGCGCACCACGGCTCATTCGACCTCGCGCACGGATATAGTACTCCGATGGTGTACTGCTAATACTCTTACTTTCACGACCCTTCTTTACAAACCCTCTTCAGCCTACGATCTGTCGCACAAAATCGATTTCCACAGATCGTGAAGAAATTCCGGTTTATTAGTGCGAACATTACCGTAAAGTTTGACATGGATACGCTAACGACGTCTAGGTCACTCTAGGTATGAAACTACGATCGGGCTTACGGTGAACCCTCGACATACACGATGCAGGCTCATGTCCTATTATCAACAAAAGTATTCCTGTTATACAGCGATGAATTGAAAGCCCTCGACGCGAACAAAAAGCAATGATGACGACGGCGATGCGCGATGGGAAGGTTAGACGTAGCTTGCAGCGGGCCGTTCGCCTCGACCCGCATCCTTGGCTATATGTCTTATACCACGACCCAGACTCGTCCAGAACACGCAGAGCTCGAAACCCGAAGTGCGCCCGTGCGCACAAGCGTAGAATATTGCTTCCACTGAAGGGTCATGCCTCAGACCAAGTGTATTTGGTGGCTGCAGGAAAAGGCCCTTCCCAAGTTGTCTTCGCCCAAGCCGAACTCAGGTGTGTAGTATCAACGGTGAAAGAACCTCTTCGCCAGGACTAGCGCTTCCGCATCTCTACACCGACGTAACGCCGCTGGAATCGTTCGATATCCGCAGCTTGAACTCCACGGTTGTAACGGCGGCCCACTTAACTATATATGTGAGACCGTACCCCAGGAAGCGGCACGATATATCGGCTGCACTTGCCCACCTGTTCTCCAACTCTTGAGCTATCTTATATTCTCTTGTCATCTCTTGTCTCTTCCTCTCTTGGCTCATACTCTTCTCTCGACATCTCCTCCTCTCTTGGCCCATCCTCTTCTCTTGGCTCAAAGTCTTGTCGTGACTACTACTTATCCTCTCTTGACCCCTACTCCTACTCCCCCTACTCCTGCTTCACTCAACAACCATGGAGGACGCTACCTGGAAAGAGACCCGACCAGGTCGATGGGAGCGCGCGCAGACCTACCTCGAGAGGATCAACATACTCACCCGCAACGTCCCCAACGCCATCGGCCGCGACAACTGGGCCAAGAACGCCGTTGCCAAACTCGAATTCCACCTCGACATCAAAGACCCCGCTGCCTACCTGCGAACGGCCTGGAAGCAAGTCCGCTACAACCATCCAGAGATCGCCGCATTCCCATACAACGGTCGATACATCTACCGCGTCGGAGACGAGCCCTCCATCGCCTTGTGGGTTTCGGCGACATTCTCCGTCGCCGAGGGCAAGACCGTTGATGAACTGCTGGGACGGATTCCACGGAACGAACAGATGATGTGCTACTTCCTTCCCGACACATCCGAAGTCATGATCTGGTCGCCGCACTACCGCGTCGACGCCCGCGGCGCAATCTTCTGTCTCAACCACCTCGTCGAGTCTCTGGCCAACATGAATCCCAACTTAGTCTTTGGCGGGTGTGCCAAGAACCTGACGCCGAGCATGGAGTTGACGCTTGGAATCGGGCACGAGAAGACACCAGAGATCGAGGCGCAAGCTGAGAGTCGTCTCGCAGCACTAGAGCCCCACAAGCCAGCCCTGGAGCTGACGCCCACGATGAAATCGCAGAGACCGGGTTACACCCAGCGACACTTTGTCAAGCTGTCCAAGCGCGACACAAAGACCGTCATGGACAGTTGCGAGACGCGCGCTCTGGCCATCGACGTCGCTCTACACGCCGCCCTCATCAGCTCCGTTGCCAAACTCGCACAAACAAAGGAAGCGCGAAGCTTCATGGCGTCCTTCCACTCCAACCTCCGCACTCTGATCCCAGAAGGCGCAGCGCCAGAGAACTCGCCTACAAGCTACACCAGCGTCATCACCACGGAAGTCATCGTCTCGCCGGAAACCAACTTTGACTCTTACTACTCGCAACTCGCACCCGTCTACGCCGCGGGCTACGCGCCGTACCTCCCGTCGTCGCCGTTCTTCCACCAGCGCCTCGAAGAGACGCTGTACGTCAAGAAGTGCGAGGCAGATGGATCACCGCAACCCCGCTTTGCTTTCCTGGGCGAAGTAGACGAGCAGGTCAGCAAGAACATCGGCGACGGACTCGTCAAAGTCAGAGACTTTTGGCTGGGCGCCGAGACCCTGACGATGCGCATGATGGTGCACACGTGGATCTGGGAGGGCCAACTCGTCCTTAGCGTCTGCTTCAACGAGAGCTATTGGGATAAGGAGCAGGCGGCGAGTCTGCTCGGTGGCATGGAGGATGCGCTGATGGGGGTTGCACTGATGAAGTCATCGAGGGTGGATAGTGCGGCGGGTTCGAAAACATCGTTGGTGGATGTCAAGTTGGCGGAACTGACGATATAGGCTGCTTCGACCGCGTGGGTAAGATTTGATAATCTCTAGTTACAGTGCACGATACCATGAATACGAATGTTTCCTCCTGTTAACTCACGCAATGCATGTGATATCGACGCCTGAGATGTAGTCTGTGTGGTAATGAAGTTTGCTGTGGTCCGCGCCGATGTCCGCGGACAAGTGCTTCAAGCATAGCGGAGCGACCACCCCTCTTTCCGGCCCGTGAATACTGCTAGTCATGTCCCCATCTGAATTTGAGTTCTATCGCTCCCTGCCTAAGGCGTACAACTACAAAACCAGCATCTAGGCGTACACGTGAATTGGGTCGTGTGGAGCGGAGCAACGGCTATTGTGTTCAAAGTCTACCGAGAGAATGTGACTTTGCGGGGTTTAGCTCACCATCCGCGTGACGCCTCGTCATACATGTTGCGCAACATATGCTGGATGTAACATCTAGTCTACGAGGTTGTGCCGAAGTCCGCAGTGGCCGACAACATCCCGCGAATGCTGCTGTCATCGCCATATTTCCTAAGACCAATTTCAAGACTTTGAAGGCTCTTCTTAATAGCCTCTTTTCCTTGCGATTCCATGAAATCTACGCATGCGATCGGGTACTCGTAAGTCATCTTGAGAGTGAAATGTGGTTTCAACTTCCATGAGTCCATGATTCCGTCGTCCTTGTTTTCATCGTCGTTGGACTTAATGTCGCTTCGACACAGACCTGCATACCGTCGAACGTCTTTCCAGTTGGTTATCCTAATCTCAATCCCATCCTTGTCAAACCACAGCTCCATCTGCTTGGAGTAGGGAAGCACTCCAAAGCTGTGAGTATGGAGTGACAGGGAAATATCGTTTTTCGACACACGGCGTACTACAACATGTATGTTCTCTTGATCAGGTATCTCTTCACCAATTCTCCCAGGTACTCCAACATTCGTACTCGGACAGAGCAGTATATCGCGAGATGTACAGTTCTCGATGGTAGCACGCCAATCGGTGAAACCGCCCCGCGGGCAACATCTTTTTCGCAAATCCAGTCCGCGGGCATAAATCTTTCGCAAATTCAGTCCGCGAGCATAAGTCGTCGCGCGCATGGGAATCGACACTTGGAATCCATGGCTAAACTTGAAAGCGTTCTCCACACTCTTGCGCGTGATTCCGAGCGCATGCCACAACAACGTCAGAAGATAAGGACAGGCCCACGCTGAAAAACGGGTGGCCGACCTAAAGAATAAGCCAAAGGTGCTCTCGCTATAATCGACTGTAAATCTCTCTTGCCCTGTCACAGACAGTAGACTGTAGATGCGATCTCGAGGATCGCGGCATTCCAGCGTGCGCCCGAGCTGGTAGAAGATGAACCAGAAGGGGATTGCAGAACCGTGGCGGAAGTATGTCCCTTTCAGTAGCATCTGAATCCTCCTCAACCGTGGATCATCCTGACAGTGATGCAGTAGCTCTTCCAAAGCGCGCGTTTTTGCCACGCTACAAACGAAGATCCGTTGCGGACTCCGTACCGATAATAGCTCCTGAACAGTCCAGGCGCGGTTCCAGTAAGGGTGATTTGCCAAATCAGTCGTACAGATATCGAAGAGATCATTCCTGTCCTTGAAGCACCCGTCGTTGGAGCCAACAGCTGATGCCGTGTCCAGCGCAACCCATACGTCACCATATCTTCTCAAACCAGTCGGCCCAACACCTAGGAGACCTTTCCTCTTCACATAGCGAGTCTTCTCCAAGACGGCAATTGCACGCTCCATCTGCAAAAAAAGGTCTCGGATACGATTCTCTTTGCCATCACCAAGCCACACGAGAACCTCTTTGGCGTTCTTGTAGATATCTCCCATCCGCTGTACCTGCAGACTCTTCTCGACATCATCGCTTTGATTGATACAAAGCGCGTCGATCCAAAAGTACTCACCGAAACTGCCATGGCTCGCAAGTTCCAGGAAGTCATAAAGATCTTTTCCGACTTGCATTTCTTGGTTATTTATCCTAGTTGGACAGGGCCCCTCTTGGTAATTTACCCAAATTGGGTAGGTTTCAGATTGGTCTCCCCACGTGTACGAAAGGCATCTGTATGCTGTACCCTCTGTGTCTTCCCACAGCTGAACGAGGACCTGACCAAAGGCGTCCGGCGCTATTACTCTGAGCAAGCGCACTGAATTTGGATTGACCAACGGTTCATACACAAATTGGGTTTGACCAGTTGGATACATCGCTTCGCTGTCCGTTGTTGTAATCTGAAGGAAGAGCAGTGACAGTCTAGCGACTCGGTCTTGAACTTAGGCTCAGAAGTTGGAAATGAGCTGATGAAGGCGTGGGAGGGTAGGTGCTCTACCACAGTACGGTCTTGAATCAAAACTCCCACTAGATTCAATTAGAGAATACGACCTAGGAAGTATCTCTTGTTTGTTGATCTTTCAGCAAATGGGCTCTTATCGTAACGTAGCGTTGTTGCAAGATGCGGGAGAAGCTGTCCCGTTCTCGACTTTCGCAGGTGAGCCAGAGGCGGTAACACCCAGGATGCAAAGAGTCGAGCGCGCCTTCGACTTGGAGCTGGAATTGGGTTGGATCACGCTGGTCATGGAAAATGCGCTTTCGCACGCGGGACAATTGCGATAGCGTTGACGTGATTCGCTGAGTGCAGTCTGTGACACACAGGCTGCGGGAGAAGCTCACACGATGCAAGAACAGAAAGGACAATCGGAAAGATCAGGCTGGGAAGAGTTGCGGCCGTTGTTGTAGGTAGGAGCGATAGGCGTCCAACCGTGCGCTGCTTGCCTGAAGCCAGCCACATATCACGTGTGCCGCCTATGATTCGTCCCGAGCCCGGAAGGTCATCACTACTAGCCCGCCCTCCACAGCACCAGCATGGCGCAGTCACTATCAGCCTAATCACGCAAAACATCCAACAATCGATCAAAAAGCGGCTCGTATTGATATAGCCAGTCCCACTTACTCTCAATACTACATACGCCATTTCCGCCATACCGGCGCCATGCCGTCTCACCCACCCCCCCGCCTGCAACAAAGGAAGATGATAACGTAACCGTGTGGTAGTTTGCCCCGCTATATAAAAGTAACGCCAAATAGGGATATGAGGTATCGTGCAACGAAGCCAGAACAAAAAAGAGATAGATGACGACGATAGCAGATAAGTGTGCAATCATAATGCTTGAACAGCAAACAAGAGCAATGTCGTTATAAAAAATGCAGTCCGCTCCGGGATAAAATGGGTATATGTGGTGTAGATAGTTCCGAGATGCGATGTGGTGTAGATGCGACGTGTGGTAGATGGGTGTGGATGACGCGGATGTGGTGTGCTCAGATGCGCACAAAGTTGGTGGTGCTCGCGGCGGCTTGGTAGTTCTGTGCTGGTGGTAGGGAGGGCAACGAGGGCAGGGATAGACGCCCGGCTGTAGTCAAAGACCTGCACTTAGCTTATCTGATCTCAACATGAAAGATGAAGATAAGAAAAGCTGCGCGCTAGGGGTGGGTGGGTAAGTAGGAGAGAAGCACTAACGCTCTCGGAACCATCTTGCGATCCTGCTCTTCTCGTCGGCTCTGCCCGCCTCGAGATGGGTGCTGCGCTCGTAGAGTTCCTAGATGATGTCAGCATACTGGAGATCCCATCAGTGATGAAGACTTACCTCGTCGTCTTTGTTGATCTTGATGTCCAAGATCAGATTCCGAATCTCTTCGCACCGCTGCCAGTTCGGGTACGGAGTGCCCTGCGCGCGTTGTACTCCGACGATGACTTCGCCCATAATCTCAAACTTCCGCCAGTTTATCCGTTCCTTGCCGACGACTCCGCCTGGTGGAGGCTCTCGGCTGTCGCGTTTCCCTACGACGCTTTCCAAGACGCTGACGCCGGGATGGGGTGCGAACGCAGAGTCTGTCTTCTTCTTGTCCCCGACGAAGGTTGAGTTGCCTTCCGAAGCCGATACGAGGTCGCGGCGGTGTAGTGGGATATATGGTATGCGCTCGCCGGAACTATTCTCCCACGCCAGTCGGTATGCAGAGTGCGACTTGGTCTGGCCCATGAGGATGTCGAGCTTCCAGAAGTCTTGGTTGGTGGCCTGAGGGACCAGCTCCCGAGTTGCTACCAGTCGTCCGATGGCGGTGCCGTTGATGCCTGCCATGACGGCACCTAGCATGTTGTAGTTGTTGAGTTTCCGAAGTTGTCGTGCAATCTTCATCCACTTCTCCATCATGAGCGCCCTGTGCTTGGGCTTGTCGCGCAGGAGGATGTAGTTGGTGACGAGGTAGGCGACGTGGTTGAAGTGCTCGGTCATGCGTGTAACATTTTCGAGATTCTTGCATCGCTTCTTCTCTTCGGCATTCAAGCTGACGTGGCGTACAAGATCGCGCGGTCGTACCGAGGAGAACATGATCCAGTCTATCCGGGTGAGTTCCTTTGCGATGGCTTCGTCCGATTCGCCCATAAGCTGGTGCCACTGAATCTTGGACATGGGTTTGATTGGGTTGGGTTCCAGTTGTCGGGCGAGTCGCTCGTTCTTCTCTACTTGGGTAAGCAGGATCTGCGATGAGCCCATGGAGCCGTTGGTGGATGAAGCGCCACCGGTCACGCTACTGCGGGCAACCGAATTCCGTGCCGAACTGCTCATGGACATGTGGCCGAGTGCTCTTGAGAACTCGTCCTCGTCGGAGTCTTCGTCCAGGACGTTGTTGTGGAATGTCGGTATGTTCTCGTTCTGGGCTCGTTGGCGGTCGCTGCATGCCCAGTCGGTGTCATCGTCCTCGGTGACCATTTCAAGATCGCGGATAATCTCGGTTGCGGCGACTGAAAACTCGCGGTTCAAGGCCAACGACGATGCAAACCTTCGAATGAGTCGGCGTGTGGTTGGGTAGGCGAAGTCACCGGGATAGTAAGCCACCCAGTGTTGCAATATCGACAGGTAACGGAGCTGGGCAATGATGCGGATCATGGGCAGTTCTTTGTCCTTGTTCTGCGACTCGAAGCGCTTGATGATGGCCTCTAGTAGCTGGCCCGGGGTTGCGAATCTCCGATACAGAGCCAGGAACACGGAGACGAACTTGGAGTCGTTCTTGGACATGGGCTGGGCGAGCAGTCGGTCGACCAGCTGCTCGAAGGTGTAGCCATTCTCATCCGACGGCTTCACCGACATGATGCTTTGGCCGGCGTCCGAGTCGTTGTCATCAGACTCTTGGGAATCATAGCCGGGGGACTCTTCAGCGTTGAAAAAAGTTTTGTTGGTGTCGCTGGGCTTATAACGGTGGCCCTTGACCTCGCTTGAACCCCGTTGAAACCTCATGGAGATCTCCGAGCTAGCCCGCTCGTGCTTGCGGCTCCAAAGGTCCTTTTGGGTGATTGATTTCACGGCGGAAGAGTTGGCCCGGCGCCGCGCCATGGAAGCCTGGGACCTGGCTGCAGGGGGTCAATGACTTGCACCCTGGAATGGGCATTGGGGGCATGGAGGGGCATTAGGGGCATTGGGGGGCATTGGGGGCATTGGGTATGGGCAATTGGGCGTGTAACAAAAGGAAATGAGCCACTTACGGCGCTTGGCGGCTATGGCCGCGCGAGTGATGACGGACAGGCATCCTCGGTGCGTCTCCGGGGACGACTCGGAGGTCTGAAACACGCTCACGTCTCCAATGAAGGACTTTGCTTTCTGCTCCACAACCTGCGGATCGACCTCGCGGTGGGCGGGGTGCTGATCGCACTTGCAGGCGACGAGGATAAAGGGCAGGTGAGCCTTGGACAGTGTGCCTGGACTCAGTCAGCATGTCGCGTACGAGGCGCGTCGGCTGACGCGATGGCGGGGTACGCACTCAGCATCTCCGGGACCTTGCCCAGGCTCTCGTGGTTTGTGACGTCGTAGAGGGTGACGGCGGCGTCCATGCGCGGCGTCGCGAAGTCGTGGACCGTCTCGGGCCACTTGATGATGCTGCGGTCGCCGACGTGCACGTCGTTGAAGGTCATCTCGAGGAAGCGCACGACGTAGGGGGTGCCGTCGATGGTCATGCGCCGCGAGCAGGATGTCGTCGTGGCCGTGTCGGGCAGGCCCAGGGCGCGGCGGATGAAGGTGCTCTTGCCCGAAGTCCGCGCGCCGATGACGGCGATGTTGAGGTCCTGCATGGTTGATGCCGAGTCGCTGGTCGACTACGATATGTAAGTTACTATGGTACCCCCCAACACATCATCCTCCCCGTATCAATGTAGGAGTACTCACGCTCGAAGGCTCCGACGCATCCAGGGCCTGGCGGTCCTTGTGGTGGGTGGGCGAGAGGGGCCCCTCGGTGTCGGACGACGACTCGGCGCTGCTGTCGCCCTCCTCGTGCTGGGTGGAGAGCGTCGTGGGCTGGGGGAAGTGGTAGCGCTGGAAGAAGGCATCGTCGGCAATCTCATCCGCCTCGCTGGCCTCGTCGGTGCGGTCGAGCTCGCTCTGGCCGTCGGTGTCGCTCTTGGGCACGTTGGGAGCCGAGTATGCGCGCGTCTTGATGCCGGGCCGCTGGGCTGAGGTGCCCGCGCTGCTCTCTCTGCGCGGCGGCTGGGCGGCCTGTGCCATCTTGCCCTTGTCTGTCGGCTTCGAGGGCGGCGCGTGGACGGCCCTGCTGCCTCCCGTGGCGGGCATGGTAAAGGCGCTCACAGCGAGGGCGGGCCCAGGTCAAGGCGTGTGCGACGGCTGGCGGCCAGGCGCAATGGGGACATTGGGGGATTGAAGGCGCTGGGGGCAGGCAAGGGCGGGCTCTGGATGCTGCTGGAAGGCGGTAGGCGGTTGTGATGCTACGTCGTGTGTACGTAGGTATGTACTGGCATGTACTGGTATGCAGTATTTCAGCGGGGAGAAGTCGAGTTCATGGCAGCCAACGGGGTCTAGCTCGCCTGCGCCAGACGATGCGCCCGCGTCGCTAACCAGCTAGCCTGCATCCCACTCTCCACACAACTGCTGGGACGCTGAGACGCCTGAATCGCTGCATCCAAACCCCTTGGCTGATCGCATGCCCTTTCAGATGTCTCCCTCACATGTCCACCCACAACCATCCACCCCAACCATCCACGACCTGGCTAGCTGCCCGGCCTCTGCGGCCCGCCTGTCACCCTTCATCTCGTCTCGCTCCGCCGCACATGCTTGGACACCTGCCCGCCAATCATCGGCCCTTCTGCGCCCCCGTTTGCCCTTCCGATTGGCACAACCCGCCAACCTTATCGTCTCATACAACCTTGGAAGCTCCAACTCTGACTCCATCGGCTCCAAAACTTCCGCCGCCCTTAGCTCCTGCTCTCCAAACTCTCATCGCTGCTGCTGATCGCCATGATCGCCAGCTACCTTCGTGTTCTGCTGTCCGCTCCCCCACATCCCCTTCAAGTCATATCAGTAAACAACCTGGAGCTTAACATACGACTTTGTATTGCTAACTTTCGCTCTTGTTCCAATCTAGACTGCATCTAGACTGCAGCGCGTCTATTAAATTCCTTCCTTGCTCAAACGGGGCGGGGTCTTTACTTCTCCCCCCAGCTCAGCGCTGTGGTTGGACGAGGCGGCGAACCACAGTGCTCCGCGCTTGTACCAAACGCGCATGTAGCTGACGCCGCAATAGAACCCGCAGCTAATGCAATGTCGTGCACCCAGAGCCCTCGTCACATCCGACAACACCCTGTCTGATGCAACCCTCCACCACTTTGGAACCGCCTGCAGAAAGATGCCTCTCAGCAATACATCACATGCGCCGAGTAGAGGCACAGCTCAAGTCACAATGCCCTTTTCAGCTTGACAAACTTCTTTCAGGAAGCCCTGTCCCCCTTTGCACCTCGGCACCCACTAGCTCATACTATATTGATCTGCGCCCAGGTGCCATATCTCCGACTGATCGGCGCTCAATTACACGTGTGCAAGTCCAGAGCACGATCAACGGTCGGCTGATCCCTTTGTCGTCTTCGCACAATCTATGAAATGACTCGACCACCCCAACAGCTCCCATGTCCGACACAACACTTATCACGCACTTACAGGCCGCATATGTGCCTGCAAATGGTCTTCATGATAGAAGGGCAAGAACACATCACGCCACACCAGCTGGTCAGGCCTGATCGCCATTAGTACAGCATACGAGCAAGAAACTTCACTTGACTTACAGTTTCCCCTTGGGCTCCAGGTCAAATTTGCGGAAGACATGGCCGAAGCCGAGGCGCAACTCCGCCCAAGCCAGGCTGCGAAAAGTTACCTCGTTAGCTTCGGATCTCACTTGAAGTTACCGAAGATCAGACTCACTTGATTCCCAGGCACATACGTGGGCCGCGCGAGAAGGCGACGAGCCACTTGTCCAAGTCGGCAGATTCATCGAGCCAGCGCTCGGGAACGAACTCCTCTGGCTTTGGGAAGATATCGGCGTTGAAGTGGACGAATGTGCTCCCACACGATACAATGGTCTGGCACGCAATCAGCACGCGTCTTAGCCTAGAGCAAAATGCAGACATACCTGCGGCGGCACTTCTACTCCCGCTATCGTTGCACCGGCTGCGGGAACGATGCGCAAAAGGCCCGCGGTAACTCCCGATGAGAGCCTGAGGGACTCCTTGATGACCGCGGTCAGATACGGTACCCTTTCGAGATCTCGGACCGTGGGCTCGTTTCCGCTGAGAGATGGCCATGCCGCGGATAGTTCCGACTTGAGCTTTTGCATCTTGTCAGGATGCTTGAGCAGGTGAAAAGCGCCGACCATGAGGGTATTGCCGACGGTGTCTGTGCCACCAAACATGAGCGCTTGGGCCTCTTCATACAGGCTCTCAGCCGATGGAATCTGCTTGTCGCGATGCGCTTCCGGGTCCATTAGCCGATGGTAGATGGTCATGTTGTGAGGGAGAAGTTTCAGTTTCTCTGGATCGTCAGTGAGCTCGTTGATCTGCTGCGAGAGTAACTACGACGTGTTAGTAGGCCGCTGCCCCAGCGAGCAAAGGACATACCTGGTTTAGATCGATCATGCCCGCTGTCAACGGGCTGAGCTTCTTGGACAGATTAGGCGGACATTTCAGTATGAAGTTCTTGAACAAATCAGAATACTTGAAGTACATAGCAACAGGGGTCGCCGCATCGAGAGCCACGACGATAGGCGCCTTGAAGTCAGGCTCATCCACCGCGTGGATGGATTTGCCAAAGCAAAAGGTCGTAATGACATCTATACTCATGCAGCGGAATGCGTAAAACAGATCAACACTTGCGGAAGCCTTGCTCTGCCGCTCGAAGGCTGCACAGAGAGCCTTGGTCTTTTCAATCAACAGACCCTCGGAGCTCTCGATGGCAGCCGGCGAGAAGGAGCGATTGAGCACATCCTTGCGGTTCTTGGCCTCGGCATACGTGAGATAGCCGAAGCTAGATCTGTCCTCGTTAAAGCTCTGGTAGAGCGTCGCTTCCTTGTCCCAGCGATTCTTGTTGTTGTAGATGTCGTGGTAGGCTTGGGGGTTGGCAAAGTGGAGCTAGGCCATGATGGTTAGCGACACGTGGTGGCACAAGAGTGGGGTTCACTGCATTCTCGCGATGCTTCACACACCTCGTTGGGTCCAATACGAACAACGTCGCCTATCGTCGCGCACCACACGGGTCAGCGTTGCACATTTGTGTACTGCGTGCCAGGTCCCTCGTACCGTATTGCGCATGCAGCTCGACCAGGAAGTGGCAAAAGGACCGGTTTGCGATGCACTCAATATACGCTTTCCAGTATGTCGTAGCGCCGGCGAGAGGCGGTCCCGGAAACTTGGCCAGCGGATGGAAGCAGATGTTGTAGGTCACTGCGTACAGCACGTAGGCCAGCAGGGCTGTCAGTCCCGCGGACAGCAGTACCGCTGCGCTGGGTAGGGACTCGACGATCGGCATTGATTGGTGGGACAGTTCGCCGGGCGCTGTGAGGATAGTAGGAGGATGAAGTTGACCTCAATGGTCGCGCGCAGTTCTCGCAGACGAGTCGACGACGGCATCCGCCATCCCCACTTCATTAAGGACAACTCTCCATATTGCGGACGACCGCGGCCAACCGGAGCACCTGGCTGATAGCGCTGGTGTCTGGCCGGTCGACTGTCTGCATGCGTGCATGTCGCCGGCGTAGAGCCGCGGTCACACGGCTGTCGGGAGCGAAAGGCAGTAGTTCGAGCTGCTGGCCTGAACGTTGCAATCGGTACAAAAGGTCACGCTAAGTGGTGGCAGGGCGACCCTCTCGTTCGCACTGTTCCGATACCTGCAAACCCCTCGCTGCGACGACAATCATCCATCTTGCGCCTCATAAAACATGGCCGACATTGGAGCCCAGATCGCTCATGTAAGCCGTGTCCCCATGCGAACGATCGTCGCGTTGCTAACACCAGCGTCCAGGACTCGGACGAAACCGACTCGGCATTTGGCGACGATTCGGCATCGTAAGTTTCCCAGGATGACGAACCACCCGCCAACCAGCCGCCTTCTGACACGGACCGAAGCGAGACCACGTCCCTGAAATCGGCCGTATACAACTACAAGTACCGCAACGGCCGGCGATACCATGCATACAAGGAAGGATCATACTGTGGGCTGCCCGCTCGTTCCATGCCAATGCTGTTCCTAAGTGAGCACAGGGGGGCCGAATGATGAGACATCGGCAGACCAGCTCGATATTGTGTATGGCCTGCGACCCATTTGGTGAAGGACGTGTGTTGACTGGATTGGGTAGTCACCACATCTGCCTCCTCTTACTCGATGGCGAGCTGTTCCTAGCACCCATATCGAAACAGCCCATGGTACGTTCGGAGCCAGACAAGACACCATGGCTGTTGGCTTCGGGCTGACAATCGGGTACTCTAGCACGTCTTGGATCTGGGGACTGGCACCGGTATGCAAGGAACACCCTGATCGACGAACGCATAAGCTGACCAGTCAGGAATCTGGGCTATGTCAGTCTCACGTTCTCGCATGTCGACCGACAAACTGACGGGAACCCAACAGCGACTTTGCGGATAGATACCCATCGGCCGAGGTTCGTACAGATATGCGACGAAAAGTCCGCGACACCATTCTAAAAACTTCAGGTACTCGGAACGGACCTCAGTCCCACCCAACCCTCCATGGTCCCGCCGAACGTCCGCTTCGAAATCGACGACTTCACCGAGCCGTGGCTGTACAAGAAAGACCACTTCGACTTCATCCACATCCGATCCCTCTTCGGCTGCGTAGCCGACTGGCCAGCCTTCTACCAAGAGTGCTATGAGTACGTCTATCCACACCCCACACCTCAGAAACCAGCACCCATACTAACCCTTTCCCAAGCCACCTCCAACCCGGCGGCTACATCGAACAACTCGAATTCTCCGTCGTCCCCAAATCCGACGACGGCACCGTAACCCCCGGCTCCATCTACGACCGCTGGGGCAAGCTCTCCCTCGAACTCGGCGACCGCTTCGGAAAGTCGCTGCGCACCGCCGACGAACAGCGCGCGGGCATTAAAGCAGCAGGCTTTATAAACGTCGTTGAGCATCGCTGGAAGTTGCCGGTTGGGGGCTGGCCGGCGGATAAGCGGTTCAAGGAGCTGGGGCAGTACAACAGGATTAATTGGGAGCAGGGTATTGAAGGGTGGAGTTTGTATCTGCTTACCACGATTATGGGGTGGACGAAGCAGGAGGTCGAGGTTTATCTTGCGCATATGAGGACGGCGTTGAGGACGAGGGGGATTCATGCGTATCAGGAAGTGTAAGTTACTTGTTTCTCGACCGATGGTTTTTTACAATACTGATGAACGCTTAGGTCGCTGGTATACGGACAAAAGCCACCGCGGCCAAGGAAGGATGATGATGAATAAGATGGCATGCTCAAAAGTAACTGATGAAGAAAATCGAAACGCAATTATATTCTCGCGCATGCTTTCCACTTCCGTGTGATCTAATGAGCTTGCTTCCATCTCCAGCGCCTTTGCGACAACGTCGCAATCCTTCCTACCTCCAACACGGCGCGCATACGGGGATCAAAGCGATGCATGTGTGTACATTTATAATACAATTAAGTATATCTCCCAACACTACAGTCGCGCATTACCAGCAATCTGAACCCCATTCGACAACCGCAGCCCAAACGGCAAACCCCTGACATATCTGTCCGTGTACGGCACACCCTCCATCTCCGCAAACGCCTGGTCAATATCCTTGTACATATCGTATGCGTTCATCTCCTCGATCGTCAACTTCTTCGCTTCTTCTTCTACCTTGTAGTTCGCCATTGATGTATTGCTTGAGAAGCCTACAAATGCTTTCCGTTAGTACTCGTTCTTCGAAAATGGGATGATTATGCTGAGATACATACCAATACGTTCGTTGATGTTGGACGCCGCTTTCGCAGCAGAAGCCTGGACTTTTGTCGCGCGAGGCAGTCGCACTTTCTCGTAGACGGCGAGTGATTCTTGCACATCGCCTCTGAAATATTCTTTGTTGAAGAGGATGCCTAGGGCAGCTGCGTCTTCGATTGCCATGCAGGCGCCTTGACTTTGGTGGGGCATCATCTGAGACATGCAAGTCAGTTTCAATCCCCAAAGATGGCATCGTCTAGGGACGGTAGTTTGCTTACCGGATGAGCAGCATCCCCAATCAAAGCAATACACCCCTTAACAACATACGGATAAGGCTGATGAACCCACAGCCGCCACGGCCTCACCTCAATCCCAATAGCAAGATGAGCCTTGACCTTCTCATCCAGCTCAGGATACGGCGCAAGCAGTTCCTCGACAGGCAAATCGGCGCCTCCCCACGTCTGATTCGCATAGTCGCCTTTCTCGCGGGGGAAGAAGCAGTAGTAGGAGAGGAGTTCGCCGCCGTTACAAGGCGAGAGGACGATTTTGTCCCACTTGCCTTCTTGGCCGCCCCAGTACTCTAGGGCGCTGTTGAGGGAGTAGTCCTCGAGGCCGAGGCGCTGGATGTCTTTACGGAGGACGTTGGCGTGCAGGCAGCTGGACTCTGCGGGCCGCTTTTCGGGATTCAGGCCGATTATCTTGCGGGTGGTGGAGCCGATGCCGTCGGCGCCGATGATGAGGTCGTGGTGGAAGGTGGTGTTGTTGGAGAAGGTGATTTGGTTGGTTGCGAGGTCTATACTTTGGCACTATACATACTCGTTAGTACATCTTATGCTTAGAGAGGCCACAGATCTTACCGGATGGTTCACCAACAACTTCACCGGCGTCCCCTCCCCCTCCTCTTGCAACGCACACTCCATAAGCATCTTATGCATATACTGCCGATGAAACATATTATACACATATCCCCACCGCTCCTCGTAGTCATCGAGATCGTAAACGCTAACCGGCTCTCCTGTCGTCCAGTCCCGGTTTATGAGCTTCTTCAAAACAACAGGATCGCCTTTCTCGACATCGACACCCCATTCGTGGAGCCACCGGGTGCCGTTGGCGGCGCAGGAGACGGATGCGCCTGCTTCGCCGGCGAAGTCGTTGCGCTCGTAGATTGTGACTGTGTGGCCGGCGCGGCGGAGTGCGATGGCTGATGAGAGGCCGCCGATTCCTCCGCCGATTATGCCTACGCTTAGAGGTCTCCAGCCGGCTTCTGTTGAGCCCATGGTTGCAAGGTTCCTGAGATCACGTCGGTGTTGTAAGAGAATGGATCGCTAAGAGGCTGGGTATAGTTTGGATAACTGGACGCAGTGTTAAGAAGGCTGAAAGATGAGTATGTGGATCATGAGATTGGAGTGTGTCTTTCTAATATACCGTATGGAATGCCATGTTCAGCTCATCCTTTGCAGCATTCCGGCACGGCTCGAGCCACTCAGCCGATGTGAACCTTGCAAACTCGGAATCGTCTTATCTGTAGACGTCTATGTGGAACTACTAGGCACCAATGTCTTTCCAGAGTCACTACAGACTGCGGTGATAAGACCTGCTGTTCATGACCAAAGTTGGAAGTTGGCAGAGTCGCGTAGTGAAGGATTGTCTGTGTAACGTCAATACGTGATACGTAGCCGACACGGAAGATCCGACGGAAGTCTCATCGGATCGCTCCAGGGCTCTCTTGCGCAAGTGTACTAGTGGCTAAGGGATTGTGATCCTTCCGCGTCAAGACTTGCCGTCTACTCTGGATATGCTTCGACTTCTTGAATGGACATCTTCTTTTATGCCCTCTTCTTCGCAATCATCGATACCTAACTTTGCTGAGCCTGTGGCCGTTAAGTTCTGACGCCTAGGTCTCTCTTTTGATCCGCGAAGCAATATTTAAGACGGTCATCGCACCGCGTTGGCTTTCGCGCTTCGTCAGTTCGACCGAGTGCTACCCAGGTGGTCCTTGGAACTTTCTCCGTTACACGACATTGAAGGGTACGCAAATACTGCTCTCGCATTGTTGCATCAGTGCAACGGCTGGTGCTGCCTGTCGGCACATTTTGCGCTCCGGAACTCTGCTTCCGTCGGATCTTGCGTCTTGACCCACTAAAATCAAATCCTCGAGATAAGAAAGATAACGCCCTGGCAATAAAGGCATTGCGCTCACAGCTGGTAAGTTGGGTAAGCAGTGTACTTTCCAGTCGCTTAAGTGATGCATAATGTTGTCGGACCTGATGTAGTCATTCGGCGAGAACTTTAGCGGCGGTCCTTGTTGTGCACCGGCCGGCCGCCATCGGCTGTTCCCAACCAAGACCTTTCCACGGACCCGACTTTGACGTCTTCTCTGTCTTTCGCGCTTAAGCCTAAGAGGTCTTTCTGCGTACTTTAGTTGTATACATTAGAAGAAAAGATATTTAGTAATAGTAGTTTACTAAGCTATTTATCTAAAGTAGTTATTTTTATATATACTTATAGTAGCTAAAAATAACTCTATAATAAATATGTAATAAGTTATTATAATAGCTTATAAGGTAGAGATAGCTTATACTATAAAACTAGAGTTAAAGCTTAATAACATATTTATAAGAGCACGTTTACTACTATTTTTATCTTTTTATTATAATTATAAATACTCTAAACCTCTAGAATTCTTTTAAATACTATTTTCTTATTCTTACTAATAACTAAGTAGCTTATTTTACTTTTTTAGTTTTTACTTTAGATCTTAAACTTAATATAATCTACTATAAAGCTTTATTTACTAAAAAGCTATTAGTAGTAGCTACGTATATATAAAAGAGCTAGTAAATACTTTATAAGCTTAGAGTAAAAGTAGCTTAGTTTATATTTAAGTAGCTTAATAATAGTATATAATTTACTTAAGTAATAGCGTAAAGTTACTAATATTTTAGTTCTTAGCTTCTCTAAGTTTTATACTAATAAGCTTATAGAGCTAAAGGCGCTACTTTAAAAGCTATTTTTAGCGTAGCTATAGCTTACACTTATTAAGAAAATCTTTTTTAAATAAGTAAGAGAACTTAAGTAGTAGATAGCGTTAGTAAATATATTAATTAATTACTATAGTAAGTAATTCTAGTAGAAGTAAAAGTAAAAAGAGAGTATTATAAGTTAATTTTATAGCTTTATAATATTTACTATTTATATAGGTAGGTAGCGTTATAAAAGGAAAAATCTACTTCTAGACTAGCGCCTTAGCAAATAAAACTAGAATTACATTAATACATTAAGGGCCCGACTTTGACGTCTTAAAGAACCTCTTCTCACGATCTTGTTCTGCTCTCACTTCTGTCAGCTCCAATCTCGCAATAACATAGTATACATAGGGCTTTGTGTCAGGCAATCAGACCTTCACGCTGACACGCCCGCCTGTCTCCCCGAAGATCTACGCAGGTAGGGAACGGGTGCGCGTCGCGACTGCACGCCACGTTTGCAAGGCTGCTCAAGGAAACATCAAAATTGGTGCCAATCTTTCGCCGCTCGCAGAAAGGTAGGACTTGTCTTCGTAATTCCAGTTAGGTCAGCGGCACCACACGCTGCTGCGACTCCTAGGCATGACCCAGCTTTCGCTGGACATCATCCATACTTTTCATGCCGCGGCAACGTAACTTGGGATAACGACGACCCGGATCTCGAAATCCTATCAGATGTTAGTACCAGAAAGACTTCTAGTGAGGCTTGATGTCAGCTCCCTCTCACGTTCGCACCCGTGCGCTGAGGTCAGAATAAGAGCTTGCACTGCAAGCCCAATGTTTGATGATTAAGAGGAAGGCTCGTTAGATCAAGATGTAGAAATTCGATGGTGTGGCTTGCTGAGAGGCTAGAGCACTACAGGTGTACGCTCCGCCGCGCTTGAGGCTCCCGGTTTCGATATTGAACCGCAGCTAGAAGGGAATAGGAGGCTTTTTCCTGGCCCAATGGTCTTCGCTTCGGGAGCAGCCAAAAGTCACTAGATTCCAACGTAAAGAACGTCTGGGCCAGCCACACGGTTCTATTTATACAACATCGCGGGGTCGAGTATACACACAGGCAGCCGCGTTCACTAGCGTTGCTCAGCCTTCTCTGCTAAACCTCTTCTCAAAAGACATTACCACTCTATCCTCGACCTCTGAAAATCATCAACGGCCATTATACTATTCTCACTCTCATCTATTATCGAAACGCATTCTTGCGATAAAGCTGCAACTTTACTTCCACACTATCCCAAGGTCTTGCGCTACCTGTATTTCAGCCTTGCGCATTCAGTATACCAACAGCAATGGCAGATGCGATTATGCAAGTAGAGCGAGCCGGTCATAGTCTATTGGACAAGCAGGCTGTGTACGAAAAGCACGCTCTTCCTCCACATACGAAAACGATACGCGTTCTTGACGTGCGCCCAATTCCCAGAGATGCTCCCAAAGGCACGCCAGTCGAATGCACTCTACGCATCATCAACCTCGACCTCAATCCCGCCTTCACAGCATTATCATACGTATGGGGCGACCCGACTCCTACTCGCCCCATTATATGCGATGGCGTTATCTTTGGCGTTGGCGAGAATTGTTACTCAGCCTTGTGGCACCTGAGTAAGAAGCTCGGAGGCCTAATCATCTGGGTGGACGCGATTTGCATCGATCAAGAAGACAACAGAAAGGAGAAAGCGTGGCAGATTCCTCTCATGGGGGATATCTACACCAAAGCCAGGCAGGTGTATGTGTGGCTGGGAGAGGCTGATGAGAGGTCCGACCGAGCCATGCAATATTTGGCGCAGGGCGGCCTCCGTGATTATGTTAAAGTCATGCCAGAAGGACAACCGCGACGTCATCCCTGGGTTGCAGGTCTACATCTTGCTCTCTCTCCGTGGAGTTTCACTTACCACCCGCGCCCGTTTAGGGGTAAGTACCAACCTATCTAGCATGACTAGATTAGACTAACGTTCGAAGGTAACAAGAAGCCTCTCTTGACTTGGTTTACTCGCCGGGTGCAATACGTCTCAGTAACAGATCTCGCCCACATATTCGATCGGCCATGGAAGGCTCGACTGTGGACTTATCAAGAGATCCTGCTAGCTTCATACCCAGTGATTGTGTGTGGAGTCAAGCACGTGAAGTGGTCTGATCTCGAGTGGACACTGGCCCTTCTAGGATCTTCGGATGAATACTTTCCGAGTGCTGCCATCGCATGGGAGGGAATCGTTTTTGACAGGGCGAGACTACAATCGACTAGTTCAACGGCCGAAAGTAGCGTACTCCATAACCTCCACAATCATCATACAATCGTCAAAAGAATCCACACGGCGCAACGATGGTCAATGATTGTATTGTCTGGCCTGATGCTGACATGCGCAATAACATCTCTTGCAATCGGCGTTGTATCATTCTGCTCTCAACATTACCCTGGATCGGGAGTACGCTTTTATGTTGGATATACGACTCAGACGTTGTTCATAACAGCCGGTCCTCTTGGCCTTTTCGCTTGCCTTTGCTTCATCTATACAGGAGTGCACTCCACATTTCAACCTAACCGAGGCGATATCAAGCAGCTTGCTTCCGACGACTTGGTGGGTGCGCTATACCAGAGACAAGCTACTGATCCAAAGGACATGGCATATGGCATGTGGGCCATTTTACGCAAGCGTGGAGTGAACGATCTTTCTGTGCCGAGATATGACATCGTGATGGAAACACAAACCTCTTTGCTCTACCGGCAGCTCACTGCTCATCTGATCCAAAAGACTGGAAATTTACGATGCCTACATATCTCTGCCGCGCGAAGGCTCCCAGGTACCCCATCATGGGTTCCTGATTGGTCTTCCTTCAAAAGCAACACTTGGCGGGAAGTGCCAGGGTTCCCAGGAAGCAATCTTCAGGGCAAGGCTTCTTCACAAGAGTTAGAAGACATGTTCAGTAAGCACCGCGCTCATGAGGTTGTATCCATAGACTCTACTCAAAGTGTTCTGACGGTGCTCGCTAAAGAGACGGGTGTCATCTGCGGTTGCATTTCTTTTTGCCCCACAACGGCCACAGCATTAGAGACGGACGAAAAACGCGCCCACTTAGATAATCTTCGAAGCATGCTTCGATGGGCAGACTGGGCGCAAGCGATAGGGTGCAAGATCTGGGCTATCTCTTATACGAAGCCATTTCATGAGCTTTTACCTATCAGCGCCGCGGCTACATGGCCAAGTCCCAAAGAGCGAACCAACTGGGGAAAAGTCCTTTCCGGGTCGAGAAGAGACAGTCTGGAGGCAAACCTCACTCTCTGGATGAATGGCAATAAGGTTCCGAGATGGTTTCGCAAGTTCATGGCAACACAGATCTGTTTGTGTAACCTGATTGCTGAACTTAAGCGAAGCATTTGCTATGTAAGCATCTCTGCCAGACCCGGGACGTTTTGCGTACTTGCTTGCTCAGATAAGACAAGAGTCGATGATAGAGTTTTGACGGTATATGGACTGTTGGGTAGCATAGTCGTGCGCAAACGCAATGAGCTGGACAATGCGGTCGAAATCATCAGTCCTACCTTTGAGCAAGGTGCAGCTGCAATTGGCAAGGTGGGTATTACTAACCTATTCGGCGACATCGCAATCGAGAACGTTTTTGCCGAGTATCAATTTCATTGAGAAACGCCAACCCGGGCTGTGATGGACAAACACTACGAAAGGTCTGCTGGCTTTGAAGATAGTGTAGATGCTTCGATATTAAAGCTGACTGCTTTTTCGGTGCTCGACCTGCCCATAGGTTCGGTGCAAGCGGCGGACGCGAAGAATGCGGTGGAATTAGAGACAGAGACAGAGACAGAGACAGAGACAGAGATAGATGCAACGGTGAGGTCTGTGAGATAGATGGGGTTGGACTGGGTGGTTGACGCTGTATCTTACACGGCAGCCTTGTAACGGTTAACATGGGCTGGACTACCCCCTTAAGCTGTGGTAAAGCGCTGGTAGTATGCACGATTGCAAAGACAGCACCTCTTAGCATTGAGATTAACGCTGGTGTGAAGGAAGGGGACACATCTTACTGAGATGCAGCTGGTCGCTTTTAGCAGAGCTATTCACTCTTACTAACCAAACGATATACAGAGCCCAAATGCCTCGCTGACTTAATGTCTGCGCAACCGGTTCTGTGCTGGCATAATTGGACCCAACTAGTTCTGGGTTGTACAAAACATGGTAGCATGCCCACATGATGTCGCGGGTGATCGTATAAGCTTATACTGCGATGGTCGCAACGCTCACTAGACTTAGTCGTATGCTACCCTAATGAGCCAAACTATAATGCGCATAGATGACATGACTTGGTTCACAAGGGCTACATGGTGAAGCCTATCAGCACGGAGAAGGGTCCCAGCACAAACCACGAAGAGAAAGACAAAGCTCAGCACTAAAGGGACAAGACCAAGTGCTGAAACCAAAATATATTCCGCCTACTATGAGTACTTCATGATTGCTTCTCAGAGCTTATCGCATCTCTCCTCCACGCATGAATGTTCCTTCGACACTCTATTTGTTCAGCTCCTCAGCCCTCTTCTTGAGGTCCTCCTTGCTCTCCGCCTTGGGCATGTTGTCCGGGATGGCTGGGCCCTATAATTGTATTAGCTTCCATTCCGACCCATGTGTATAACGACGGCACGCGAATAGCATACCTTGGAGTTGTGAGCGGAAGCGAGTAGGTTTCCGCCCTCGGCGTGGTTGTCGTGCGAGGATGCGGTCGAGTCGGAGGACTCCTTTGCGATCTTGTCGGTGAGGCCTGTGGGGATGACGCGTTAGTTATGGCTTGAGCAGGCTGGATGGTGTGGTGAGTGGGAAGAGAAGATTGTCACGTACTGCCAGCGGCGCCTTGCTCAATTGGGTGGTCCGGCATGTTTGTTTAGGTTGATGTGGTAACTTGTTGCTTCTGTCGTCGAGGTTTCGGGCCGCCGATGTAGAGGAACCCTTTAACGTAGGCGTCTACTTTGTCTTCACGAGTCTGTTCTTTCACGTCGAGGTTCTTGACGTCCTGTTCGAGTGCGGCTGTGTCGTTGACTTTGTTGTCGGGCAGGTCGCGGAGGTTGGGAAGTTTCTTGTAAAGGGCTTGTACTTCTTCAGAATAGGCTTGCAGTTCGGCAATAGAGGGGGTTGAAGACATGGCTGGTTATGTAGGCCTGGGCGTTGTAGCAACCGGGTAGTGCGTGATCGGTGACGTAGATGAGTGTGGCAGGCCCGCGGCTGGAAGCTGGCTGGAAGGGGAAGCTGCCGCTGGGTGGTGGGGGAGGGGCAGCCCTTGGCACCTGGGAACTTTGGTTCTGTGGACGCGGCCAGCACCGTCCAAGACTACTGTGGAGAGGTCGGTGGATAAACAAGATATCTTGCATGCCTATCATGGATCCTGTGTCGGCGGCTTCTCCGTGGTAGATGCTGGAGGTGGTTGGGTCACGTGTCCGTCCAACAAGCCAGCGTGTATTTCTTTCAAGAAGGATGTTGCTGCACACGCAGAGATGGTAAGGGACGCGTAACTAGGTTGGACGTTAACGTGAGCTTCATGTTATACGATGCGCCGCCGGCGTACCTAACCACAAGCCAAATGAGACTGGAAGAGGTATGTTCTTTGAAGGCCTTGGAATTGAACTGCACTCCAACTGTATTGACGCTCAGTATGTCTTTGCACAACACCTACCGAATGATACTGAACCTACTGTAGAACATCTGCTTTGTCGCCTGGATGACAAAAGCGAGGAGACCACACAGAGCTATCTGTGGAGCGAACCGACCGGCGACGCGCCTGCCTTCCAATGTCGAACGCAGTGCGCCCGGCCGAGCAAGTTGGCACAAGTAGGCTAGGTGAAGGGTCACCTCGAAGCAGGTGATGCTGATCTTGGTCAACAAGACAGTGTCGCCTTGTATGCATGCTTGCGCTCCGTATAGGTTATCAAAAGCAGCCCATTGTTCCATGGGCTTGAAGAAAGGCGCATGCCATCTGCCACCAGGCAAGCTGTGAGGGCGCAGGCAGACGTAGAGTGTATCATACCACCCGCTCAACAAACTCACGAGACACCAGACAGCAATCCAGGATCGGGGTTCGTGAGTGAATGGCATCATTGATGTGCAATGGATGGAACGACATGACACCTAAGGAGACGACGTGCTCTACATATGTCGATATCGGATATCGGATGGAAGTGCACGCCCTCTGCCGTTCTTGCCGGATGGAACCTGTTGAACGCGTAGCACACTACAAGCTTTGGGGAAGACGATCGTGCCATGTAGCCGGGATGGGTTGTTGATGTTCGGCGCTCTCTTGTTGATGGCATGCCGTGAGGCGTCACCAGCATTGCGTACTCCCTCCCCGCTGTCAGCTCCACTCCGCGCCGTAGTATTGCCAACCATGGAAAAGCTACTGCGCGCGATCGAAAAGCGACGACACAATCTTGCACTCGGGTCTAAATACGATAGCGCCACGATAGGCTTTGCGGGGAAGAAGCGCAGTATTGATGCGAAACGCGGATTAGCGGCTAACTCAGCCACGGCGACCGCGTCGGCATGGGTGCTTGGCCATGTCCCGCCCCTTCCAAGCTTCACGGCCGTTTCGCCTTTGGCACCCAGCGTCATTCCAGGGGACGTCAAAGCAAGCGATGCACCACCACATGACCCGGACACTCACGCCTCGCCTTGTACTTCCTCCTTGATGCCGTGAAGTCCTGTAGCGACATGAGGCACGTCCTGTCCCGTCGATCGTTATATCCCCATCCATAGCCATATACCCCGGCCGGCCTCTGCACCGCGAACGACTCCCTTAAACCCGCTGGACGGAAGACTTGAACACTCGATATCGCCATGCCGTCGCTACTTGTCCACTCGCTGTTTGCGCGCCAGAATCCGCTGGATGAGGCCAAGAACACGCTCAGTTCATGGGACAACTGCATGGCCAAGGCCTACTGCAAGTGCGTTGAATCGCCAGGCCTCAGGCTGCTTCCCCTTTGCTCACAGACAACAGATGGCCGGTTATCGTCGTAATCATCATTGGCGCGCTCATCGTCATATCCGTGGTTACCTGCATAGCGCGATGCATATGCTGCGGCGCCGAGTGCGCGTGCTGCTGCTTCAGATGCTGCACGTGCTGCTGCAGCGGCAGTGGTGGAAGAGGCCACAAGCGCGTCAAGAGCGATCCCGCCGCCCCGTATCCCACGCCATATGGAGCGCCTCCTCCTCCCATGAACCCCTACAATCAGAACCCCTACGCCCAGGCGCATGCCGCTGCGCCGCCGCCTCCGCCCATCGACCCCCGCCCGGTGAACCAGCAATACCGCTCCAACGCCATGCCCACCTTCGCGCCAGCCGCGCAGCCCGAGAGACCGCAGTTCGCGACCTTCGATTCGACACGAGCCGTCGTCAACGAAGATTCGCTTCCCGCAATGCCCACGTGGAAAGACGGGCGCGACGTCCATGTCCAGGTCGAGGAACAACCCATGCCCCAGAAGCAAGGCGACATGGAGATGGACAGGCTAGACCGCAACGGCAGTCCAATAAGCGGATCAATGGGAGGTGTGGCAGCGGCGGCTGTTCCCACACAAAGACGATCGCCTGGCCCGGGCCGGTCCCCAGTGTCGCCAATGGACAACTACGGTCAGGGCTACCCTCAAGGCGGCTATCAAAACGATTCATTCGTCAGCGAAGGAGCCCTGTTGAACGGCCAGGGTGCATACGGCCGATCATACGCGCAGCAGGACGACTACCGCAGAGGCTCGCCAGGGCATACCCTATCGCCAGTCTACAGCGCAAACGAAGGATACGCACCACAGCAGCCGCAACAACAACAGCCCTATGGCCGCCGCTCGCCGGGCGCGCCCCAAGCCTACGACTCCCACGACCAGCTCAGCCAATACAACCAGCAACCCTCTTACAACCAACAATCCTCCTACAACCAACCACAAACCTACGACCAGCGCGACTACTACGACGAACCCGACCACCGCCATCAATCTCCCTCACCACCCGCCGCGAACCCCTACGCCTACAACAGCGACCCCTCCGCGTCATACGATACCTACACGCCCCCGCCAGCACCAGCAGCGTTGCAGCCCGGCTATGCAGCTTCCGAGTCAACAAATCATGGCTCTTTCACAAATGCGGCGCCAGCATACCCGGGGCAGAGATCGTATACGCCTGTGGCGGGGAGTGTGGGACAGCAGCAGCAGCCGTATCGCGCTTTTACGCCGGGCGCGGAACAGCAACAACAACAACAACCGCAGCAGCAGCAGCAGCAGTATACTGGGGTTAGTAGGAAGCCTGTTGATGGGTCTTTTAGGGAAATATAGAAATAAGATGTGTGTTTTCGTATTTAGGGAGAATGTGATACCCATATAAAGATTGTGCATCTTGTGCTTGGCGGTTTGTGAGCTGAATCTCTGCAAGCCGCTCGTGCTGTCTTGTCAACACCGAGGTTCTGAAGTGATAGTGAGAAAGAAGAGAGCATTCAATACTCGTGCCAAAGACTGCAGTTCATTGAAACATTGCGCGGTGTGTCATGAAAGACTATCATTCGTATCATCGTTATCATCACAACCATCTACCTGCCCCATCGATATCCAGACGCCTCTCCATCAACCACAGACCTGGTCTCGGCTATCACCCTCTCCCTTCCATCCTCATCATCCCCACGAACTCCATCATCCCCACACCACATCACACCCCCATCCCATCATCTCGTCATCTACAACTCCATAATCTCCTCCGGCGCCCCCATATAGCTCAACGGCCCCTTCTTAACCATCAACGTCATAACCTCATACAGCGTATCCTGTAGTCACGTACACGCAAACGGTCAGCGAAAGCCCCAAACAGACATGTACAGGATCGAGCCAAGGAGAGTAAGGAAATAGACACGCACAGCAGCAGCCATAGTGGTGAGTTCAGCATTGGTGTCGTAAGCAGGCGCCACCTCGACGATATCCGCGGCGATGAGGTTGATGCCTTCGAGGCCGCGGATGATGGTGCGCAGTTCGCGTGTGGTCCAGCCGCCGGTTTCGGGGGTGCCGGTTGCGGGTGCGACTGTTGTGATGTATTAGCCATGTCACCTATTAAGCTGTACCCCGACTCCCCCCGTGATTCTCAACATACAAGCAGGATCCAGCGTATCAATATCAATACTCAGATAGACAGGCTTCTCCAGCCCCACCCTCTCGCGGATCTTCTTGATAATGCCATCGGTGCCGATCTTGTCGACCTCGCGGGCCTCTACGATCTCAAAGCCGCAGTAGCCGTCGTTTTCGTAGTCAGAGGGGCCGGATAAGGTCGTGCGGATGCCGGCGTGGATGTTGGTGTCGTTTGCGAGGAGGCCTTCTTGGGCGGCGTGGAAGAAGTAGGTGCCGTGGTTTATGCTGGCTTGTTCCGAAGGGGCGCCGCCGAAGACTTTGGGGCGCCAGGTGTCGCTGCGTGAGGCGTTAGTGAATGGTTCATGGGGGGTTGATGGAGGAGTGAGCTTACAGATGGCTGTCAAAGTGAATGACGGTGATGGGACCGTATTCTCGGTTGATGGAACGGAGAAGAGGGAGTGTGATGGTGTGGTCTCCTCCGAGAGTGATCAGACGAGGGAGTGTCTTGCCAGTCTTTGAGGGACCGGGCTTGTTGGCGTGTGTGTGTGGTGGGCGGCTCAACAGAAGGTTGTGGCCTTCCTCGATCTGCTGCAGCGCATACGCGTTGTCGTACCTACGCGAGCAAACGAGTTAGCACATCCTAACACCAACTTCCCAAGCACGTATGGACGTGAGATAACTTACGAAGTAACAGGAATATCACCACAGTCCACAACCTTAGCCCACGAGTTGAACGGGTTCGCCGCGAGTGGAACGTTGTAGCCACCACTAAATCCAATTCTGCGTGAGCCTTTGGATCACGACACAATAAAAGTAAGCATGCGACTGCTTTCAAGAAAACATACTAGAGATTGAGGCGGCGGGAACCTTGTCTGATACCGCTGGGCCCGAAGCGAGCGCCGGGGCGGTACGATGTGCCAGTGTCAAAGGGCGCACCAATGAATGCAATGTCGAACTGCGTGTTGCTGGAGAGACATGGGTGGTATGGAAGGCGGCCGAATGTGGATATGCCGGAGAAGATGGAGTCGGCCTGCAGGAAAGTAAGTCAGTGTTGTAGAGTGTCGCCTTAGGTTGTTGATGCGTACTTGCTTGCCGCCATCACCAGGAAGTGTGTTATACCACAGTCCCTCGTGAGGACCATTCAAAGGATCTTGGTCATGACCATGATCGCCGTGCGCAGCAACCGTAGCCGCGAAGCTCAAAAGCGCGGGAGTGAACCTCATTTTGCTGGAGTCTCAGGATAACGATGGAGTGAAACCGAAAGGAAGAGAGGAGATGGATGAACACATCTGGGGACCGCGGAGAGCTCGCAGTAAATAGCTGAAGATATCGAGCACAACTCTATCAGTGACTGGTTTGACCAGCTCACGTTAGGTAAACTGCTGTTAGGTAAACAACACTTTTTTGGAGCTACCCCTGCTCCATGATGATGTCGTCTGCAGGCATAGCACCGCACTGCCTCCAATCGGTTAGTTGGGTCCTTGGAGAAGCTACAGGCCTCGATATTGGGTTGACGTATGTTGTGAACTCGGAGTTGTTTGCTTCGCGGATGGAGTTGAAGAAGTGCTGCAATGAGAATTGGACTGGACTATTCCGCAGTCCACTATGTCTACCTTTTGAATAACCATCTGAATACCGTGATGGTCGCACCAGCTCTTCACCTCATCCTCGTACTCTTGCGCAACTTCATTTCACCGAGAACGACATGCATCGGCCGTTGCTGATCGATGTGGATACCCACCCCGCCATGCACGCATGTACAATGACGGGCGCCACGGTGATAAAACCCGGGGAATCCGACCAGTAACCTTCTCTATAGACGATATGTAACGCGGATATTCAGCAGCCTCGATCTCTGGGTATCGCAGCCTTATCTGAAGCGAGTCAAGACGCGTAGCAAAGTTACGCACGCTAGCTCATGCATGCAAGTGAGCTTTCCGGTGAGGTTGTTACGTAGTCTAGAGCTTCACATCTCTACGTAACGGTCTTTCGTAGCTGTTATATGGTACGCGGATTGGTTCGATAAGAATTGTGTGATCCGGATGCATCCTTTGAGCGCGATCTCCGTGGCAGGTTAGGCGGTCGATTGCTGGGCCGAGGTGCAGCGCATGCACGGTTGCATACATCGTTCACTCACGCGTTTCCAGTACGGGGTTCCATGCCATTGAGCAGGAAGCAAGGCGTGGGGTACGCAGCGATCGGGTAGCTGTGCGGAGGTGATGATGTGATGAGGAGTGAGGTTCGTTCGCGGAGCCAGGGTTCAGATACCGGCGGCACTAAAAACGGTCTCGCTTAACGTATCGAGTAATTTTTGACACTTCGTGCATTGGTGGCTCCGGACAGCTATCTATCTCTATTCCGTGCGTCTACACAGTAAGACGCGTTGCTAATACCTCCGAGGTCCGATCGACCTCAATGACGCGAGACCACTATCTGTGTACCGGCGCTGCTTCATCTGGAGGCACCCCCAGCTCCGCCCTGTCATCCGAATCCATCCGCTCGAAAGCTTTCTTGACTTGGTAGTCCCAGTTACTCCAAGCAACGATCGCCCATTCTGCAAATCCAACAAGATACAGGGCGATGCATTGGCCTACCCATAAGCCGCCAAGACCCCAGCCGTGGAAAGCAAGCCAAATACCGAGTGGCAGAGCTCCGCAGTAGTAGCTGACGATGTTTACCGTTGCTCCAATATGCTGTCGACCCATGCCTCTGAGAGCGCCTCCGCAGCTGCCATTGAGTCCGTCTGCGATTTGGAAAAGCGCAACATAAGGCATTACCTTTGCAGTGAGCTTGACGACCTCCGCATCGTCGTTGAATATCTTGGCGTAAAAGTCTTTGACTCCCATGAGGACAGCCAGTACAAGCGCACCAAGCAGCATGCTAAGTACCGCAGCCACGTTGGCAGCTCTGGCGGCGCCTTTGGCATTGCGTGCGCCGAGGAGGTTTCCGACACGCGACGAGGTAGCGACACCAACTCCGAAAGGAATGGTGTTCATGACTTGGTCCGTGGTCATGATGACACTTTGCGCGGCGAGTGGTATCGTGCCGAGTTTGCCAGCAACAAGCGCAACAATCTCAAACGCCCACCATTCCGTGCCGACATGTATAACTCCGAGTAGAGCAAGCCGTGAGAAGGTCCAAAGGTTTTGTAGACACTTGCGGTCCCAACCGCCCCAGCATTGCCATCCATCGACGAAGCGAGCATATGCGAGCAGCAAAAGAAAGGATGCCCAGTATGCGATGCCGGTAGCGAGCGGAGCGCCGAGGAGGCCCATTTGGAAAGTGTATACGAAGAGGTAGTTCAGACCGGCGCTGAGGGGGGAGGTGATCAATAGGACGTATGTTCCGGGTCTCATGATTTCTAGCCTTGTCAGCATGGGTTTTCGGATTGCGGCAGAACAAAAATCATACCTTGAGCCTGCATATACTTCTTCAACGCCTCAAAGTATACGTATCCAATACCGCCTGGGGCAAGCACCGAGAGAAACCTCGCCGAGTCTCTGGCGATGTAGTCCTCCTGGCCGAGCGCTTTGAAGAGCGGCTCGGAGCAGAACCACACGATAGCAATGGGTATGTAGAACAGTAGAAGAACGACAAATGCGCGCTGGAGGATGATACCCAGGTCATGCCGATTCTTGCTTCCGGTAAAACTGGCAGAAGCCAGCGTGTCGATCGCGGTCGTGCCACCAAGAGCGACGAGCCAACCAGTAGCCATTGCGAACATATACGAGAAGGCAGCGGTAGCCAATGCTTCTGGCGAGAGGCGTCCGACGATGAGGACGGATACTGTTTGCAGTGAATTCTGCAACGCGTATGCTACGACCACGGGCAGTGATCCCTTGAACAGTACCCAGAATTCGTGGAGGATAAGTTGGTACTTGGACGCAGTGCCGTCCTCAAGCTCGTAGGTTTCGCCAGTAGACCATTCCTCATGCTGCGAGTCTGGGAGAAGAGACGTTCGCTCATCAGGCGTGGCGTCATCTTGAGTCGACTTCTTGAGGAAGTTTGGCAACCATGCCCGGTACTTATTGGCTTCGTAGCCCATGACGAGAGATAGATGAAGAAAAACGAAGAAGGTGTGAAAGATGAAGAGAATCCCCCAACAATGAGGTCTGATATGTAAGACAAAGCTCTTCCACTCCAGCCCCGATACCCACAAGATGAACAAGGCAAAAAGCTCGCAAACCTTACATCACGCATTCTCTGCACATCCCAAATCAACAGATAGACCCGGCATGACAGCACCTCTGACAATACAACACCCTCCCAAACCGGTGTAACCACGGGCGTATCTACCCTACCATGAGCAGCAAGACCTGCAGCTGCCAACAAACGAAGCAGCATGCATGCCGCCTCTAGCCCTAATCGACGTGTGCAAAGATCGGGGCGTATCTTCGAGCAGAACAGTGCGCAGCTGTAGCCTTATCGACTTGCATCTGCGCGGTTGTTTGACTAAGGCACTTCGGTAAAACGTTTTACGTGAGGCGAGGACGTACTGGACGCGTTCGGATAAGTGTAGGAGAGTGGAGCTGGGAACAACGTTGATACTACTGTCTGGGCGCAACCGAGCGTCGCTCGTGCAGAGGTGCCGGCCACGCCGGAGCTTCCCCGCAACATTGCGTGCTCGACAGCGAGCGCGCAAGAGAACGCCTCCTGCATGCAGAGGGTCAATGAAGATGAGTGTATGGCTTTTTTGCTCTGAGTTTCGTGCGATGCCCGGAAGAGCCCGGTCGAGGTTTCACTGGGAGCTTAGCGAGTGTGCCGTTCACGAGGTGCAGGTCAAACTTTACTTGATTTGGCCCGTGTCGATGTAGCCCGGCATATCCACCAACAACGACATCAGGTAAGTTAATGAATGGTACCATTCGGAAATCGATGTTGATGTGTCGTTAAATTCGTAATTACCATTAAACAAAATGATTCTCTTTTCCGACCAAGATGGCCACAAACCCGCGAAATCCAGCGCCGAACAACCGAGAAAATGAAAACAGAAGGGGGTATAAAACATTACTAGAATCAGGAACGCATGCCAGTCATCTTAAGCTTCTCCAGCCAGCGCAGCGGCGACAAGGATGTCAATGCCACTCGCATGTGTGCTCGGGTTGCCACTGTCGCTGGGCCCCTGCCACCGATCTATGATAACGCCACCATCAACCCTAGGCTGACTCCTCGCCGCATTCGCATTGCGCATGAAGAATTGTTGGACACCTTCTTGTGGTGCGTTTTCATACAGCGTTGATAGACCGCGAACGTATGCGCCTTTGAACTGCGAGGCGACGGGGTCGAGAGGATAATCAGCAGGCTCGGTGAGGATACCGCTGCCGTCACTGAGTTTAGAAGTCGACGCGGTCGCAAGCTTGTAGGCTTTTTCGATGTAATCGCCGTTGTTTGTTGCGCGAGCTAATTCCGAAAGGCCGGCCAGGACGATGCCTTGATTGTAGGTAAAAGTTGTTCTGCCGTTGTTCTTGCAGCTTGAAGGATCGATGCCGTCGTTTACTAAGCTGTCGGAGTTGATGATACCGGACTTTTCGAACCAGTCCCACTCCATCTCAGCCCAGTTGGTGTAGTCCTCTTTCATCTGGCCCTCAGCCCGGTTTGCCAGATGGGCAGCAACGGATAAGAAGAGTTCGTTTGAGATGGCAGCAATGTAGTCGCGGTCTTTGGACCACCATAGGCCGCCGCCACACCGATTGCCGTCCCAGCCTGTAGTCATGTCGGCGAAGATGTCTCTGGCTGTGTCGAGGTACTTCATGTCTCCAGTGAGATCGTATGAGGCTATCCAGCCCATGGCCCACCACCCCTCGTCATCGTAGAACTTGTTCTTCCACCCATCTGCCCCGTGCTGTTGGGACGATTTGGCGTATGTGGTGGAGACAATGTTAATGGCGTGCTCCTTGAAGTCGGCATCCTGAATACCGAAGCGCGCGACGGTCTCAATAATGTTGCCAGACTGCCACCATAAGTCGTTCCTGGTAGAGATTAGATTTGACCATTGTGAGAGTGGACTGCGACGTACCATAAACCAGTATCAGAGTTGTACCATTTTTCTTGTAGAGTTTTTATCGCTGAGAATGCGTCGTCGGCAAAGTCTGCGTATGTAGGAGTACAGCAAAGGAGAGGTATCAACAGCGCTGTGAGGTACTTCATGGTGGATTACGCAATAGTGACAATAGGGATTACTGAAGTGCTTCGAGCTCAATGAGAGGATGTTGGCTTGATAAGGAAGTGACAACTAACGGAGGCGAACCGCTCTGTGTTTTATGTTTTCCCCAGACGCTGTGACAGTGACCGAAGCGACCTCGACTTCGAAAGTTCAGGCAGATGTATCAAGGAACCGGACTGTAGGCTGGCGTGTGAGTTTGATCCTAGTCACGGCAGTGCAGATAACGCCGAGAACTCCAAGAGAATACTGTACACAAGCAAACCTGTTCGACATATCGAATGTGCCTATGGCATTCTCTGCCGCATAAAGTCATCCCTGCCATTACTGTGCTTGAGCTATTGTTAGAGCCTGTGGCACAGCTAGCCAGGCGGCCTTGCGGATTGTCAGGCATGGAGACTCATGCGGGCGAGCGCCGTCGACGAGTCAATGACTGTGATAGAGGGCATGTCCATACACCAAACGGTGAGGTTTGGTACTGTGCAGCGGTAAGTAAAATTAGGTTTGTCGGAGCCTGATCGACGCGGACCCTATCATGAAGCGACTACTGTCTAGGAAAGCGCTAGAGCGGATCCGATCTGAAACACGGGGAACAGATGCTGGGTTTACCTATTGGTAAGGCAGATATGGGAGATTGAGGGTTGATTGGTTGTATATCTGAAATATCGCCTGTTTGGTTAGGTCGGTTGTGGCACAGGGGCCCTTTCGTGGCTTGTGAAGCGTTGTCCAGCCTTGCCGACCCTGGGAGTTCGCTCAGGAGCATCGCGTGTAACGGCGAGCCCTTCCTGAGGATATCGCGCGACGCCGACGGCACAGTTGGGAGACGACTCCAAGTCGCGCGGTAAGACTCGAATGCATGCGACCCGTATAAGACAATGGTCGAACGTCGTTGTTGGCTATTGAATGTGGCTGTCGGGCCTCCAGGCAGCTTTCATCGAGCATCCGACGGTCGCACTTCCGACTGCTGACCATGCTGGCATCATGCTGGCGATCACCTTCATAGGGCGATGTTGGTATCAGCTATAGGAGTACACTATAGCCGGCGTTATCTGAGTTGTGCGCGGGCTCGGCCCAAGGGTGACTGCGGCCGGCCAGGTGAGACCGCAGACCTCGCCGTGCAGACAAGGGCCAGTTCTCCGATAGTGATTCGAGGCCGTAGCTGCGGCCGGAAATAGGTCAACCCTTCTCCCGCTTCTTGTTGCTGACTTGCAGTTGTTGTGGTACCGATGGACGCGATGTTGGCAGGACTCAGCCTCGCCACGGATGCTGTGAGATCAGCCAAGGTCCACAGCAGACAGCGCAGAGCTCAGCAACGGATAACGGCCCGCTTCTTCTATGTAAGTACATGATCGGAGTTGTGCGCAGGATGTGCACAGCTTCCAATCGCCCAAGCGAAGGCTCGTCACATTGACGACGTTGACGAGATGAAAAGTGGATAGGCTGCGACAGATGTCAAACAAGTTTTCGCTCAGCGGCAAAAGGCCAGAATTAGCAACGCTGTCCACTGTACGCGCTGTACGCGTGAAGTCGATTGCCGCCGTTCAGCCGAACTGCAGAAGTTGGACGTGTTGAAGTCTGTAGGATGTTTGCACGCGCAGCGCGTGGTGTGGTGAGCGATGGATTGGGGTTAGTGTGCAATGATGATGATGCTGGTCACGTGCTGCGCGACTTCCTCGTGCCTCTGAGCTACGTCAGCGGGGTACTGCCCCACTAAACCCTCGCACTGTTCGTGTACCCGATGTTGGCAAACAGCGGCTCCTACTCCGGAGCATGGCTGTGAGCTAGAAGTAGGGCGAGGATATAGTCTACCGTTTCCAAGAAAGAACTGATGCTAACTCAGCGCTACCAACTATGTCTCTGCTACGCTACCAACTATCCAGTTCAGAAAGCAATTATGGGAGAGGGGGAGCCGCGGCAGCACATGCCCCTCTATCCAAGTTGTACAGCGTATCTCGCTCGTAGCGGGGCAGTGTTCGTCCTGCGGCAGAAGATCTGGAACCCGTACCCACCTTAAGCCGTGCCCAGATGACGCGAATGCCATGCAAAGGCGCCAGATTACCATCAATCACATATAGCGGAAGTGCTGATCTACCTATCGTGGCGGGCTGTGGCGTCTGCAAACTGGTATACATCCTGGCAGGAACCCCTGTAGACCCTGCCAACCGCACATGTGAAGGAGCAAGTAACAGGGCCCACTGAGTACACGGTAGGTAGGACTGCTGCTGCCCTCTCTCACCCACACCCTTTGCGGCTACGGTGCCTGCCTCGCGAGGGATGACGTACAGGTTTCGTGCACGTCACTGCAGCCTGGACGATGCTGAAGGGTAGTATATAAGACTGCTTCTGCTTCCCTTTGCTCGAACCTTCATCACACTCAACTCCAATCAACTCAACTACAACTACCACTTTCAACCCTCAACCAACCAACCACCCACTACCAACATGTCTGACAACCTCCGCAAGGGTCTCGGCGAGCAAGCCTCCGAGAAGAGTAAGCTTACTGTCTTCACCCAACTTCAGTGCATCATCTGACAGTCTCTCAGTGACCCCCGACTCCCAGAAGTCCACCACCGAGAAGGCCAGCGAGAGCCTCACTGGAGCCGGTGACCGCGTTGCCGGTATGGTCCAGCCTGGTACGTCTCTTCCACTACTCACCACTTACCACCCGACGATCAACTAACATACACACCAGAGGGCCAGAAGTCCACCGGACAGAAGCTCGGTGACGCCACCCGCTCAGGCGGCGACGATGCCTCCGCCCAAGGCCAGGGTGTCATGAAGCAAGCTCAGGACGCTCTCGGCAACGCTGGCCAGAGCATCTCCGACACTCTCTCCGGCGCCACTGGCCAGAAGAAGTAAAGCACTCGCTTCCTTCTTGCTGTTGCCTGGTAGCCACGATACACAACCCTCCTCTTACGACCATGAAGACCTGAGAATGGACGAACATGATACTGCGATGGATGGAACATACCCTTTCGGCGTGAAAACCGCATATCTATATACCCTACCATGAATGAAATAACAATGATCAACAATCCGTCTTCTGCCGTGACATGCCTTCGATGTTCTTTTGACCTTCAGTCGCAGCTTCAACCGCACATCAATTGCCCTGCTGCTTACTCTCCGCGAAGTAGTCAGGATTCCCACCGCTCACCTTGTCGCGGAATGCTGTACTCTCACAACTATGACCAGGATGTGGAATCTGGGAACAAAGACTGGACGTTTGAAGGTATAACTCGTGCATGATACACTTAGTACTCATAGCACGCTATAGATCTTCATCTTCTACCTCCTCCATCTGCACATGCTTGAGTGTATTCTCCGCCGTCTTGGCCTCGTCAGATATACCCTCCATCTGCCCCTTGGCCTCAGCAGTCATCATCTTGTACTCTGCTTCCTGGACCGCAGCCTCAGCAACCTGCTCTGCCATATCACCCGCCGACGTGTTCTGTAGCCTCAAGAAAGCATCCAGCTCCTCATCTTCGGCCGTTCGTGGAACCTTCTCAGCAGCACCTTCTTCCTTGTCATCCTTCTTCTTCCCCTCATTCATATACCCTCCTTCCCGCAACTTGTCAAACTCGTCGGGTTCGAGTAACCGGCCCTCGCCCTTTGCCAGCTTGACCTTCTGCGCCACAGACGCAGGCATGAATCTTGTTGCTTCCTTGCGCAGATCGCGGACCTGGGGTGCGGCTTCGTAGACGATGGTGGGTTTCTTGGGTTCGGCGGGCGCAGCGGCTTCGTCTTGCGGGTCTTGGGGCAAGTATTTCCGTGGTATGGGCGGCGGTGTGTCGCGCGGCATGGGGATGCGCTTCATGTCATCGTCGGTGTCGCTGCTGTCGTCGTCTTTGCGCTGTCCGTCGCGCGATCGCTTGCCTAGAACACCGCCGCCTCTGCCTCCCCGGTCGCCTCCCCGCCCCCTGTCCTCGTTGTTGTATTGTCGCTCTGGCTTGAAGACGGGCGCTTTGTCGCCGAGTGCTGCGCGCGCCTTGTTGACGGCGGCGAGATCCTTCTCCAGCTCCTGTAGCCGTTGCCGCTCATGTGGCCTTATTGAGCCGCTCTGGTCGAGTTCTTTGAGGTTGTCAATGTCGCGTTGTATGCGATTGGGGTTTCGGCGCGCGAGTTTCTCATTGCGCTGGGTCTGGAGGTTGGCTTTTTGCTTGCGGATCTGCTTCTGCTTCTCGGCCTTCTTGGCTTCTTGCACGGGGTTGTAGTTCTTCTCTTTGGCCATCTTGGCGGTCGAGGGCAAGATCGGGTATGAAGGAGGTTTGCGAGGTTGTTGGTCGACAGCGCTGTACGGAAATTGAGATTCTGGGGACTGACGTAGGTCCGTGCTTGAGCCGCGGCGCGTCGCGAATGTGGTCAGCGGTAGCACTCGAACTTGTTCAGCGACGCCAATTCTTGTCAACTCTCTCCACCACGAGAGCGGAACATCGGTGCCATGTTCATTCCTAGAGCGCTCAGGCTCAAGGGTATCCGCGAGAAGCCGCGGCCCAAGCCTGCCCAAGCCCCCTCTAAAGCGGCTGCTGAAGGCGACCAAGACGATGCGCTGGTCGAGGCGATGCAGAAGACAAGAACCAGCTCACCTACTGACCAGCCAGAACAGACTGACCTCAGAGCCACCAAGCCTGGTCCCAGATTTACCACCAAGCCCGTCACGCCAGAGTACATTGGTCAGCTTGCTGCTGGCATCGAGCTCATCTTCACCGACTATGCCCACCAGGAAGAGCAGCGGGCCAGGTGGCTGCACGACCGTTACAGAACCGTCGATGGCGAGGAGAATTGTATACATACCCAAGTCTATGTCTACCTCATAACTGACTTGCTGTACAGACATCCACCTCACCGCCATCCTCGAACACCCCAACATCTCCTCCCTGAAGCCCGAAGCCTCTCAGATCCTCCTTCAGCAAGCACTCCGCGACCACCCCTCTAAGATGCTAGAGCTCTCGAGCAATGGCTACCATGTCCGCCGCAAGCCTTCTTCGTACCCTCCCAAATACCTACCTCACAACTCATTTGAAGTCACCGATGACGACGGCCTAGCATTCTGGGACCAGCGGACAATCTACGTCGAGCCACACCTACGCAACATCTGTCCTACGCCAGCCAAGGTCGCATACTGGCTTGCGAAGCATGGCGACTTGCGGCCCAAGTGGCTACCGATACAAGCAGTCCATACACTGTGGAACAGCTGCGCTTTCGTTGTCCTCAGCGGAAGCGTAATGCACGAAGATGTTTGGCAAAAGTGGAAAGCAGCAGACAAGCCTGAGGATTGGAAGATCATGACCAAGGTTGAGCATACCAAACGCACCGCTGAATACGTTGCGTTGCTCAAGGCAGAGAACCCTAGAGGAATGCGCAAGAATGTGGTTGACGAGAGCGAGCTGCCTCCGATCGCACGACCAGCAGTGCTTCCGATGGCGTATAAAACCAAAGCTCCTCCTGGAAAGGCCGTTCAGGTTTCATTGCGAAAGCCAGAAGAAGTACCCATGGAGATCACTGCGGCTGCAGAAGAGCCACCCGTCAAGCACAAGCGGAAGAGACGAAAACCAAAGAAGGCCAACAAACCTGCTGGTGGAAACGACGCCGATGGTGATGATGCTGAGGGTGCCTATGATGAGCCGAGTGCAAAACGCAGAGGATGAAAGACCATGTTCCTCTGATGACCTACCCACGCTCACGGCGCAAGGACTCGTAAATCGCGAACAAGTCTTAAACGTCTCAACCAGTAATCTGAGAAGTCGGAACTGAATAACCTCACGATAGCGCGCAGTAGCACGGCTGCTGTGATTACCCCGACTTACCCCGCTTACTCGCTAGTACTGACATACCAGGCTTGCCGAAGCCACAGATGGATCGACAGCCAATCCAGACTGGAACGAGGGAGCCGAGGAAACGCGTCGCTATTAGAGGGCAATCGTGCGGCTACTCTAGCTAGAGTATATATAACCAAATACACGAGAACAACGTCTTGTGGTACCATTGACCGTAGTGGCCATTTCTGCTTCGTTCGTCGGGCTTTATTGGTTCAATTCGCATACATTGTGTTTGCATAAGAAGCAGCCTCCCAGTAACATGGCTACCGTTGTAGAGAAGACGGCTGATGGAATCATCTATCGCTCCGAGAAAAGCTATGCGATCCCTGACCTCGATGTACTAACGCTTCTATTCGGTACGCCCACCATTTCAAAAGCCCCTAACACCACCCTATCAAGCTCCCCAATTAACAAGACATTTCCTCGCAGACTCGGAACACAGCCTAGCCAAACCAGACACCCCCCTCCACGTCTCAGCCGCAGACCCAAGTCTAATCCTAACCACATCGCGCGCCCGCCACCTAACCCAAGCCACCTCAGCCGCCTTCCGCAAACACTATGGTATCGGCGCCCATGGCCCAGGAAAGGATGTGTGCTCCGTCATCTCAACTGGCCACTACCTCCTCCCTGTTCTCGCGTATGGAATCATCGGCGCAGGCGGTATCTTCTCCGCTGCCTCGGCGGCCAGCACAGCCAGCGAGCTAGCCAAGCAACTACAAGGTGCCAGCTCGAAGATTCTTGTCACTTGTCAAGCTACCCTGGAGACTACGATCAGAGCTGCAGAGGACGCTGGCTGGGGTCAGGGTGGAGGCGGGCGCGTACTGTTTATGAGTGAGGGGAGGGAATGGACGTTGAAGGTTGTTGGTGAAGATGGGAGGCCGGGGAGGAATGTTATTGATGAAGGAGATTTATTGCCGTGGACGCGGATTACAGATAGGAAAGAGTTGGAAGAGAGTCTGATAGTGCTGATTTATAGCTCCGGGACGACTGGGTTACCCAAGGGCGTAAAGCTTTCACACCGGAATATTGTGAGCCAGACTGTTAGTACGGGGGATATGATGAAAGCGTGGGTGAAAGAGAAAAGGCCGGACTTTGAATACCGCACAATCGCCCGTAGGTCAAACCTTTATGCCCATCACGATTGAGACGTAGACTAACTTCCCACACCAGACCTCCCCACCGCCCACATAGCCGGCGTACAAGGCTACCTGATAAACCCCTTCTACCTCGGCGGCACCGTATACTGGATGCCGCGCTTCGACTTCCCCTCCTTCCTCTCCTACAACGCCCTCTACCGCATAACCTTCTTCTTCACCGTTCCTCCCATCCTTTTGCTAATCGCCAAAAGTCCCCTCGCAACGACCCAATTCGCGTCCCTGGAATTCTGCGTCTCGGGAGCCGCGCCACTGGGAAGAGATCTTCAGTATGCAGCCAGCCAGAAACTGGGTGGTGAAGAGTGTTTTGTGGATCAGACGTGGGGCTTGAGTGAGACGACGGGGAGTGCGACGATTATGACGCCTGGGAAAAGGGATGATACGGGGAGTGTGGCTATGTTGTTGCCGAATATGCGGGCTAGGCTTGTTGATGATGAGGGAGGAGATGTGGAAGAGGGGATGGCGGGGGAGGTGCTGGTGAAAGGGCCCGTGGTGTGTAAGGGGTATTATCGGAATGAAGAGGCGGATAAGGAGGCTTTTACGCCGGATGGCTGGTTCCACACGGGTGATATCGCGGAGTTTAGGGATGGGATGTTTTATATCGTGGTAAGTTCTGACTGTACGAATTGCATGTGAGACATGTACTGACTTCGTACCTCTATCTTTGCAGGACAGGAAGAAGGAGTTGATTAAGTACAAGGGGCTACAGGTTGCGCCGGCTGAGTTGGAAGCCGTGTTGCTCAGTCATCCGATGGTGCTGGATGCTGCGGTCATTGGGGTGCTGACGGATGATGGGACGAATGAGGTGCCGAGAGCATACGTTGTCGCTGATAAGAGTAAGATCTCGTCTAGAGACGTTAGTGAATTCGTGAAGGGGAAGGTTGCTGGGCACAAACAATTGAGGGGAGGTGTGAGTAGCCCCCACGCTGGAATCATATGTGATACAAATACTGACTTCGTTTACCCGTTTTTAGGTGGTATTCTTGGACGAGATTCCTAAGAGCCCGGCTGGCAAGATCCTGAGGAAGGATTTGAGAGCTTTGGCGGAGAGGGAGAAGGGTGCGAAGCTGTAGGACAGGAATTTCTTTGACCAAATCGAGCCGATAACAGGGCCAAGCCTCAGTCAACAGCGCACTTCATTTTTTGCTGTAAAACAGGGTTGAAGAATACATAGTACTTTTGAGGGTACAGTACCCAGGTGGTACTGCGGAATAGCGAATACCTCCCGAGGCCATCGCTGACTTCATGAAATGCAAAAACTTCCCCTTCGATCACCGAATCTCACTCAAGCTTTGAAATTGATTTGTTTTTGACGCTCGCCTTATCACTGCCGTGCGATGCAGGTGTGCCCCGCGGGCAAAGAAAGACACGTTCCAAGGTTGCGGGAAGCCCGTTCCCGGCATTCTGAGGACCCTTGTTTACCGACAGCTTCGGGTTGATCACCTACACGTTCGGCGATCAGCTTCTCTTAAGACTTCCTGCTTCGATCCTGATCATCGCACTTCAAAGGACCATCATAGCGCGGATCGGCTATACTATAGGCGTGGTTGCTACAGGTGTAACAGCTGCTCTTGTACCATGCACCTTCCCAGCCAACCAAACGCCTACCTTCCGTTACGCGGACGATGCTCCGCGCCTATCAACACAGACTGGCCGTGTGTATCCACTTTCAGAAAGGGATGCCTCATAGCGTACTTCGACTGGTCCGGCACAGGTCACCAGCTGCCTTAACGAGGCATACACGTGGGATTAGTAGGACTGCCCGTGGTACCGCCGCGTATGACATCACTAGAAGGAAACACCGTGTACCTTTGTCTCATCCCACCAGCCTAAGCGCACCACGTCTCGCTCCACCGATCAGAACGATGGCTCGCATAGCGGTATTTGCTCATACTGATTTCATTTTAACTCATAACTGATATTCTGCTCTAGCAACAAAACCAAAGGATCCAGGACATACTCCCAACCCTCCAGAACGAGCCAGATCAAATCGACCAGATTGCGAAGATAAGAGGATGGTTCCGGCCAAAAGAAGACAGCGCGTACTACCCATTGATTCAAGACTACCTCAGCGAGAAGATCGACGTGAAAGAAGCGACGGCACGCATCCTCGGACCGATTGATGAAAAGATCAAGGAGGCCAAACTCGACGATGTCGACTTCATGGACCTATGGACCAGCATCATTCACTCAGCAAGACGATCAACATTCCGCGACGGCGCCCGAACACAGCACCACCAACTCATCGAGTTACTCGACGCATTCAAAAAACACTCGATACCGGACAACAAGGAGTATGACTACCTCTACAAGGAAATGACCGACTTTGGCATGGCCTGTCGTGAGGCCTTCAACGACGCGCCAGCCGCTCACGAAGGCTTCATCGAGAGCGAGGTGCAAGCTTGGACGAACATGAACTACTTCTTCGCCTTTGTAGCAAGGGAACATATCTACGATCTCTCCATGTACGCCATCTTCGCGCTGCGGGAAGCTCTCGAGACACCTCCCATCGACGAACCCACGTCGACGGCCAACCAAAAATACGACGCAAACGTTCCCGCAGCCGCAGCTTGGATAATAGCCTACGGCAACGACCTCTTCCGCATGGAAAAAGATCTCACGCCCACCGATAAAAAGCAAGGCAATCCAGGACGCGGAGGCGAACTCTGGAAGGGTAAAAGCGAGTTCAGCAAAGAAAGATGGGCGCTCTGGAAGGAACGGTTCGCGGCGATCGCGGAGATGGAGGGGGTCAAGGAACGAACGAGGCTCGATGCCAAAGATGCGATAGAGGCCATGGAGAGGAGCCAGACGTATGAGCTCATGAGGTAACTTCCTCCAAGTCTGACGTGCTGATGTGCATTTGCCAGATTCATGTTTGCGGAGGAGGTGGTGCGCAATGGAGATTTGCAGCGCCTTGGAGGAGGGTTCCCACAATCGTTTGAGCGGGGGCCGAAGCGCCAGAAGAGAGAGGACAGTGGGAATGCATGCTGAGCACGCAATCGTCGTTGTCACAGTATGAGTCGAGGCAGGGTATGGAATTTGACTTCAGGGTCACAATATCTTCGCTAGCGACCTAAAATTCGAATGCATTCCTCTACGGCTACCCCTTGGGCCTATGCCTTCGTAGTCGCCCCCAAAGCCTCCACTCCCGCATTCGCAACACTCAAATCCTGCTCTACACTTCCCCCACTAACACCCACACCCCCAATCAACTTTCCCTCAAGGTAAATCGGTATCCCGCCCCCAAAAGCAATCAACCCGCCATTCGTGTTCTGCACATCATAAAGCGGCGCACCAGGCTGCACCGCCGCGTACAAATCCGCACTAGCATACAACCCATTGAACAGCACAGCCGTTCTAGCCTTCTTCTGCGAAATGTCGATGGACCCGATGAATGCGTTGTCCATGCGGTGGAAAGCGACGAGAAGGCCAGAGGGATCTACGATGGCGATGTTTTCGGGGATCTGGAGGTTTGTGGCGTTGGTGATGGCGGCGGAGATGACGGTTTGTGCTTGCGAGGCGGAGATGACGTAGCGTTGGGAGGGTGTGGTGCCCATGCCGTTTGTGGTGTTCATTGCGGCGGCGGCGGAGGTGACGGTGAGGAGGCTGAGGGTTGTGCTCAGGAGGGTAGAGAGGAAGCGCATTTTAGATGTAGGCAGGTAGTGTTAAGACAGGCTTTGTCGATAGTGATGTTTATTTTTTCGATCGTCCCTGATGGAGGTTTTGGAGATGTGGGTAGGTGGGTGGGACGCGTGTAGAAACGGTCGACTAATAGGTAAATTTGAGATTTGTGTTGTAATATCTTCTTGTCTGCCGTCCCGTCCATTCATTACATACTCTGCTTATATAGGTACCCGATTTGGCCATCCCCTCCGACCTAGAACATGTCTAATGTCTTCTCCACTTCTGCATCTTCGTCTGCAGGTACGAGCCGAACCTCGGTCGTAGATCAGGCCTTCCATTCAGCTCCCAGGAAATTTCTTCAGCCGCAGCTCAGCTTTGTACAAAAGTATCGATTGCTGACAATGGCGCATCCTAGCTGCCACAAGGGCGGCGGTCTAGTTCACCGGAGGCAAAATATTTCAGGGTGTAGTGTGCGGGGGCATGAACTCAAGTCGTGGGTCGTTTCCGCTTGTTAGACCTGTTTGGGCTTGGTGGGTGAAGATGGCGGCCGGCCCGGGCGGTTTAGTGTCGGATGGCAGGGACCGATCCGATGCTCTTCTCCCTCACTGTGGTTGCGCGGCTGCGACGACTTGACTCGCATTGTGCGACGTGGGTCTTTATACTAATAGTGAATGATAGTGGCGTGAGATGGGCGGGCGAGGTATTTGAATTCTTCCATGACAGTTGTGGAACGTCCCGGGAATAAGAATAAGACCTTCCAAATTTGATGCACCAAAGTAGTGCACCTCTCGCTGTGACGGACATGTCGAAATGATTACTCCTCGTACGAGCAGTGCACGTCGGTGACATGTCGTGCTAGTCGCTCATCTGGCGTCTCTCCCGCTGGCATGTGCTCGATACGTACACGACATAGCCGGCATTCTGGTCTCTTTTTGCGCTTCTCCTCCATGAACTCAATCCACGCGTGTCGGATCTCATCATCTATCCTCTCTCTCGCGTCCTCGTCTTCAATCAATGATAAAAGCACGCCAATCTTCTCTTTCATGTTCTCAAACTCTGCGGCCTCTTTCGGTCCAGTCTTGACCCATTCGCTGCATATCTGGTTCTGCACAGCGGCGACTTTGAAGCGCTTGAGATCGCCAGTCATAATGGTCGCGAAGTGAGTGGCAAGTTCTGAGGCATAGCGAACGAGGTGAGATTGTAGCTGTTCTCCTGTGTCCCAGAAGAGATTGTGGCTAACCCACAGATCCATGTGCTTGACGCGGTACATGAATTGCGCGGCGGTTGCTAAAGAGAAACTACACGATGTTGATGTCTCGGTACAGAATATCATGTGGGACCAGTATGGTGGGAGCAGGAGGGTCTGTCCTGGCTTCTGAATGATTGCAATGCCATGTTGCATTCCCGAAAGAACATCCAGGGGAACGTGTGAGGTTTTGCTGTCATGCATACCTTCGTACGCTTTGCGGAGCAGGTCTAGATTGGCTTGCAGTGGAGGGAAAGTGAACCATACTTTCGAGCCGGTCAACAGCGTCGTAGAAAAGTGGTGTTCGTAGTACTCCATTTCAAACACCTCGCCTGCTGGAGCAACAGTCATCTGGAACTCTGACTGACCCAGTACACCGTCCCCTTCCCATCCTGGTATCCAGCGCTTCTTCTGGTTAAAGATAGGCGACTGCATATGGACAACCGCGCCAGGCTCAGAATATCTAGGATTGCCTATGTTGTCGAGCAAGCGCATGACTGCATTTGCATCGTCTTCTGGCGAGCCACGCGAAGGTGCAAAACGGAAGTGATTCTCACCTCCAATGTCGCTTTTGATCGCTTTCTCGACTGCCGCAGGGCTGGGTAGCGATGTGAAAGTGAACGGCAACTCTCCGTTAAGGTTCGGCGTGTCCCACTGAGATGGACCAAATACACCATCTCTTTCCTTGCGGAAGTGTCTTAGCTCGTCCTCGTTCAATGGATGGATACGGCCGCCTTGAGCCATCTCGAAGGCGAAGGCAGCTCGGTGATCAGATTGATGTCGTTCAAGCTCGGCCATGACATCTACCAGATCTTGGTCGTGTAGAGTAGATGTAGATATGGCTGCATTTGCTCGTGCAGACCGTGGCGTCGGTGCAGTGACGAGACGATGCGTCGTCGGGTCAAACGCTGTATCGCCGTGCTCTCGCAACTGCATACCGGAACCGGCGGACGCAACCGATACTTTGTGTGATGAAGGATCCATGACAAGTAACATTGGGAAGAACTTTCTTGTTGCTGATCTTGCTGAAGTTCTATATGTACTCGGTAATTGGAACAATATTGGGCTGTATGTTCGTGAGTATTCCAGGCCTTACAGGACAAACGGAGAGAGCCCACGGTGGAACTAGTACCGAATATTCTTCACGAGCTGTTTCATTCATTTCTCTCCAAACTTGCGGTGTGATGGCTAGGCTGTTGCTGGCTGCTTCGATGGTCTCTCGATGGTCTTACCGCCCACAGTATTGCGATTTGAAGAATCCGGTAGTGACCAACCTTCTCGAGCTGTTTTGACGGTGGCCCTTTGCTGAAACATGAGCTTCATCAACTTGATCACATCAGCATAAAAACATGCGACTGCATTCTGGATGTACGAAGCTGTCAAAGATGACGTCGAGATCCTAGTGATGCACCTTCCTCATGATAGTAGATGAGCCTATGACGACACCCGTGGACCTCTTACAGCGTTTGCGCTGATGCCTAATCCATCTTTCGTTCTGTCCGCCGCACCCATACGCCGCGATCTAAGTATATGCAGTCCGCGCTGATTGAGGTGGAACGACTCCAGTAGCCTGGGCATCTTCGTGAAGTACAGGGGTATAGAGAGAGGTCTAGATAACACATCTGGGTGACTGCCAGATGATTCAGGACTCATCGGTAATGATTCCGGCGACGGAGAAAGAGAATGCATTCGCTTGTGGTGAGTGGTTGATGTGAAGGCGGCCGTAAGACTGAATGCGACAAGAGAGGCGGATTTGTAGCTCTCGTACAAATGCGCGAAAGTGATTGATAGATGCCTAGAATTCACAAGTACTACTGCGCACTTTGCAATGAAGAATTACTTTCGCGTTGAAGTTGCATCGCGGTGTGTGTGGGTGAAAGGCGTTTGGTGAGGCGCGCACCAGCCAGTGGCAGCCACCGCGCGCGCGCCAAGAGACTAGCCTGCCCAGGCTTAGCCCGCCCACAGGTCTCTTCCGGAGTTGCAATATTGAATTCGCGACCGACGACAACCCCACGACTAACACACAGGTATCACGCCAACACCGCCAACATGCGTACCTACGACGATTCCTTCAGCGGTCAAAAGATCTACCCGGGCAAGGTGCGTTACATTGCCCCTCCACGTCTCGCCGCTCGCCCCTCAGACGTCGAAATCCGGCCATCGCGACGGCGACAACGCGAACACGTGGCGGACGAGGATGGAACACTACAATGGGTCGGACATTCGCTGATGGCATAAACAGGGCAAGCTCTACATCCGTGGTGACAGCAAGATCTTCCGCTTCCAGAACGGAAAGACCGAGTCCCTTTTCCTCCAGCGCAAGAACCCTCGCAAGATTCACTGGACCACTCTCTACCGAAGGGCGCACAAGAAGGGTATCTCTGAGGTTAGTCGCTGCGAACTCATATGCAAGCCGCTGGGACATGTTTGGGAGACAGTGAACTATGACATCAGTCTGTACTGCGGACAGACTTGGGCATGGCAAACGTCCCCAGCGGCGATGTTGCTCTCATCGCAACATGCATCTCCATCCCCTCATCGCGGACTGCGCTAACCACCATCCCTCCAACAGGAAGTCGCCAAGAAGCGTACCCGCCGCACAGTCAAGCACCAGCGTGCCATCGTCGGTGCTTCGCTCGACGTGATCAAGGAGCGCCGCAGCCAACGTCCCGAGGCCCGTACCGCCGCCCGCACCGCGGCCATCAAGGAGGGCAAGGAGAAGAAGGCCGCTGCCGAGTCGGCGAAGAAGGCTGAGAAGGCCAAGAACGCCGCCGCGTCCGCACGAGGCAACGCCGCCAAGGTCAGCAAGCAGGGTGCCAAGGGTGCCGCACCAAAGGTGCAGGCAAGGACTCGTTAAGCTGGGTTCGATATGGCGTGCATAGTCTGGGTTATGGCTGGTTTTTCGGGATGACTCGGTGTTCCTTTACTCTCTGAATCTCTCTTCCGAACAAACACACTACGGAAAATGGAATGAATGGAATGGCATCATGGCTTCTTCACCTCTTTTTGGATCGGTGTGCCGGACACTGTCCACATTAGCGTCTGGCGCCATAGGGCAAATGCAATACCACGTCCTCACGAACACCGGGAGAGCTTGAACTCACATGTGTATGTAAAGTACGACAGGATTGTGAGGCGCCACCGCAACAGCAGGATGGTATGACATCCCACAGATCCTACCTGCAGGAAGTACCCCAGACAACGGCGGCATATACAGATATCCTGGCGAGTTGCTCAACATGTACAGAACCGAACGGAATGCTTGTATTACTGCGACTGATGCCATCATGCTCTCTATCGTATCCCACGTCTGACATCTCGAGAACTCTACTTGCCTGGAACATATCAAAAGACACCTATCATCCGTACTTTTAATGTCAGTGTACGTACTGTCATCTCATCTGCGTAACACCCTCATATGCGCAACACCATCGTGATGTACATCATTACAAGCAGAGAGGTGGCGCAACCTCGTGAGCCAGAAGTGTACATGTCTTCTCCTACCTCATCGTACGGCTGCCGTTGACTTGGAAGACGGCTAAAGCATGTTTTCGTGTCCTCTGCTGCTATCCTGAGTACGGATCTTTCGCATAGGACGGCCCAACAAGTGCTCGAGTGTCAAAGGTACAGTGCTTGAACACCTCTGGGGTGCCGCTCATAGTGGTCATATATTCATTGAAAGTACCATGTACGCACCATCACAGGCACGGAAGTGTGACAGTAAGCGCAGAAGCGAGTATTATTATTACGTATTAGACGTTGACGTAGGCGCCGGGAGGAGTATACGTGTACAAGTGAACCAACATCATCGCATCGGTATCATACAGTTGTGTACATGCTCAGAGAAAGAGGTGTGAAGGCGGGCGTTTGCTCACCGTTCGTTTGCTAGCTCAGTGCATATCAAACCACACAACCTTCAACTTTTGCAACCTCACTCTCTCACTCTTACACTCCATTCGAACAACACATCACATCATACGATATCACCACCTATCTACATCAATCGCTATGACATCGGACAACACTGTCAAGCTCGCCGCTATCGCGGCTTCATTCATCATCATACATACTGCCATCATCAAGGTGCACGACCTGTGCTCTCGAGCTCTCGACAGTATTGATGAAGTCAAGGCCAATGATGGTGAGAGATATCTGCATAGTGTTCCTTACAAATGCTAATACAAGTAGGTGTCAAGGTGGAATTGGTGACTCTTCGAGTCCAGGGCCGCAGCCTTGATCACGGTGACCACATGTACGTATGTCAAGGACTGAGTGCGACAGGAGGATCTGTGTTGGTGACATTCCCGACGTTCGTGAAGTCAGAGGTATGCACACACATGTACAGATACACGCAGATATGCTAACATGCAAAAGTGAAACATTATCATTATCCACGTCCTCAATGCACTATCATACAAGAAGAAGGAAGCCAGGGTATACGGGACAGAGAGGGCGAACCCATATAGCAAACAAGATGCCCAGACTCAAAGCACAATACAATCCCTAAGCCCTACTCACAAGAGGGAAGAAGTATGCCATCTGGTATCCAAACACCCCGCTCCGTCATTATTATCATCATCTTCTTGTTTCTTCATCTTGGTATCCTAGTCCAAGACCTCCATCATCGAAGCTCTCTTCTCCTCGTCCTCAACCAGCATGCAGCGAGCGCGGCAGACGTCTTCGACAATATCGACGACCTTGCGGAAGCTGGAGGCGGCGCCACGGGTTTGCGTGAAGCGGGCGAGGCAGAGGTTGGCGCGGCGTCCGTGTTCGAGTACGACGAAGAGCTCGATAACGAACGTCACGGGCTTGATCTTGAGGTCTGTGAGGGAAAATGAGTTAGCATGGATTTGTGTAGGTTGTAGAAGTAAATCGCAGCATTACATCGCCATACAAGCTCGGCTTCGAGCATCGCCACTTCGAACCGCCAGTGTTGCAGACGCTATCCGCTGAATAGAACACACGCTCGGGGTGGTGGGCACTTACGGTTGCTCTTGTCAATACGTGCGTTGATCGAGTTTGATGCGCGGTCCAGTGAGACGTCCTGAACGCCGAACCGCTGCCAGTCGCGCAGCAAGCGAACAAGGTCCTGACGAACTTTGCCACGGCCAATCTGGAAGCACAGCGTCTTGCTGGCAGGCTTGATGTGGAGGAAGCGCGATAGCCAATTCATCTGCATTTCCGGCGGACCAGCACGAGCTGTGTCGTTATTGTTGTCAGAGCTGATGTCGAAGTTGGACAAGATCGAAGATGAGCTGAAGTTGAGCCCTGAAAGCATGTTAGTGTTTGGTCAGAAATGGATGTAAGAAAGGACGAACTCACCTCCAAGTTCCATTGGCTTCTTGCCCTTGTCGTCCTTCTTCTTGCCAAAGAAGGCGAAGAAGCCTTTGCGAGTCGAACCATCGCTCTTCGTGGCAGCTGAACTGCTGTTGCGCATGGGGAATTCACTTCCGCTGCTACCGTCTACACCCTTATGATCAAGCTTCTCGCTCTCAATGTTCGTGAAGGGTGCACGATCAGCCTTGATGCGGTCATCGAGACCCTGCCATGCCTCTGGAATCTGGAGGAGAGTGTTTGACTGCTTCTTCTTGACTTGGTTCTCCTTGTTCTCTTGATCACGCTCCTGCTCACCAGTGTTGCGACGGAACCACAGCGACTTCTTTTTCTTAAGCAGCGTGTTCTGCTTCTGGAGGACGGGAGCGGCCTCGTACGTACGTGGAGCTTGCAGATCGTGCTGTCCATTCTCATATGATCGAATCAAAGGTACAGCAGGCACCTCGTTAGTCGCATTCGTCTTCAAGCTTGCACCACTGCGCTTGCGGATATTCAGAGGCGCGACACGGGTGGGCGATCCATCGACGATACGGATAGTCTGCTGCTGGTCGGTTACCACACGACGACCAAGAGGCCTGACGGGGTCAGTGACAGCTCGACGTTGGGGAACATGGATATCAAACCCATTTCCACCGTCGACCTTCACTTCCTCCGGGATGGCACGCAGCGGTTTACGCTCGGGAGACTTCGCAGGAGCAGAAACTGTGCGCTTGCCTCCAACCCCAGGCACCATCAAGCGATCGAGATGCTCAAGAACCTCGTTGAAATGTTCAGTGGTATCGTCATCCTCGTTCCGTCGTCGGGCTATGTCTGCACGCGTCTCCGCCAACTTTCGCTGCAGGAAAGTAGTGGGTGTCTCGGCGGGAGTCGGTGGTAGCGGCCGCTCTCCAAAGAGTAGCTTAGCACCTGGGGTAGCAGCCAGAGTACTGCCACCTGAGTCGCGGGTATTGGAGAACGAAGTTGGAGGGCTGTCATATTGCGATGCATCGTGATAAACATCCGAACGAACGCTCGAACCGACTGAAGAGCGGTTGAAGGCCTCTTCCATGACTTTACCCAGCTCCATGCTGACCTTCCGAGCCTCTCCCTGGATGTACTTGGTAGGGCTCTCTGGCTTGCGAAGCTTCAAGCGCGGCGTCTCTGAGCTCATACGAGCTCTTGGCCTAGGAGTTGACCGAGTCGTGCTTGTCTTGATAGACGGACCATACGACCCAATAGACGTATGAGGCCTATGAGACATGTAGTCGGCACAGGATCCAGCCTCGGTCTGCCAACTGCTAGTTGTCGCTGCTGAAGTCCGACGATCGCGTAGATGCGAAAAGCTCACACCTCGCTTACCCATACCAGCGGATCGAGCAGCAACAGGTGGGCTACTAGGCCAGTGTGAGCTCGCGATGGACGAACGAGACATGGAGCGTCGCTGTATCGAAGGAGCGCGATGAGATGGAGTACTCTGGTTGGAAGGCGTGCTTCGTGAAGAGCCGCGGGACAGTGCGGAACTACGCTTAGAGTTGTTTCGCAGAGCTTGAACGCGTAACGAGTTTCCTGTATGATGCCCCAAAGCTGTGGTAGGACGAAGCTTTTCGCTGCGACCGCTCTGTCCCCGATGAACTGTGACATTCTGGTTGAGTGGAGCGTCTTCGGGAATAGGGACGATAGGCTGCCGCGAGGCTCGGTATGGGTCGTAGCTAGCTTCAGAGACAGGCGACTCGTAGAGGCTGTGCTTCGAGTATAGATGCTCATTGTGCATAATCGAATACGTGGACTGCGAGCGCTTGTGAGCGTTGCTGTTGGTAGGAAGCTCCTCCATGTCCCTCCGCGTGGGCGAATGCCGCGTGTTATGGTGATGGTCGCTGTTGGAGTGGGCTACGACATGGTGTGCGTCTGGTTGATAATTCTCCAGTTGATCGGTGTGGTACTTCAGAAGTGCGGAGTAGAAGTACTTCTCTTGGTTTGGCCTGTCTCAGTTATTAGTAGATGCACATGAATCCAGTAAGGAGGCTGCTTACTCTTTACTCAACAACTTCTGGATAAGGGTTTCCTCCTTCTCACTATGCCAGAGTGTACGCAGATACCGCAATATCTCGCGGTCGACGGAAGTGCGTTCGAGAGTCGTCCACTCGGCGATGGCAGGAAGGGGGCCAGTCCAGTAGTCGACATTGACATTCTCTCCCACGAAATTCAGCTCTTGCTGATACTTGCGCAAGAATGGGTGGTCCCAGATCTCATCGATAGAGATACGGCGGTTCGGATCAGCGACGAGGATCTTTCCAATGAGGTCTTGGGCCTCTCTGGAGATGCTGTCGGGCATGACATACTTCGCCGCGGCAATGTCCCGAAACAGGTGCTTTAGATCGCGCTCATCGCCAGAATAGTTGAAGGGAGGGGTGCCGGTAAGCAGGACGAACAGTATGACGCCACAGCTCCATACATCTGCCTTTCCTCCATCGTATGATGTAGTCTTGATAACCTCTGGTGCTGCATAATGAGGACTACCGCAGGGTGTGGTGAGCTTCTTGCCGATAGGCTGCAACGCAGCCATGCCAAAGTCGACAAGCTTGACGTTCATGGTATCTCTGTCCAGCAGAATGTTCTCGGGTTTGAGGTCGCGATGATGGATGTTGATACGATGGCAGTAGATTAGGGCTGCGATGATCTGACGGAAGATGTGTACGGCATGGATCTCGATCAAGCCATGCTGCTCGTGGATGTAGCTGAACAACTCGCCGCCTTCGACGAACTCCATTATGAGGTAGCTGAACCATGTTAGACAAGTAGTTTGTTATCGGTGGTGTACTTACAGCTCATCACGGTTCTCCCAGATATCATACAGGCGCACAATGTTTTGATGATCCAGCAGCTTCATGATGCAGATCTCGCGCTCCAGGCCAAATGGGATGACCTTGCCGTCGGGATAGAGTGACGACTCTTGCTCCGCGATGAGGTTGGCCAAGCTCAAAGCGCGCACCTTCTCGGCTGTAGCCTTGGAGATGATCTTCGCAGCACCATATTGCCCTGTGACGCTGTGCCTGACAAGCCGCACACGCGAGCAGCCACCGCGTCCAATAGTTCTACCCAGCTGCCAAGGGCCAATGTGTGTTTTGCGGCGGCGATTTGAGCTGGAAGCATTGGTGCTCGCATTGGAAATCTCCGAATCGCGCTTCGACTTGTGGGGACGATCTTCATGGGCTTGGACGGCGGACAGACGCTTGTTCTCCGGTGAGACTTGTTCGTGACTGACAGCAAGGGTGCCATTCGGGACTATAGACTCGTTGTGGGGAAGTGGATGCGGCGACGAAGACGTGTAGCTGTTGCGTCGCTTTTCATTCCCTCGCTGGATGCGTAGGCCCTCATTTGCGCGGTTCGTGCCGTCACCGAGCGCGCGTCGGCGGGTTGGTGGGCGGCCATGGAAGCTGGAATCCATGTTGTGGGTAAGGGCTTGCAGTGGTCAAGGTGGAAGTCCTCGAGTAGTGCAGCTGCTACGTTTACGATACAAGGGTGGAGGAGCCAAGAGATACAAGACGATAAGGTGGGTGTCCAAGAGCGTAAAAAGCTTGCGGTGTGTTGTTGGGGTAGTCGGCGTTGCTGCGGTGGGGGTATCAGGCCAAAGCCATGACCGAGATGTTTTGTGTTGTTGTTGTTTATCTATCGCTGTTGACACTGAAGGCGCTCGCCCGATCGTTTGACCGCCAGCGAGTCCGTAGACGGGGCCGGTAAGGGAAAGGCGGCTAGATGTGCAATGCCAAGTGAATCTGCTCTCGCTCCAAGAAGCTAACAAGTAGATGGATGCATACAATGGGACCGGCTATGCAAGTGTTGGTGTTGGGAAGAAATGTTTACAAGGGAAGTGCACAGACTGGACCCTGTGGAAGCGCCATCGGATGCAAACGCGGCGGCAGCAGGAGCAACATCAACATCAGCCACAGCAGTGGCGATGAGCTGCATAAGCAGGAAGGTGTCCCTCTACCATAATGCGACGCAAACGAGACTTTTGGGGTACAGCAAGCCATTGCGCTGAGTATCATAAGAACATTGTCTGAGTCCCAAACATGATGAGAGAGCTGAGGTGACCGGCTCACGTCAAACTAAGAAAGAAACTAAACAGGTCTGCAGCCTACATCAACATAAAGTCGTTCAAAATAGGTGACATAACGTTGATGTAGGCTCTAGACCTGGTCGGTTTTTTCTTGTATGAGGTGGGCTTAATAGAACAAAATGAGATGAAGACTTAGAGAAAATGTGTTCCTACCGATACATCGAAGTTCTTGAAACGGCGTTCTGCTTACCTTGCGCAGAAGTTGCCAGCGGGTCTTGCTCGTGAGCGTGAAAGCTGGCGTATAACATACCTCGTACATAGGCATGCCAGAAGACACCACGTGTGAAAACTGTGACAAGAGAAAAGACATAGCAAGGGTTGAAGCATACAGAAGATGGGGTTTTATATCGAAGGCGAGCCACGCGTGCCTGAAATGAGCGTAAAGTAGGTACTTTTTACCTGGGGATCCTCAATTTACCTGTTGGACATTTCAGTCGCGCAGCATATCCGACGTAGGCAGCAGATGAGATGAAAGCGCATCGTGGCGAGGTGAAAGCGCGTCCCACTTCGCGACGAAGTGAGGTGAAGTAGAATGGAGGTTTGCAGTCCACGCGCCGAGCGCGTCTTCCAGCACGTCCACGTCCGTGCCAAGCCGCCCGCCCACTCCGCACAAACCCGAACCCACACCCAGCCCCCGGAGCCTGCCGAACCATTCGTACCGGCAATGTGGTTCGCACCTCTTTTTCGCTGCACTTAACCGTCTTGCGTTCCTTGCACGAATCAAAACCTTAATGCCGCGACCGCTCCTTCAGGAACATAATGCAGATGATATATGCCAGTAATGCCGCACTTAACTACATGTACCTACGGGAACAAAGTGAAGCACATCACACCCGATTCACACCGCAACTTCGCTGGATGGTGCGCAGGGGTGTTGAATCAAGTCGATGGACTGAATGAATGTGGGTGAAAGCGAGTTCACGGCGTAGTAATGTGTATAGGTGAGGATTTCAGGTAAGTCATGATGTGGTATTTTTGCTAGTAGCAATGCAGTGCGCGCAGTTTTGACTCCGCACCGCAAATGCAGTCTTCCGTAAAAGCGAAGCGAAAAAGAAAACCCCCGGTGTACAGTGGGTGTTCCACTTCGTCCCTGAAACATTACACCCGTAAGCAAGGTCGGCGTAGAGCCCCCTTCCCACCCTGGAAAGGCACATGCAGGCGTCCGCACCGACCGAACCATAAGCTTCCGACCACCAGTTTCCTGCAACGTTGTCCCATCTCTAACCCGAACAACAACAGAAGCAATGCGGTGCCAACTACATACAACCATCGACAACCGAAACGCGCGTGACCAATGCAAATATACCTTCATACATACACAGCGCGATAAAACAACAAGTAAAAGGTATTCGCGATCCGCCCGAGCAAAAAATAAGTCCCGTAACTCCCCTTTCCGTTCGTTCGTTTCCCAGGGTAGTCCAGTTCAGAAATAATAAATAAGCGGACGTGATAAAACATGCATAAGTCGTAACCAGAACGATGCCTTTAGCGCAGGCGACGTGCGCGAGAGGGATATAGGACAGCGTATAGGAGGAGGTGAATAAGTAATACAAGAGAAGTAGAAGTGAAAGTAGGAGAGGCCGAGGACTCTCCATCGAGTAAGAAGGGCGATGGACGGCGGAGGTTCGGCGATCAGTGCTTCGAGTCCTCGATTTTGGGCGACGGGGTTTCGCGTTTGGTGTTGTCGTCGGCGGTGGCTTTTCCACATCCCTTGACGAGTATGTGTCGCTGTTGATCCGTTAGTATTTGTTCGCTAGGTGTTCATTAAAGTGACAAAACATACCTTGAGCGCATCCTTCCGCGAGAAGCTCTTGTCGCAGTGATTGCAAGGGAAAGGCTTGACAGCCAGATGAATCCTCTTATGCCTCTTCAGGTCGTGATTCCTGTTGAAGCTCTGGGGGCACTGATCGCACTTGAAAGGTCGGTCGTTGGCAGCGGGTTGTTGGTGTTGTGGGTGGCCCATGAAATGAGGCATAGCTGCTGCGTGACCGCTGTTGAATCCTGGCATCATCGCAGGGTGGCCTCCGACAAGTGCCAGTCCACCGTTGGGGTTCTGAACGTTGGAGAAGACGGGTGCTTGGCTACCGGGGTATTGCAGAGGTGGCCTTTGTTGATATTGGTAGGGCGATTGTGCAGGGTTGTTGGAGGGTATCGAGGGGATGGAGCCTTGGGATACGGCGGGTGACATTCGATGCATGGATCCACCAGCGCTGATGGGGCTCTGTTGCTGGCTTAATGTGGGAGATGGGCCAGTAGAATAGGGGAAGTTGGAATGCTGGGGAGTACTGGCTGTGTGGTAGCTATATGTTGGAGTTGGTGGCTGTGGTGGCCTGAAGGAGTCCTGGCTAAGGGCAGGCGATTGTTGTGGTGCCGAAGAAGAGACTGGTGTTTGTGCGCTCATCATCTGTTGGTGGTGGTGTTGCTGATGTTGATGCTGGGGTTGTTGATGTTGATGTTGTTGGTGATGTTGTTGTGTGGATATCGAGGGCATGCTCGCTCCGTTGGACGAAGGCGTAAAAGGTGGAAGTTGTTGGTTCATCTCATATGGTGGCGGATTCAGCCCTTTGCCCAGTGAGTCTTGTCGTCCAAGCTGACCTTCGCTGCGCGGTGGAGCAAACATACCTCCACGGGCTTGGCCGTATTGGTTCTGCTGTTGATGATGTGCAGCCGGGTACCCGTAGTGCGCAGCCGATCCCTGCGCTGGCGGGGAGTAGATGTACTGCTGCCCGTTGGAGTATGCCATTGCTGTGGAGTACTGTGCGCTGCTTGTAGAGACTCCTGATGAGCCTATCACATCACTGTGGTGTGTATTTGGCGGAGTCAGAAGATTGCCAACGCTGGCTATGGTAGTCGGAGCCTGTGATGACTGAGATGTGGTGACGGTGTTGGTGAAGGGATATTTGTGCATGGGTGGTGGTGGTAGCTCAAAGCTGCCCAGTTGCTGGGCGTGAGGCCTCCGCGTTGCAAAGCTGGGAGGTACACCCATTGGGTCAGACCCAGGATGCATGGAAGACGGATGAGCCACGGCAGCAGCCACGTTGGCGGTTGTGTTCCGGGTAGGTCCTGATGACCTCCCTGCTTCAGATGAAGGAGGACTTGGTAGGGATTGCAGCTGTGACGCTGCAAATGGTGGGGTGTAGTGAGCACCGGACCAATACAACCCACGTGAAGGCTGAGAATCCACGGAGGGCAACGAGCGATCCGTAGCTCAAAGGCGTAATGTGAGAGGTAGGGGCTCTAGTGGAGAGGGACAAGGTACAGATGATATGCAGGTAGTGGAGGGAAAGGGATCTTGTAAAAGGTCCTCCCAGTACACAAATACCCGCTCGGTCTGTGGATTCGCGATGGTGCTCCGGGTCTAGTCTCTCGTCGCGTCAGACGGCTAATCGCTGCTCCGTCCTTTGAGATGCTGCAATCGAACGAACGGCTCTGGCAATGGTACCTGCGCTGGTTCAGGCGGGCAGTGATACCGAAAAACGCACGTCTGGCCGCAAGTGCTCTAGAAAGTCTCAGTGACTGCGCGGTGTTAGTGGTGCTCGTCGTCGCAGACCGTAAGAGGAGGGCGTACAAGGGATCAAAAGCAGATACTCGTGGAACTGTGGTGTTGTTCAACACGGACTGTTCGGTAGGGCCCGGATTCCTGGTTGCGCAGACGTGGTGCTACTGAGGCTGTTACACGGGATGTGTATACGATTGTTTGGGGCTAAGGACACTGAGTCGTCTGCTATGACGGTGCTGGTGTTGTGGTCCGAGGAGGATGGTAATGCTCCAGATTGGCTGTGGTGGTTCTGCCGTTACTCGACCCAAGGTGCTGGGTAGCGGTATTGCAAGATGTGGTGCTGTGCGTTGACGATACGGCCCACTGATCCTTTGGCGGGGAGGTTGAGCCTTGTGAGGTGCTGGTGGTGGAGTTTGAGGCGTGTGGAGCGGCGATCACTCCTTGTTAAGCTCGGGACCTGGCGCCCTAAGAGGAGCGATGGCGGAGAATGGCTGGAACCTTGGTGGACTAAAGGCTTTGTTACCGCGAGTGAGTGGAGAGCGGTAGCCCTCACGTATATGTATGGCGGGCTAAGGATGTCAGGGTAGGTGGGCTCGCGTGGCTGACTGGCGCGCTGGGGCTTCAGGAATATCAAGGGCTCAACCAGGCGATAGGGTCCGTCCAAGCGTTTTGAGGATCTGGATCGGGATGGGAGATGAGAATTAGCTCGAGAGCACGCCTCAGGTGAGCGGGCGGGAGCGCTACTCACAGACGCACTTTGTCACAATAAGGCAACGCAAACGAGGCACGGCAGAAGTAATGCGACGAATGAATGACAAAACCACACCGTTCAGGTCCAGTTTAGAGAACTAGTCGAGCATGGGGCCGCACACAACAATGCATTGCCAGGGGGTGAAAGCACCCACCGTAGCCAGACCCTGTCCGCAGGCCATCTGTCGGAGTCTGCTGGCGTGCGGGACGGCTTGGACCAGCAAAGTGGAGGAGCAATCGCTTGCGCCGGCCCGTGAGCTCTGAGGACGTCTGATTATCTCATATCACACTTGCTGATGGGCAACGAGGAGCATCCCCGTGCCGGCACTTGTTTCGACCCTCGTCGATTATGACGAGTAGTGGCGCAAAAGGAAGAAATTGGGTAGGCATGCGGCTGCTCCCCTGACCCAGACTCGCGGCACGACAAGAGACGGGCAAAGGACGAAATGCTTTTGTCTTTCCCAAGTACCAAGGGTCAGGAGCCTACTGGCACTCTAACATGCGTCGGGACTGGCGCCAACAGGACCTGGGAGAGCCTGTGGGCGCACGGACATGGTCTGGCCCAAACAGTGCCGGGGCAGAGACAAAGCACATTCAAAGACGACCCTTACCTGGTTTGCCCAAGCTCGCCGTTGCTGGAGGCCAATCGCCGTTACTAGCAGCGCTGATCGCAGAGGTAGTCCGGTCGGTGGGTAGCAGAAGCGCTATCCAGCAGGTAGGACATGAGCGCTTCCGTCGCAGACCTCATCACGCTGCATTCAGCGTCAATCATGGTCTCGCGAGAAACAGACAAGAGGCCAGCTGGGAAGTGCTTATCCCTGCAGGGATTCCAGTTCGGCGACCTAGGTTGCGACCGTGCTCCAACCGCTCCGCGAGTTAGCTGACGACATGGCGCTCTGAACGAGCGGGCTAGCGCTAGCCGAGATGGAGCATGACTGCGAGCAGCACATGATGAAGCGATGGGCTACCGTGCGCTTAAGCGGGCGTGTTTCGACGGCGGGATGAAAGAAAAGTGGGAGGTGTGCTCGAGTGTCGGATCGACCTGGCACCCGTTCCCTGTCGGCGGTCATGGCGCGGTTGACCAGTTGCGGAGCAATATCAAGACAGTCAAGGCGTCATTCCGGGAGGCTGCTGTTGGCCCCGAAATGTGTAATCATGGGCCACTGAAGGGTGAATTGTCGGGCTAAAATTAGACGTGCTGGTATATTGCCTGCGGCACGTGTGCATCTGAACAGGCATGGTGCAATAAGCAGAGCATTCGATACCCTGCTCAACTCAATCTCTCTGACGCCAGACCCGGCGCACCGTCGTCGTACATTCTGCCTAGATGGGTGGATCTCCACGTGGAAGTGCATATTCGGTCCATTTTGCGCGCGTCTGGTGCCGTCTTTTGGGTCTTGGAATCTCCGTCGCTGCAGCGTGTGTCGCAGGCAGCGGCGGGCAGCGTCCAGCCTCTGCGGAAGCACAAGGCGCCGGCGGCTTCGCGTGACAGCTGCTGCACGATGTCGACGCATCGTGGAGGTGCTCGCGAGGCGTCGACGATGCATCTGGCGGATGCTGTGTCGTCGAAGCCTTTCCCAGCGGCCTGGTTTCGCCAGTTGGCGGAGTGGCGGAATGACATGGCTACAAGGAACTGGGGACGACTCCGCGGTCGATCGGGCTCTCGGTTGTCTGCACGCCAGGCCGTGTGGTAGTTGGGCTGATGCCACAGACCATTGTTTTGGGGCAGCCGCTGCGAAGCCATGCCCGTTGCGCTGCGGTGCAGGGCCAAGGCCCAGCAGAGATCTCGTAGCCGCAGCCGATGGCCGGCTCCTTCAGCGCCCTCAGCGCCCGCAGCGAACTGGAGAGGCTGGTTCGGTGGCTTGCTGCTTCTCCCCGTCTCGGGTCGCGGTAGGCGTCACAACGTGGACAGCCCTGGCCATGTGTCTGCTTCCGATGGAGCCAGGATGCCGACGGCTGACAGCTGCTGCGCGACAGAAGGTGCAGAAGGAAGCAGAAGGAAACCCGTCACATTGCATCAAGCGCTCCCTTTCATCTCAGCGTGTTTTGTCCCAAGTGACGGGGTGGGCATTTTCGTGTCATCCATGGCGCGCCTGCCCAATCACCCCAGGCCGTAAGCGAGGCCTCCGCGAAGGGCAGTCGCGATCTGAAGCTGACCGGTGGTGCCTTCCTATTGCGCTTGCACCTCACTCGAGTAGAAACATGCGGCATTCACTCCTCACCTACGACACGCGCCCTAACCCCATTGCAGAAAGCCATGCGTCGACAGCATCTAAGCAGCCGCCGGGATCGCCGTCTGGCATGGCTATCCCAGCGCGCCCCAGCTGCAAATTATCCCCTCTACCGGTTCTGCACGCTTCGCTGATCTAAACGACACGCTATACGTGCGTACGGTACCCTTCAACCCCACCCCATCGTCATCATCTCAGCCTTGCCAGCTCAATCTCCGCCCAGGTGCCAGCTAGATGACGCCGGCTGCTGTGATCCCACGGTACTTGGTACGTCGCCGCGTGACCAGCGACGCCAGACTTGCCCTGCACCGCACCGGCCGTGTCTACCAAACACCAGTCCAGACCATCAACGTCCGCGGCGGTCACCTCCGCCAGTGTGGCCGCGCTAAGATCTCGCCCGTTCGACTTTACAGATCTCAGCACAAGCGTCTCAGGCGTTCGGAGTGCCCGTGGCCCACATTCTTGGCTTCGTCACTCGCGGGCTGCAAAGTCTAATCAGCGCACCGACTCGACTAGCGCAGACAGCGTGCCCCTTCCCCGTCACGGCCCAGCCCTGGGACGGAAGTCCTGGTCCTCTAACCGACGACGCCCACCCGCACGCCTGGGACCGTCTCTCCCCACCACCCAATCCGATCAAATTACCTTTCGCTCTCGCAATCTGTTCCATCAAACCGTCGGCTACCGACCACGGCCGCCGCGTTTGGAGCCGCATTTAGTCATTGCCCACGCTGTGCGGCACAGTTGCGGCATCAATTCTCCTCGTCACTAGGAGTAAACTCTGTCTCTCTTGCACATTCCTGTGTCTTGAACCAAGACTACTACATGCGCCGTCGTCTTGTCGCATCCTCATTGATTTCTCATCGTACATCCCGCACAAGGTTTACCACTCGGGGATGTGCATATCCGCCCACGTCGGCAATATTTGACCGGCCGCACCAAGTTCATCGTGATCTGAAATGACATCTTATGCACCCCACGTTATCAGAGTTTACAGGTTTGTGTTTGGGCTCGGCACCTTCTCCTGCGTGCTGCAGCCGTCAGCGCAGCCTTCCCAAACTCTACTACGCACATCCCAGCACCGCTAGGCCTCCTTGACTCGCCAAACCCTGCCCTACACGGTGTGCTCAACGCAACTCTGCGTCAAAGCACGTTTGGGCTGCCCCCCATCACAGCACTCCTGTCTAATTACCAGTTCGTGCCATCGCAGCATGATTTGTCTTCACCAGTTTCCCCGCCTACGCTAATCGCAGCTGGCCATCCTTCAACGTCTGGAGCCTCAGCCGCCCAGCTGGCCTCGCTCAACCCGACCTCGCTCTATCGCTGTCAATATTCTCCGTTAGCGCTCTATCCCCATCTCCCCGAGCATAACACCGCAGAAGACTGTTTTGTTAAGAAACGCGTCTGTGCTGCGGGTATTGAGGCCGTCTTTGGCCTGCACGACTGTACCTGCGTCTGTGATATACAGTAAAGCACAAGTCTGTGTGGCGCCGCCATCATCTACACTCCACATCGATGATCCCGTTGATCGTCCCCAGGAGCGTTGTGCTTTGCCTGGATGAGCGCGCCAGAGGTCGTGTCCGCTAGGCCCGACGCCCAGCGCCCGCAAAGCCATCCCGTCTAGAGGTGCGCCACGCATCCATGATGCACGCAGGGAACACCGTTGTCGAGGTTTTCCTTTGTTCGGGGCATGGCCTACTTTTGTCCTAAGCTGCTGCCGTTGGAGGCTTTCGTCCCCAGGCCCCGAGGGTCCAGCCAGAGCAGACCCTCCATGACTCGTCCTTGCCCGCGCGCTTCTTTCATCAAATCGAACGAGCATACGATAAGCTGTTCACGGAAGAACCCACTGATGCTATGTTCCAGGCGCTGACTCGATTTTGACTGTCAACCAACACTGACGTGCGCACATTGAACGCGATTCGCTCTCTCGTACACCTGCCCTCGTTGCGAGCGCACCAGCCACTAAGAAGGATCTATTCAATTATTCTCGCTTGTCCGCGCGTAAACATTGGTGGATAACTTCTGAATTGGAGAAGCGCCAATGATGTGGGCCGATGTTCGCAAGCACGGAAACCTGCTTCCTATGCTCACGCATTTTTTCTTTGCATGTTACAAGCCAATCATGGATCATCCACCTCCAGCATGTTTCACTCTCTATCTTCAATCGAGGGATACAGATACAATCGTTTTACGTGTCCAATACCCATTACCGCGCGTGCTACTCAATGGGGGGCCCATCTCGCTTAGCGATACGAGAAAACATCAGACCATAGTGGCCTTGTGCTACAGCACCTGTCTGCATGCGAAGTGTTCTCGTCAGGCCCAATCACACTTGTCTTTACTTTTTCTCGACTGCTTTTACCGTCCTGCAATCTTCTGGCCCCCCCTCAACAACAAAACGTCCTGGTTCTCAGACTCGTAATTCGTCCGATGCGGACTGAACACCATACACCAACTGCAAGGCATCTGTCTGATCATCGTCAAAAAGCACCAGAAGATCCACCGGCTATCTCGTGATCCTCGAATGAGATTACCGAGATCTGTCTCTGGAATGTCAAGGTCACACAACGATGCAGATATAACAAGATGACCTTCTATCACACGACGTCAAGCTCCCAACTACCAGTCTTGTCGCTGATGCTTACTGCAGCTTACGCTACGTGCACCCACTTGACAGCGTAAGCACTCCCGTCTGACAGCCATCTCTGGTACGGCAGTAAGGGAGATGCGGCTATCTTTGGCCCGCCTTAGCCTGGTGTGCTTGATGGTAGTGTGGCTTGCCTGACTGCAAAATGCATTCGTCGTCAAGCATCGAACGTAGAGATCGCCAAGGGACGGCTCGCGCGCGATTGGGGAGTGTGTACTGCGGGGCGAAACTGGTCGTGAGAGAGGGCGCTTCCCGTGTGCACTCCAACTGAAGGCTTCGCTCGAACTACTGCGCTTAACTGTTGGGTCTATCACCTGTCAAGCGTATCGACGGGTTGTGGTTTTGTTCTGCATTCGACCAACTACAATCACGGGCGGTAAGAAGCTTGAGATGCTAGTGTTTACTGTTATGGCGGGCCCCTGACAGCTGATGAGGCCTCCGTATTGACCGGAGACGGCGCCTCACCCTTTGGCAGGGGCGTACACACCGATGGGCCTTCAGAGGCGGCTCATACTGAGACTATGTCTCTCCTTACAGACCGGATGCGTGAGTTTCCTTCTGACCGATCACGTACATCTTCGGCCGTCTTTACGAGATGCATCCTGTTCGCTAGTCTTTATCATCATCGTATCACACATGTACTCAGCTTACCCTGCCTCAAGACGGAGTTCGGATGCTTCGATGCACACATGTCCTCCTTCCAGAAGTAGGTGCATATCTTGAATTGCCAATATGTCAATAGACGGACTTCATTGTCTGACCATCTGATCTCGCACTTGATCACTAAACGTAGCCTCATTTCAACAACACCTCCGGACATGTGACGTTGCTTAAGAACAAGTCCTCCACCATCCGTGCGTTATACTGTACAAACCTCCGTATTACTACGTCACTAACCTTCATTTTCTCGGCCTCAAGACTACCCAGACTACGCAGCCTCGATTGCGGAGATGCCAGAAGGAAAATCAGCAGTGTGCATGAAAGCTCCCACCAACACCCCTCTCGGTAAACGCCACGGGCCCAACCTCAAGCTTCCGTTCAGGTTGGTGTGTCGGGGTCGGAGCGTCCCTTCCACCGTCACCGTGCCTTTCCACTAGCACACGCCACAAGCTCGCCGGGTGGCAACATCATAGCGACTGTCTATGCGTATATCCTCCGATGCAAAAGCTATGTGGTGGTGTATGCGCATGGATAGCTGTGTTTATGCGCATGCGTGTAGGGTACGTCATAGGTTGTGGTTTTGTGCTTTTCGCAACTCATGGGATTGTGGGATCGAGATCTCAAAGATGGTGTTGGTAGATGATGTAATGTGATAATGGTATGTGTGATACGCGAAATCTGGACCGACACATGTGTATTATGCCTTTCAGTCTTGGGAGACGTCAAGACACTCAAGTGCGCGCATCTCATCACTCTGGCTGGCGCATCTTTTGCATCTTTACACTGCTCAACAGGCATTCATTTTGTGATAACTGGTTTTGTTTATATTTCGATGGCTATCCCGTTGAAGAGAATAAAGTGGTTGTGATTCCCACGGCCTCTGGTGATTTGGAATGAGATACCTGGGAAACCCATGTATCGACCGATTGCGAGTTTTGAGAAGTCCGGAGGCAGGCATGTGCGAGCGCGCACATCTTTAAAGTCGAAATAAGTTTTGAGAAGTTATTGGAGCAGACGAGGCAGGAACATAACATGGACGTTCTCTGGTTTTTGGTAAAGTCGTCCGCACAGGGAGTGATGAAGAGGAGAACTTCCAAGGTTGGGGAGGTATTTATACACCAGATGCTCGCAAGTTCATATTCTTCCTCGGAATTGTGAGACATGTCAGCATAAGTAACCCGACAAGAGGGAAAGCCATCACTTGGTTTTCTCCTATTTTGGTGGTCTTCACCTCGCAAAGACATGGAACTCGCTCGCAAGACTTTGAGTGTGGATGTTTGCAATATCGTTCTCTCGACCGAGGACATGAAGGGTGGTCCTCTCCATTTTGAATTTGGTTGAAGCAGCTCGAAAACATGATATCTTTGTGAAAAGTGCCGGGCTTTTGGTCCGCAGACTGGGCACATGGAAGCTGAGCAGAGACATTTGGGGAGCCCCAAAGAAGGAAGAACATAGCGTCAAAGTTCAGATCTTTTGGAGGAGAGCGGTAGTAAATAGTGTAACGAAGAACAGAGAGGAAGCTTGTGGGTGGGGTTTATATATTGGCTCAACAACGCTAGCTAGTACTCATAGATTCGCAGAACAAGTCTTTGGAGTTGCCAGGAGAGCAAGCAAAACATGCGTCGATTGCTTTCATGATTTCGTAGCTTCTCTTTCCAAAGTCATCGATATGCGTCATTTGAGCCTTTGGAAGATTGGGATGCCCACAGCATCTTCTTTCTCGCCAGAGAACATGTTCGGCTAGTTCTTGGTTTTCAGAGACAGTCGAAACCAGCCAGAAGTCATAGAGCTCTTGAAATGGCATCTTTTCGTGCTATCCACTCGACAGAACACATGGAACTCCTGAATCGCGGTTTTGGAATCCTCCAGAGAGGAGAACATGCAGTCTTTCAGATCGAATTTTGGAAGTGTGAAGCTTTCGGTGGTAACGTAAAGAATGAGAAGACAGATGTCGAGATCGTGCAGTGGTCTTGCGTTAACCTCGTCTCTTTGAAACCATGAAATCTTTTATAGTCGTTTTTGAGTTCTTGCAGGCGCAAGGACATGTTATGGAATTCGTCGAATTTTGGAATGAAGTAGCAGAGACTGAGGTATGAGGAGTATGTATCCTCGACCGAGGGGTTTTGTACACCAAGAAGACACCGCGCTAACTGGATGTCGTTGGCATGGTGGGTTGGTATGGTGACTGAAGTTTTCCACTTCGATAACCATCTCAGATCGCGCTCGAATCAGCAGTACGCAAGTAACATCTCAAAGCTCTCTGAGACTTGAACGTACATCTCATCTTTCTGCGCTGCTCGTCTCCAAGACAAGATCATCAACTCGATCGCATGACACCTTCGACAGCCGCCACCCTCCCACCTCCACTTTTCCAATGTCACCCATCCAATTCAAAAACCAGGTTCCCCCTCCCAACCCAACCTTCCTGGTACAGCCCACTGAATCCATACCCTCAAATCCCTTCCTAATGCCACATCTACACGCCCCTTCAACCGCCACCCACTACCCATCATCTCCGACCCAAGACACCAATCGGAGTCCACGGCTCACCCCTCACACAAACCCGTTGCCTCACTTCCACCACCTGCCTCCACCGTACCACCTCGCACCTGTTACGCTCATATCTCGTGAAACCGTGGCCGCCTTTGTGGACTCATGCATAACACCACACCAGAACTGACGGCGATACGGAGTGAAGTGGCACGAGATCGTTTGTGCTACCATCGGTCAGGATCGCTGGGAATGGTGGGAAGCACTAGAGTAGGCGGCGCTTGGGCTGGCGTATATGCCGGAAGCGGTGAAACATGCGTCTTTTGTGTATGCGTATGTGGGTGGGTGGTGCAATGTGTTTCGTCGTGTTGCTTTTGCTTTTTGGGTGAGGGTGGTGCGAGATATATTGCATGGTAGGACGAGATTTCGGGGGATGGCTGAGCCACTCCGAGGAGCGATGGAGCTTGTAAAATGGTCATGACGATGTAACTGTAATTTCGTTAGTTGAGAGTGTAGTTGTTTCCTGTAGTCGTGGTTCCATGAACTGAGTAGCTGTGACGTTTCGTTGATGCTCGCGATATGATTGAAGCATCCAGAATGCTATCTGTATGCGCCGGTAGTCCTAGTGTAGCTGAAACGCTTGACTTCCAGTGGGCCAATACAACAGCCGACAGCTTACACTACTACGCGGTATCTTTGGTAGGCCATTTGAGGTCCTATAGAACTCATAGTGCTGTGAATCGGCGAAAGGTGTTAGACGATGACGCAGTATAACACTCGTTCGTACCACCGCATTGAGCTATCGTCGGTAGCATCCTTCCGTATGTTTAACAACACCAACGGCATCGGAGACATATACTCGCCGGAAAGCGGATTCGGAGACTTCTTCCCATCTAGCCTACCTCTTCGCCCACCGATAGCTCCCGTCTAGCAACGACGAGCATTCGCGCCGGTCTCCCTCTCGTACCTATATCAAACAAAGTATATGTCGCATTGCGCTTCACTCTGAGGATCAACTTGCCCTACTCAACAGCTACCCTCCAACCCCACCTTTTGCACAACCAACACCATCAACCATGACCGAATCCTCACCTACCAAACCTCCTCTTCCAGCGTTCGACCCGCAGAATTGTCAGACGTACGCAGCGAGTTGCCACTGCGGTAGCGTACAGTACTCAGTTCTACTCTCGCCGCCGCTGGCCCAGTGGAAGGTTGTATCGTGCAACTGCAGCATCTGCACGCGCAACGGCTACTTGCTCGTGTACCCCGAACGGTCGCAGCTACAAGTAAAGAGCGGTGAGGACATGTTGAGAGACTATTCCTTTGGTGTCAAGAGGGTTCTGCATAGGTTCTGTAGTGGGTGTGGGAGTGCAGTCTGGCTTGATCCTAGGATGGGCGAGTTTGGAGATGCGCCGCCAGATCTGCTAGGGATGAATGTATGTGGTATCCGTCCCATAAGGGTGTCAACGCGGAGGGTTCGAGGCTAACCAGAGCACCTGCAGGTTCGCATGTTCCATGGTGTTAAGGCGGAGGAGTTGGACATTGTCCATGTTGAGGATCGGAATCCATGAGGGTTAACACATGGAGAGGATGTGCGGTATCAAAATCTACGCCGCGGGATAAACGAAGACATGCATGCTCTTGGGCGCGCAAGATGGTCTACGCGAAGCGCAGCTATTCGCGATGTGTTCTGATCGAAGTGAACCATGACAAGACGCGTGAAGGCCTCAAGAGTGACAGTATAGAGAGTGCTTGCGGTGCAGATATCGTCGCGTTCACAGCCCGAAAACGACGCGCACTTGGTGATGGTGTTGATAAGGCAGGACGCGAAGTCCAGGTGTTCGCCAATGCCAAGCCGCTAACCTTCAGCCTCGGTGAAGTGATCCCTGCCACCAATTCGCGATATCTCCATCATCGAAGCCTCCCAGATCTCTCAGCAATTGCTACCTGCAGCCAGCGGTCAGCATGTCACGAGCGCGCGTTGTTCTCAATCGCGCACCTTTTAAACAATCCTGCCATTCCGCCTGCCGAACCTTCCGCTCCTCCAGCTACCATGCGCATCGCGATGTTCCCCTCCCCCTCCAATCCCGCATCCGCTGGTCATACTTCTGGTACGCCAGCATACTCGCACTCGGCATCACGACTGGTCTAGGTGCTCGTCACTTTGCCGCGCCTCTCGGTCTCCCAGAGCCAGGCTCAAGAGAAGACGAGATCATCCTCGACTCTCTGCGGCGCGACATCGATGCTCTCGAAATCGTACAATCCTTGCGCTCTCAGTCATACAACCTACATACCGACACAGCGCTCCGGTCAGGACCGGGAATAACGTCATCCCCTGGATCAAGTCGGAAGATATCAGCGTACAAAGGGTGGCTGGAGCTGGATCTGGACTTTGGGAGAGAGAATGAGGGCAAGAAAGGCATATTGGGCGTCATGAGTGGCACGCGAGGATTGGGTGTGCAAAGAGCGTTTTGGAGTGCAGAGACAAAAGAGATGGTGGCTGTGGTCTGGATAGGAGGAGGAATGAGTGGGTGGCCCGGCGTTGCGCATGGCGGGGCTATTGCAACCATTTTCGAAGAGATCATGGCGAGAATGGTCAGAGGGCCAGATGGTATCGTGGGTGTGTATACTTGTCAAGTACCTACGGAGATTACGCTCATGCTGACACTGAAGATAGAACCAGTCCACCGTCCAGACTCTCTCAGCCTAACCTACGCCAAACCGACCTACAGCCTCGACTTCTACATCCTCCGTGCCTCCTTCTCGAAACCTGACCTTCCTCAGTCCGAGCCGCCGCCAGAACCTGAAGCGGAACTTACAAAGAGCTGGTTAGGATGGTTGTCGCCGCAGAAGGACCTAACGAAGAAGATTGACGCGTCGAGACAGAAGCAGGAGATTGTTGCGACGCTGGAGAGTGTCGGTGGGGACCTTTGTGTCAAGGCCAAGGGCACGTTCAATGGAGGTAGCCCCACGGTCTGAGGGGTTGCCGTGGCACCTCGTTCAAGGAAAAACCTGAACACCCTGGAGCCTACGTTGACGTCAGATCATCTATTTTAGATGGTTTTGTCTAGATGTAGGCTGCAGGCCTGTTCAGATTTCCTCTTGTATAAGGTAGTGCCCTCGTACTAGTGATAAGATAAGAGAAGGCCCGAGATGGACGGAAGGGATCTGACTTGATGGGATACTTGAGAGTCGACACGCAAGCTGAGATACCCAATAGCGCAATGATGAGACCAAAAAGGTCACAAGAGATGTCACGATACCTGGGCTCGCAGCACGTCTGATCAAGCAAGAAACACCGCTCCATGTTACAAAAAGAGACGGATGTTCACTTGCATGGGCAAAAAGGAACAAAGCAGACCCCTCACCCTACACATGCCGCGTACCACATCAAGCAAAGAGATAGCTTCGAGGTCCACGCCTACATTTCAAGACTACGGCAAAAAGAACAAAAACATACAACAGCGGGGATTCGCTAGTGGTCACCCACCTAACTACTAATCCGCCGGTACAATGCTTGTATATGGCTGAGCGGACGGGAAGCCTAATTCTCATTGTCCTATGGTCGTATGTGAAGGAATAGGCAATCTGTCAAACTATGTACTCTTTCCCAATCTCGTACTTCATACCGCAAGTTGAAGACGACGAGCTCGGGTCTTTAGCCTTGACCTGGACCCTGTACTGGCCTGGATACAGACACAATTTCACGTCTTGTTGACACATTCAGAGATGCTTCTGGTACCGAATGCTCGCATATGAAGGCACCTTCACCACGGCTCCCACAGTAGCGCGCTAGACCGGCACTAGCGCAGGTCAAAAAGCTTAGCGCATCGTACCTGCTGCTCCTACATCCTATGCGATGACCATGTAATCGGGTCGGAACTTCAATGTCAATGAAATGACTGGAGGCTGTGTGAGTATATTCATGTACACAGTTAGGTCCTGGAAGTGATTGCCAGATTAGGCGATCTGTGAATGCAAAAAGATCGCGCTTACTACATCGGAACGTGCTTGCCTGGTCGCTAGTGGCTCCTGCTTCATTGCACCTGCCAGCACCCGCCAGACCATGCTTGCATGATTCAACTCACACTCACCACCCTGTTTGCACTCTTCACCTCTCTCTCGCTGCTGTTGCCTAGGCCTCTGCGATGCTGCGTCTGGTCGCACCACTACACATCTGCACCCCGACATCCTGATCCGACTATCCTCGCTCTCTCCCAACATTCGTTTCCCGTATCACGGTCAATCACGAACTCCGGTCGGCCTACCGACGCCCCGAACCATACGCATACAAACGACAACAAGGCCTCGAGATCCGTTCTCACACGTCCAGGCGACATGTATCTACCACGGTGCGCCCAAGCTTTGTTGGCGGCTGGCCTGCTGCTATTCTCTCCGGCCGGCTCCGTCAACGTAGACGATGACGGTACGTGGGTGGTCGGAATCATCGATGGCGACAAATGGCAAGTCAGAGACGACAGACAACCATCTCTCTACACTGCCGACTATGGCGACTGCCTAGGCAAGAGCGCCATCAACGTTACGCGATTCGACGCTGCCTACTACAAAGACAACATGACCATCATCTTCCACCTAGAAGGTGAGACTGGGCTCCGGAAAGAGGACATAATGATGAACATCGGCGTTTACGCGTACGGCGAGAGTCGATTCGATCTGACCTTCAACCCTTGCGACGCCAACATACTCAGCGCTTGTCCCGTCAAAGCTGGCGTTCCCATCGAGGCGGCGGGCATCATACCGATCAATCAAGACGACGTCGCAGGGATCCCAGAGATTGCGTTGAGCATTCCCGACTTCGAAGGCCAGGCCATCCTGCGACTGTTCTCCAACTCCACACAGAACGAGGGTAAGTAGCCGCCACGAATAGCTCTCAAGATATCTTGCTAACTTATTACTAGTATGTAGCTCCCTTGCTATGCTTTGCCAACGCGGTGCTCAGACATCTTACTATTCGTATTCGTGCTAACAGCTTGACAGATCGGCTGTTTCGCGGCCCAGATCACCAACGGCTTCACATTTCAGCAGAAGAGCTCAGTGGGCTCAACGTTAGGGCTCTTCACTCTCATAGCCGTCGTTTCCTCTTTTGCTACAGCCGCCTACGGGTCCAACATCGTCGAGATGCGCAAGAATTACGCCCATTCGCTGTCAGTGTCTGTGGTCTTCGCGGTATGGCACCACATCTTCTATAGCGGAGCGCTCTCGGTGAACTGGCCAAGCGTCCTCGTGGCCTTCTGGAGCAACTATGCCTGGGCTGGGGGTATGATCTACTCTGAGCCAATGCAGAACACGATCAACGATTTCATCGGCTCGAACAAAGGAAATACATCGCATGTCGGCGCCGCAGGCACAGGCGAAAGTAATCCCCTTCTTGGGGGAGGGGTCGACATCCACCAAATATACAAACGAGACGCTCTTCCTCAAGATCTGAATTTCCAAGCTGCCCTAGCCAAGCGCCATCTCGTCGATGTGAAAAGCGGATTCAAATATTACGGGCTGCCCGTAAAGCCTGGGCTGCCACTCCCGGGCAACTATTCTGGATTCGCTGGCACCCTTGCGACGGAACACATCCCAGCAAGCAACGCCTTCATGACCGGACTGCTCTGGTTCTTGATCTTGGTCGCATGCGGTGTTGTCTCTGTACTCTCCCTGAAAGCTGTCCTCGAAGGCTTGAGTAGCATACGCTTTATCAAAAAGCACCACCTGGCCTTTTTCCGAAGCCATTACCTTGCGTTCGCTCTGTCGACCATCCTGCGAACAATCTTCATCGGATTTTACATGCTGACATTCCTGGCCATGTTCCAGTTCTCCTACCTAGCTCTTTCTGGTCCTGTTGCAGTCGCTTGTGCCGCTTTCTTTGTCGTAGTCTTTGGCATAGGCAGTATCGCCGCCTACGCTTGTTTCTCCAGACTTCGGATCGGCAAGTATGCCTCGGAACCCGATCGACTAAACGTAGTCAAACGAAGATTGCACAAGATCATTCCATGGTTCAGCATTTCCAGAAACAGCAACAATCCGCGCTCCGAAGACGAGACCTACATCGGTTCAATTCCTTGGTGGACTATACACGCTACGGCGGATACCACATCAATCCATGATGACGAGCGTTACACAACAAAGTTTGGTTGGCTGGCCTCTCGCTACAGGAGGACTCGTTGGTGGTTCTTTGTCGTCTGGCTGTTCTACGAATTCGTTCGAGCATGCTTCCTTGCCGGCGCATCGACTCAGCCCTTCGTCCAAGTCTTCGGCCTACTTGTCGTTGAGATTGTTGCCTTCATCGCCTTCACTATCCTTCGCCCCTTCGAAGGACAGCGCCTGAACGTTTTGGCCGTGTATCTTCTCGGCTTTAGCAAGATTACTACTACAGGTCTTTCGGCAGCCTTTGATACACGGTTTGGAATCGCTCGTATCCCTACAACCGTTATCGGCATCATCATAATCGTCATCCAAGGTCTCTTGACGGTGGCTGTGATTGTTTTGATCCTGGTCGGCGCTGTCTCAAGCTACCTGTCCATCTTGCGAAACCGCGAACAAATGGCGCCGTTGAGCTGGAACCCGATGCGTGAAAAGTACTTTGCGCATATCGATTTCGCAGTGCAAGACACTCCGCGACCACGTGCGGTGTCGATTAACTCGATGCCAGAGTTGCCGAAGACACCGTACTTTGAAGTGCGACATGTGAAGCGGATAGCCAAGGTTGAGGACGAGGATTACGAGTTCATGCGAGAGATGGACAGCGATCATGCGACGTCCGAACTCTTGCTGCCTGAGCAAAGTCACGATACTCCCACAGACCGGCCCGCCCAACGGCACAGGAGTGCAACTCTCCAGTCGCAAGCATCTTACTCAAGTCTACCCAAGGCGGCTCGCCTGCATCGCCCCAACTGGAGCAGACACGGGTACAGCGATTCGATGAGTCCCGGACGCCACAGGGCTTTGAGCGAAGCTCATATGAAGACTCCCAAGCAAAGTCATGAGACGATCGATACGTATCCAAGTCCACTTGGCATTCATCCTGAGGGGCCCATGACTCCAGCTCTTTCTTCTTCGGCGCTCTCAGACGCAGGCAATGTCGTCACCCCGGATAAGCAAGCAACAAGTCGAATGAGATTAGTCTCACGATCGAGCTCGAGGCCCAAACTGGATACTAGGATCACCGAGGAGACTACTATACCTCCCGTTCCGAAGAACAAAATTGCAAACTGAGCCCAGAATCATACGGAGCAGTCATACCACCGACATCAACAGCAGCAGAGACCTATACGCCGAGTACATCCTCATGCAACAGCTTTCGATCAGCTTACCCAGTATGATACGACGGTATATGAAGACACGTCAACCAAGAAAAAAACCGAACAGGCTTGCAGCTTACATCAACCTGAAAACCTACGAGATAGGTGACCTGACGTCGGCGTATGCTCTTGACCTGTTCGGGGTCTTTCTTGTATGAGGTGGAGAGCTCAACGAATTCCCGTAAACATCGCATCGATCATCGAACATCGCTTCGGCACATCTGTATTGGTCTTTCAACACAGCATCAGCAATGAATACCCATGATTCTTCGACAACAACCCATATACCCACAGCAACAAGCAGACGACATTTCCTTTTCCATTTTCCTCAGCAGCATGACGTTAGCAGTATGTGCATGGCTTCGCGACGGGAGAAAGAGCATCTCGGCGCTTGATTTAGGATGTTGGATACGGCATGTTTACGAAGTGTATGAATAACGAACAAAGCCGGATAGTAGCTAGACGAAGGCAGGAGTGGCAATGCGCATAATGGAACACTGATGATGATGAAACATTGCGTCGCTGAGGGTGGGCTATGCTGCCTTTGATGAGGTTGGTGCATGCATGCGTGATGTGTGGTGTTGGCCGGTTAGACTCCACTTGTACCAACTTTTTTTCCTCGAGCGTCGAGCGGCGGCCCGCTCCTTGTGCGCAGAAGTCCGATGTCAGACATTGCGACGGCGCGTCACCAGCCACACCAGACCAAGGGCCTCAACCAGCGCTAAACCTTCTCACCGCAAACATGGGTGCAAAACAATAAATCCCGAAACGCCCATGAGCCATGTCGGCTCCCAGCCGCTCTGCTTAATCTTTAATCTCCACGACAGAGGGACATGGAGATTGAAAGCAAGATTGCGGTTCTGGGCATCGAGGGTCCGATCCAAGATCGTGTTTTGGTGTTAATTCCGATGTGCCAGGTTAGCCGTGCTATTTCCAGCAGATGCCTTGGAAAGATGCCATGGCCTCCAAGCGATATGAGCATGCGACCGGGCAGTCTAGACCACGATTTTACTTGCAGTTGCTTGCTGCTTGGAAAGACTAGCTCCCGCGGTACGGATGATAACATGGGTTTGCGAAAAGGTGGTGAGACGTTGAGACGAGAACCCATGTGGCCCGCGTGCCGTTGCCCTGTTTGCTGAGATTGCCTGACGGACTGATGTCAATATGGGTGGATGACCCACGCACGCGTGTTTGATCTGTGGCGTCACCTCATCAACGAGGCGAGAGAGCGGCTGGAGAAGACAGCACGGGTTGAGTGGAGATTTGGAGCCGCTGTTGTTTGCAAGGATGCGGAAGAGAATTAGATGGGCCGCCACAGATGGCTACGTCACAGTTACGGACACGGACGATGCAGGCTGCACGACAGTTCTGGGAATGTTGCAACGGTGGAGCCATGCCGGATAAGAGCATCTGGGGTGATCAAATATGGGTGGATGATGGCTACAGGTGAGGAGAAGGAGGTGGGCGGGCAGGCGTGGTTGGCACGATAACGGTGGTCTGGCGTCGCACAACGTCGAGCAGCGGTAGAGTGGCCGCACCAAATCAGCAGCATGGGCTTATCAAAAGTCGGTCTACCTGCTTCAGGCGCTGCCATGGCAAAGTCATCGCGATCGTGAGAGGCGGGCATTGCGTTGCCCATGGGCCCAGCCACGCGCAGGCTGCGATCGCTACTGCATCAGGGACGGGCAGTGACGTCGGCGCTCTTTAAGGTTGTGGCGCGCGACCCACACCCGACGTCGACGTCGCAGGGCCAACCCTGTTTTGCGCGACTGCTTTGAGCGCGTCCGTCGCCCATCCCTGCCGCATCGGGCGGCTTGGTTGTCGCAAACCTGACTTTTCCCGCTGACGTTGCGAGCTTGGCTGTTTGCAGACGCAGCACAGTCACCTGCAGGAATGGAGTTTGAGTCGGGAAATTTCGTTACGCAGGCCAAAGATTGAGGTGAAGGATCTGGAGGACAAGGGGGCACGGACGCCGCGTGACGTAGCGGTTGTGCAAGGGCGGTCGTTGTTCCGGCGCCTGGCTCGCGGCTGCTTATAAGTGAGAGGGCTCAAAGCCCTTTGTTGTGATACCACACTCTCCCCAAACCATACCATCTACCAACGAACCTACGAACAGTCACCTCTCCACCTTCGAGTCCTCCATCCACTACACCACCGAAACCTTCACCAGAACAACACCGCTATCATGGGTGCCGTCGTCTCTTGCATCAAGTCGGTTGTACGTAGCCCTCACTTGCCTGCCTATACAAACTGTCCCTAACACGCTTTCTAGTTCCGCACCATCGGAAACTGCATCATGGCCATTGTCAACGCCATCGCTGCTGGTCTTAAGGCAATCATCAACGCCATCGTCTCCCTCTTCGGCATCATCATCAGCTGCCTCACCTGCGGACGCGGCGGCGGCCGAAAGAGGACAACGCATACTAGTAGAGTCTAGTGTGAACCCGTTTCCCACATGTCGCCGTACTGATCATTACTTCCCCTTGTGAAGGATGGCGCATGAGGAGATACGGGTACTACTAAGGCGCTATATCTACTACCCAACTACTACTACGACGACGAACGACGATCGCTCGACGGCCGTTACTTCTTCATTGCCAGGACCACACGACGATACGATACGTTTACAACACATCGCCGCGTAGTCTTCGCAAAATAACGGACGGAGCGCGATTGTCTCTTTTCGGACGAGAGAGTGTGGATGTTTATACCCTATACTATACCCCCGGTATCGAGCAAGGAAGATGGATGCGGTAATGAACGAAACAGCAAGCATGGAGTTTGAGCGAACACTTTTTCCTTTTGTTTTGTACAGTCTGAGAGAGATGGATGCTCAATGGTCGTGGAGAGGAAATCATTCTTGATGGATCACGGACCTGTCGCATAGATACCCCCAGCTTTCAATCAGACTTACTATAATACCCAAATATTCGTCTTCTTCTGGTGACTGTTTTCTTTGCATTGTTGACACGCTGTACTGTTACTCACGGTAATCACAGGTCGTACCCAAATAAACAATGCCGCTGCACCCTTCGACTCGCTGCCACAGCCTACTGCACCACCGGCTCCCCATTTACTCTTCGTCGCCATGGTTGCCCTGTTGCATTTGCATTGCAGGACGTCGACAGCGCAGACGGTGGAAACAATAGCGTCTGCGCCACACATGCGTAGTGCATGCGCTTGCATGACGCCGTTGAAACGCTGCTGGCACGCTACAGGAACTTTCCTAAACTAAGGTTGCTTACTTGCTGGAGCTAGAGATGGCCATCTGACTTTCTCATGTGTTGAACAAACTCGAAAATGCGAATCTGCTAATGTCGATATGGATGTTGTTGCTGGCGACGTCGATGTCGTTCTAGGTGTCACTGAATGCAACGAAAAAGCCGAAAAGTTGCTGCTGTATACATCAATTCAAAAAGTAACATTATCCCAGTGTGACGGTAATGTATGCTTCTGAGGTAGGTGTTGAAATCTTTTGATATGTGGTGCTTATCAAGCTAATGATGGGACACAATGTCTACATATGTTTGTCTCGTTGTTCCCTGACAAAATCTCCAAGTAATAACGGTGAGTTTGATAACCTTCATATCGTCAAAGATGTCGCAACCACTATCCGATATATCAAACATTTCCCTCACTCGTCGCTACACCAAAGCTCAAGCACTTCGCTCTCACTTACGCCATTTCCAAACCACCAACCCTACACACCACCCCCTCTCGCACCCCACCCCACAAACGCGATCCCCAAAATGGACGCAGCAATGTTCCCGCAACTGGCCTTTATGGTCTTCCTCGCCCTCATGGTCATTCTGATAATCATCTACTCCATCACATCCTTCTACATCCCCGCCATCAACGACCTCATCATCTCCGTATTCAAGCACATGCGACTGGCTCAACGTCAAGAAGCCAATGTCATTGAGAAGGCGCTTAGGAACGCGCGACAAGCAAACACAGGTCAAGAAGGATTCTACTCACTCGGTAAGTCCGACACACATATACGAAATGGGCGCAAGGTCGCAAGAACTCACGCTTTACAGGCATGACTGGCGAGATTGTAGCGCCGCTGAACATTGGCAGCGGCGGCGCGCATATCAAGAATATGTATGCTCCTATTTGGGCTTCGAATTCTCGGTCTGTCCCGATGCAGTTTGGTGGTGTGCCTGCTGCTGAGCAGGCTCAGGTATGTGGCTGCTTGTCATATCGCGCGATCTCTCAGGTTGACTGACGGTATAGAAGTGAGATATTCGTCGGTAGCACGAGAATGCTTGAGCGGTTGGGTATGTGGGAATGGCTCGGGGTATATCGCAATGGCAGAGCAAGGCTAGACTTGAGGAAGGAAGAAGGAGAAGCATCTTTGCCTTCAACATGTTACGTAGATGACAAGACTCATGATCGCGACGAAGACGTCGACGTATAGATACTTTCCAGGGTATCGAACGCACCGGTATCAATAGACCATCCTCATCATTCTCTCATACCAACCCCTACTCTCCTCACCTCCTTTCAGACCTACCCACCCCAGCGCATAAACCCAAAAACAGCATTCAGCACCACCCCCATAACAACAGCAACCTGCCTCCTCCTCGTCCAAACCCCCTCCTCCCTAAATCCCCACACCAGACTACCTAGCGGAAAGAAGAAGCCCGTCAGATACCCGTACAGCATATCATCCAACCCGCCTTCTTCCACCGCAAACCCCGCGCCCCAGCCTGCATCCGTGCCAGCACCACCAGCCCCCGCAGCGCCACCTGTAAGCGAGGCAGAAGGGTCGTTGGCCGAAGAGTCCAGCCATCTGTCTTCCAAGACGCGGATCTGTGCGGGCGTGGGCATAGTGTCAGGCGTATGTGTAAACGAGAGATTCTGCGTAAACGTCGCGCGGAGAGAAGCGATTTCATCCCTCGTAAACCCCGAACTTAGCAATCTATCGAAGCCCTGAGCCTGAGGCACTGTATTCGCCGTATTCGTCGTAGCCGTCGAGCTACGTCTCCGTGCATTATGTTCTATAGTCGTACTACTTGCGCGCCGTCCGGGGGAAGAATAGGAAGATGTACTATAATGCGACTTCAACGCTATCTCTGTGTTCTGGGCGAGTGTGGCTTCGCTGGCGAGTTCGGGAGCGGAGAGCGCGTCGCCGAGGGAACAGTGGATGTAGTATTTTTTTGCGGAGGGGGGTATCTCTGTTGTTGTGCCGTATTCGACCGCGGGTGTTTCTCGTAGGGGTTGTTTGCCTTTGCTCTTGCTGGCTTCTCCGCTACCGCTTCCCACTGCATCGCTATTCTTGGTGTTCCGAGGAGGCGGTGGGGGTGGCAATCGTAGGGATTTCGATAATGGCTCCGTGTCTGCGAGCACTTTGCCCGCGTAGATGAGGCGTAGACGCGCCGAGGCATGTTCGGACGGGAAGTGTTGGCGGATAAGCTGTTTGATGGAGAGGGTCGCGATTGTTCGTGGGGTATCTATTGAGAGTGGGAGGTCCGGTACTGAGGCTGTGAAGCGTATGATGAGGTAGATGAGTTGCTCGGGGAGAGCTGGCGCATTCGACATAGCGTGGGATGTAGGAGGCAGCGGCGGCTGCTTGGGGGTTGAGGCGATTGTGCGCTATTGAATGGGAATATCGTATCTGTATTGGGTCATAACGGTCTTAGCTTCATTATTCGGAATGCTGTGGATATCTGGCGTTGATAGTTGGGTTCGCGATGTTCGCGCTGCCGACTATGCGACGCGGCAGCTCGCCCGGAGCTTAGCAGCGCTGAGGTCATTATATCCGAAGTGCATCCCGCCATGTTAACTGCCCCTCTTTAGCCATTCGCTACATCACCACTCCTCGCATCATAATCAGTTGTTCGTAGCGACTTGTTCTCAAGATGACGATCATTCACATTGTACTATTCGAGTGGAAGTCCACAGCTTCACCAGAGCAAATCTCAGAAGTACCTCCATGTTAATCTAAACATACATCATTCATACTAATACATCATAGGCTTGCAGTCGTATGCTCGGCTTGAAAGACCAGTGCATTCATCCAACTTCCCAAAAGCCATACATCAAGTCCTTCTCAGGTGGCAAGAACAATAGCCCTGAAGGACACAGCGTATGCAATATCCATGAGCCCCTCGACACCTGCTGACATGGATAGGGTAACTCAACTCATGGTTTCGTAGTGGAGTTTGAGAACGAAGAGGACCGCGACTACTACGTATACAAAGACCCTGCCCATCAAGATTTCGTAAAGTTTGCTGGAGAGGTAGCGAATGGTGTCAAAGTCTTCGACTACGAGCCAGGGAAGATGTAGACATAGTGTCAGTAACGAATGATGGATCCCACTGGCACCCAATATCCCGAGACAATGCTGTCGACTCGTGCAAGTGTTACGGTTCCAGGAAACCACTGTTGCTGATCTTGCAATGGAGGTATTGCGAGTCTGCATCGCATGTAGGTAGAGAAGCCAAGTAGCAATCGTGCTACCGGTGGTGGTAATGATATTCGAATTATGCCATATGCATGTGTAACGCCGAAGATGCAACGCCGGTAATGCTTCTATAAGGTATAGTGATCGAATCGTAAGGGTATCATGATACGCTGAAGGACTCTCCGCAGCCACATTGCTCCGCTAGAAAATGTTAGTCTTGGTCTCTCGTAGCATCTTGTGTCGAGACTTACTGATGTTGGGGTTCTTGAAGATGAAGCGCTCGTTCAGCTTGTCTTCCAGCCAGTCCATCTCGCTTCCAATGATGTTCAACAACGCCTTGTTGTCGATCAGGACCTTGACGCCATCCTGTTCGACCTGCTCATCCAGCGGGCTTGGCTTGTCCACGTACTCCAAGTGATATGCCAGCCCCGAGCAGCCCTTTGCCTTTGTGCCAATCCGGATAAGCTTGGGCTCTGGTAGCTCAAGGAGTTCGCGGAGATGCGATACTGCCGACTGTGATAGCTTGATGGTGGCCTTCCGTGGCCCGAAGTTGTAGCGACGCGGCCGTAACGGCTTGCTGGCACCTGCTGCCTGCTGTGGCTTCTGTGCTTCGCCTTCGGGTATGCTCACGTTCGGTTGCTCAGAAGGTGTCGCGGGGATATGTTCTTGCGGCGGTAGTTGTGGGGTCTTCGCATTGTTTGCCTCGGCTGCTCCACCAGCTATCGATGTGTCGGGTACGCCAGCATTCCTTGGTGGCGGCTGTGGGTATAGCGACGAAGGATGATACGCAGTCGCCGTCTGCATCTGGCGCTTAGCTGACTGTCGATACGGTATCGACGAGGCGAAAGTGCGCGCGCATTGCGGGCATCTGCGGGGAGTAGCCGAGGGGGCGGCGAATCGTAGGAATGTCGAGCTGGAGCGCGCAAAGGCAGTTGTGGTTCGAGGCAGCGACATGATCAAGGGGCGTGAGGTCGAAGGAGTGCTGTGTGTGGACTTGGTAAGGCGCGCGTGTTGAGTGAATAGATGGCAAGGTACGGTTGGTGCATTGTCACTAAATTCGCCGAAGCCTATGTCATCCGCGGCGAACTCCGGGGCAATTTGACACGATTATAAAGCACGTGCTGATTGGCTGCCAATTTCCCGAAGCTTCGGAACTTCGGAATCGCAAGTCACACCATCATAAGCCCACCTCGAAAGTTCACCTGGGCACCTTGTCTTCGAACAAGCCGCCGCAATGTGACCGTTCATTGTAAGCCCTTCTACCATGTATGATGGCCCCAGAATTTCTCAACACTGGCGGCATGGCAGCCTCGCCAGTTTGCAGAACTATTCGGCACCCCCAGCATAGCTGGGAGACCTTCTACTCCGAGAACATTACACCTGGGTATTTGCGATTGCTCATCTCTGAGGGTGTCGAGTCGCATACCTTATTGGTATTGCACAAGATGTAAGTGGCTCGTTCCGCTCTGCGTGATCGCAGTCAAGTCGCTGGGAATCCTAATCCATGGTTCCAAGGTTTGGTGCTGCTTCGCCCGCGAACGACACAGCCCAACCATGGATCATAGCAACAAACTGGTGACTGTAGTATCGAGCATTTCAAATGGGTCAGCCACACAAATGCGACAGCAGATTTTCAATAAGTATAAAACAGCATCCTCGTCTTCATCTCCGTCTTCACCGCCGCCTTCAACACCAGCGACACTGCACACAAGAAACAACGCCGCCCTCAGGACAAGTCTACCCTCGAAGCCCACAAATGGCCGCATTCACCATGCAGAGTACAGATAAGTCTCTGTTGATGGCCTTACCAACCGAACTGCGCTGTTACATCTACGACTACTTCCCCGAGCGTGTTTTCAAACATGTATTCCCCACGCCAGGTATCTGCACCTGGGCAGCACTTCGAATGCCGACCGCCCTACTTCAAGTGAACAAGACGATTCTCGTGGAGGCTCAAGAACACTTGAGGACGAGGAATATGCAGAAGTCCCCTAAAGTTACAATCGGCCCAGTACCTAGGTCTGCCGCAAGGGAGGCTATGTTCACCTTAATATCAGACATATTCCACGAGGCTAGCAAACGACGCTGTACATCGTTAAGCCAAGCCCAGAAACCAGGGGACGACAACGGAACCAAACTCATCAGTCTCGTCCTCGCATCCTGGTACAACGAAATCATCCTGCCGCTACTGCTTCAGAACCCTAGTCTGGACGATGATAGTAAGGCCTACAATCAAAGAGAGTGCACAGCCGAGGAACTGCATCCATTCGTAGGGCACACTTTGAGAAGAATGGAACGGAAAAGGACCTGCGAAATCAGCATACGAATGTTGTTTCCCGACGAGGATGACGACGATTTCATAGATTACTGCATGTATGAAATGATGCTTGTAAAGGACATCACACGACGAGCGCTAAGCGCCAAACCGGGTCTTCCACTGAAGATCATACCTCTGGGTCGCGATCACAGGCATAGCCTCAAGCATGAAATGAAGATGTTCCGAAGCATGGATTTGGAAATTCGAAGGATGGCTTCGAGCATCAGAATTGGAAGGCCAACGGCCCAGGATCTAGTACTCTTCAGGATACCCTCTCTGCAGAAAGTCGAAGCCACTAGCGAGCAACTGGGCTACTCGCCGATAGCCAGTTAAATCGAGCTCAGTCGGTAACAAGAGAGCTCATGCATCTCATACAATCTCGATCATTCCCAAGTCTTGGTAGGGTAGCTACACTTTGTGTCGCATTCGATAGAAACGTTATGGGAAAAAATGTACAGGTAGACAGACGTCTACATCATCTTAGGGACTGCTCACTTCTTGACATTCAATAGTATGTATACAGCAAGATGTAAAATACATTTTAGTTCCCTTTAGTAGTATTAAAGAATCTACAAGACTCGGGAGAGCCTTATTCTATAATGCAGCATAATACAATTCGATCGCCGCTTAGAATTAAGTAATACCTAGTGCTTGTTCAGCTAGCAATCGATTATTGTGTAATTACGAGGAAACTCCCTAATAAGCACAGCTAGACTGGGTAGAAACAAGACGTATTATTATTTTCGTTTTAGTAATGCGCTCTAGCTATTTGTATAGTGTTCCGACAGCTCTACATTACCTATAGATAATCAATAGTATGTTAGAACATACCAAGCCAATCTAGAAAAAGGCTGAACACCCTAGAGCCTACGTTGACGTTGGATCACCTATTTTGCAGTTTTTTGTCTTGATGTAGTCCGCAGACTTGTTTAAGTTTTTGCGGGTATGAGGCGCACTGTTAACCCTGGCCGTCAGCCGCATCTCATCGCTCGCGGTAGGTGCTGTTGAGGGCGATTGAAATTTCAGTGCTCGAGAGCTTGACTTCTGCTTGTCTGAGGAATCGACTTCGAATCGGAGACAGCCTGAGCGAGGCATTTTTCCGGCTTCAGCGACGAGACTCCAGCTAGAGCTTTAGACATGACTGGCGCGTTCGGATCAGATATCGAGGGCTATGCAATTTTTGCGTTATAATACAAGTGCGCGATTGACAAGAAAGCTTGGGTACATAGGCCGTTGGCTGCGAAAATGGAGTTCGCCGTAGATAAATAAGGCCTATGCGACGGCGGCAGTATACAGGTGGGAAGAGACGTCGTATGAGGAGTACGTCCTACGAAAGCGAAGCATGTGTGGAGATGCTCAAGGCTGAGGTCAGACTCTCCAGCGGCCTCCAGCTAAATCGGGCTGGACCTCGAGATGACCTCATAGCAGCAGGCTATCTAGGTAACAAAAGGCTAGTGCAATCACGTGATCCCACTCATAATAGAAAACAACTGAGTACCTACCTTCTAGGAGTATACATCGCCCAATGAACTTACAGAACTCTCTTTATCATAATAATGTAGACGGCAGTGCATCCACCCCATCCAGGAGAATGACTGAACACCCTGGAGCCTACATTGACACTGCGCCTCCACCTTTGCTCATTGTTAATCTAATGTAGGCTCCAGGCCCGTTCGGTGTGCTCCTTGTATGAGGTGCATCTGTTCAATCGTCTCTTGCATAAGGTGGTTCGACAACCGGACGGGCCTCGCAACGCGACTTCGACATCGGATCTGGGAAGGATCACTTCGTACAAATTGAACCTCAAACTCTTGTTTGTCAACTCGGTGGTATCGGTAGTACCTAGGTTTACCACCCGGGTGTCGCACGAATTCGTCACAGCTGGCCCAGCAGACCGCCAAATCGCGAACCAGTAAGTCGGTCATTAGCCGGGAGCAGACTACCAAGCTCCCATCAACCACCCGAGACATCAAAGACATCCGTAAGGGACACATAAGGCCCGACCAAAGTTTCAAGGAATGGAGAAAGTAGAGATCGCCAGCGTCGTCCATGAATATTCTCGGGACCGAGCTTATTGACTCATCTTCGAGTGCGACTTCATTCCTAGTCAACCGGTTCGAGATGTATCGTCAGGCAGTGACAAGCAAGGTTTGGAGATAAGAAGATCACTCCGCTATGAACCTCTCTGCTAGCCTCTTCATCCAAATGATGTCTTCTCACCTTTGGGAAATGAGACGAGGATATCTGCTAGGACCGGACTCGCCATAGCTTACTAGCACCTGTTACATGAATATGATTATGTGGTTCGGTACTGCGCAGTCATCTTCTGCAGGTTACCATGCGTGCGTCAAGTGCTAGGTCAACTTTTGAAGGTACTAAGTTGCGACTGGGTCCTCGTTGAGCACAGCCAGACCTGGTAGGAACAAAAAGTATCGCCAGTGTAGTCGTTTCCGCGTCCTTCAGCTAGTTGCATAATGTACCAACAGCTCTATGATCTTTATGGAAGATCAATGGATGGTCGTCGGGCTTCCGGTGATACATCGTAGCAGTCTGGCCAGGTTCGGGGGCATTCCAGCGTTCCAAATGCAGCCTTGAAGGTCACCATGAGAGGGCGTGTGACATATCGGTATCGTGGTACGTGTATCTAGGAGAAGGCTGAACGTATTCGCGTAGTCTAGTCTTTGGGTCATCGGAACGCATTTGTTGAGTGCTTGAGCGCGACTGAGCGTGACCGTATGCGGCATTCGTTGATAGATCGTATTCTCTCGTTCAAGCCTTTCGTAGACGCGAAGAAGCTGTGTTATAGATGAAAGTCTAGATGAGCGAGTGTTAGCGCATTACGTTCGTTATTTTAGACTCAGCTGGACCTGGTCAGCATGTAAGTAGAAGCGGACCTTCAGTGTGCGTCCTCTTTCTTGAACCCGATGACAACACACAAGGAAGACCAAGTCCTTTCAGGGGTGGACCAGTGGAGGGATTCGAGTAGACTGTCAAGACGTTCGTGAGGCTCACGACTCCGGCTCCGCAATAAGCAAAGTCCAAGGGAGGAAGTGGGCCGCTTCGCCAACTCAAAGGATCGGCACTTGAAGCGCACGAGCTTCTGCCACAACTTCTATTGGTCGCCTTGCTTCCAAGAATCTCATTTACTCATGTCATTCACGCATGGCGTGTTGAATGGTGTTACCGAACGGCGCGCAGCCGGCAGAGCACATCGTGATGGTCGTCTCGGCTTAGGGCGTAATCGGATCGGCAAACAGGGTTACGACTTCGGAGATTACGAAGCCTCACTTTTTGACAGAACCATTTGTGAAGGGGCGTTTGTGGAGGAGTCTGGTAAAGCTAGAGCAGGTACTGGGTCTTAGCAAGACCTGCATATGATGCGCTGCATGCATTTTACCGCGATCAGCAAAGGCGAACGCGCATTGACAAGGACAGTTGACGTGGCACGCGAGATCCACGGTTCGTGCTCGAGATGCCGCTCGTGGCGAATTTGTGATTGCACTTCGCTGGAGATGTTGCAGGCTGCATGTACGGATTGCGTTCATACACGGGCGCATAGTGTTCCCCGTCAGTTCGTTCGGCTGTGTTCCGCCTTCACTGCTAAGAGCGTGAAGCGTTGTGCTTGTTGCGTTCGATCTTTGTCCGTCAACGAGAGAGCCATCGTGTCCAACCACCGGATGAAGCGTGTGTTGTTCACAGGATTTTGCCGTGGTGGGTTCGATCGCGGTATGATGGTGGTGGCGTGGGACCATGGAATGAAGCTGACGCGAGTGACTGACACAGAACAGCCGTGTGTAGAAGGGATTTCCCTGTTGAAGTATTTAGGTGGCCACACATAGTAATCGTTAGCAGAATTCATGGCAATAGTCTCACACGTATTCCTGCTGACCCATGCTCCGGTTCTACTCTTCGAACAGGGCAGACAAGGGCTGAAGGCAGCTTACTAGTCTGTGGCGAGTGGGGGTTTGGACGGTATCTTCCTTTGGGCGCATCGCCTATCGGGTCTCAATCAGGGTGTGCTAGATCCCATAGGCACGGAAGACGTCACGGAACGCACTGCCTGATACCCTCCCATCTCCAGTGTGCCAGTCGTCCGTCACCGTTGCCCGCTCGAAGGACAATTGCTCTGCAAAGTGACAACCCAGTGACAGTCGTGTATTTCGTCAGGACACGTCTGCAGGATCGCTAGCTGACCCTAAGAATACGATGTTGTCGAGATTTTCGCCCCGAATAACCACAACCGGGCTGAGCCTTGTCAGTGTCCAGTGAACAAGGACTTATACATGTCAAATGCTATACGAGATCGAAAAGCAATCGTATGATAGAGCAGAGCGGCAGCGGGGCGACTTCTCGGGCTTATGATTTCGGCCGCTTTAACGAACAGTTGGTTTCGAAGAAGTTGCTCTCTGCCGGAAGTAGAAGCCGTACCTTGCTTGTCAGATCCTACATACGATCGTCCGTCCCTGGATGCGCTTTGTCGTCTACCCTAGGTGCATTACTTCCAAGCCGCTCAGATCCCCTGCACTGCTACTGTGTAGTCACGGTAGGTACGCTCTCTGGTCTTGCGTTAGTTGCGGAGTACCTCGGGTTGCGCCATCTTCCGCTGTCTTCCAGTAAGGCCGGTAAGTAGGAACCGCCGACTGAATATGGCGTGATCACGCATTCGATGTGCCCGGGGTTCCTCGTAGCCCGCGAAATGGCCCCCACCAGGTTTTCCCTACAAACTCATAATGCCTCACAACATCCACTGCGTCGTGTCGTCTCATCCGTGACATCATGACGTAAGGCGACAATTTCGGTGAGACCTTGACACCGGATGCAAGGTGAGGTGGCGTAGGAGGCGACTGCATGATTGATTCTGCGGGGTAGTCCGGTGCATAAGGTGCTGTAGGTACAGCACGCTGGCTACGTCGATGGAATGCTTGTTGTGATGGAACCTAAACGCTCGGACGTTGGGCATTGGGCACATGTTCGTGAAGTCGCACACGTGTACACGACTCATGCGGCCATTGCAAGAGCCGAGACCGCCGTTAGGATGCAACTCCGGTGGTGATCCTGTATCTTCGAGCAATGATGCGCGTTCCGTTGAGATTTGTTGGCCGCAAGAGATGATCTATGCCGAAGGGAACAGAACGCATGAACACCTCAGACGAACAGCTTCACAATCGAAGCGATAGCAAGAGGTGTTGCTGAACACTCTCTTTTTGCCATTGGCACCACATGCCGTAATCTATCACCTTTCCCGGTAGTGTCGAAGTAGATCATCAATGACAAGCGGGGTAAACCACGCTCGCCTCACAGTGAGATGGAGTCGCCAGATGGTGTTGGCGCTTAGTCCGTCTGCTGTGGAAGGAGCCCAAGTGCTTGGGTGCCGTTGTTGCGTCAACCAAGGTACATGATGGTGGATACTATAGGGTCTCGGCTCGGCTCCTGGGATATTCGAAACCTGGAACATCCCCGGAGCTGGATGCATTCATACCCATAGCAGCGCGTGCGGAAGGGATCTCCTGGATGCGATCGCGCCTTCGCTTAACAGATCTAGCGGTGAAGCCACGCTGGCCGAATTTAGACACCGCGACACTGTTTTCCTTCTGCTGTGCGATTACCGTGGGGCGACTGGGTGTCACCCATCGTGGAAGTTGAGCCGGGGTATGATCGGCGTCGAGGTTTCTCCGCTAGAAACCTTTGGCGCCAAGTTCATCGCATCTGGAAGAACAGGTTGAGCCCGCTGGCTTGGAACTGCAAGAGGGTGTGGGAGTATCACATATCGCAAACTCCTTTGGAACGTTTGGTGGCGAAGAGATCGTCTTTAAGCATCCGTAGTTGTCGCGAGAGACCATCCATCTGCAGACGTGGCAGCTGCGTTGGCCGCTCCAGCAATTAGCGCCGAGGTGCGAAGCATAACGAAACCGCAATAGTCCTCCAAGAGTAAGAGATATACCAGAAAATGCAGTGGGAATTCCGTGAGTGGTCAATTGCAAAGGGTGCTGCAAGACCCGGTCTTAGTCGCTGCCCAATGGCGGTGATTGGGCTTTCGAGGCGAACAATGAGGCGGACGCGTCCACGCCCAACGGGGGACTTGGTCGCAGCCGATGCATCGCATCCTCATCCGGACTGGAACCGGTGTAGATAGAGTGTATGCAACCGATTCCCCAGTCGCAAGGCTGCGAGTCAGATGTATAAGTCCCCAGCGCGCCCAACCTTACCATCATCCCCAGCCCGCGAACATCGAGTCCAGCCAACATTGCAATACCCTGCCGACGTGACCATCCCAAACCATCATCATGGCTGTGCCCAACTCGTACTTCGTGCCAGGCTTCGGCATCTCAAGAGCCGTTATTCAGAACGAGATACGCTATCATTGCGGCCCGGATGCGATTGTTCGGCCCTACACCTTCCAGGTACTTTGCAATGGTGGTTGTTGAGTATAGCAGAACGCTAATTGTGTCGACAGGGACGCGACGGATTTCTGATCACCACCATCGGACCACCGCTGACCAAGGTAGCTCAAGCATATCCCTACTTTGCGTATGAAGGCTGACTTGATAGGCACAAATCGATGACCTCAAGATGTCTTCCTTGGAGTACGAGGAGAAGCAGTCTCGCATCGCCGACGAATCCCACGTCTTCGTAAACGCGCCCATCCCAATAAATCAACGCATAAGACGAAGTACATGATCGCGGCGCAAAAGACAGCCTTGATTTCACTTCGTGCCATGGTCTAGGAGTCCGAAGAGCATGCGCCCTATACCCATGTTTCCGTTTAATACGTTCAACCTCTTTCTCGTCAAGTATCTTTTAGCGTGCATTTATCCCTGGGCGGACCGACTGATGAGTTATGGTGTACGGACCATTATGATGTCTCGAGGCTTCGAGTTGGCGTTTCGGTTTTGTGGGAAGGATAGTTTGGCTACCACGTTGTTGTTGACAATACGTGAGATGTGTTTCGCTTTAATGCAGAAAAGAATGTCTGTTCCTTCACGACTTTGCTCAAACTTGAGGTCTTTTCACCACGTGCAGCTCTTCTTCAACGTGACAACCTGGATCTGACGTCTCCAAGAATGCTGCGTGTAAGGATAACATTGTCTGCTCCTGGATGTGGTTTCCATGGTAAGCCCCGGAGGTGTTTCAGGGGGTTTGTTGCTTTCGTCGGCTGGACGTCAGCCTCCGTCTCGTTGCATTTTCAGGCGGCCAGGGCTACGGAAGTCGATGAGCGGACGCGAACGAAGAGTGCCTGCCTCAGCACTCGGGCGCCCGCCCCATGATGTATTCACAGGGCAACTTGGCGAGATGGACCTGAACAGCTGGACTGGTGCCACGTCGCCGATGGAATTTGACGTGTATACATACGTAGCGACGAGAACAAGGGCACGACAAGCGTCGAGGAGTTGTTGAGTTGTGACGATGAGGCGGAGCCTGAGCCAGCTCGAGGACGCAGGGACGAGTGGCGTGTGATTGGCCCGCATGTAAGCGAGCCAGAGGCTGGGTGAAGTGTCGTCACAAATGATGCAGCAGTCGTCACATCGCGATTTGAAACAGCGCATAGTTGGGTGAGGACAACTTTGGCATGGCGACAATTAAAGCTCATGGTAAAGCGTTGACCGTATTGTTACCCGGTTCTTCTTAGGCATCTGACCCGACTTGTAATCTGAGCAAAGCTGCTGTCTTCGAGCAGCGATTCAATACAGTCATCTCAAAAGCTTTTACTACAGGTAAATTGGTGGAGTACTGGTGAAGTTGCAATGCGCTGTTGGTCTTCAGTTGGATTCTGAGAAGGCCAATACTTTGGTTTTCTGAAATGCTCCTAACCCCCAGAGGGGACTAGTGCACCTCCGTGGATGTGAGAGTAGATAAATTTTCACCCGTCTTTCACATTCGCATCTAACACATCTCTATGTCCATGGGTGTGCAAAGCGCTTCAAGCAGTCGCTGCATGTAGACTCGGTGTGCCGTCAGATGCGTCTCCCTAGTTGTGCTGTCGGCCCCCACTTGGAACCCGCTTCCCCGCTCAGCCATAGCGCACGCTGGCCTCATTGACTTTTGATATATACGTTTAGATTGCCCAGCTCTTCATCAATCAGCAAAACAGCAAATTGAAGGCACTTTGGCGTACGTTTGATTCAGCCTGTCTACTTAACGCTTACTAATCAAAATTTCAGGGAGTGGTTAACGCGCTGGCCTGCTAGTCCTTCACAGGAAAGTTAGCCAGTTCCTTCGGGAGCGTGTGTTCGAATCACACAGGTGTCGCATGAACCAATTTTTTGCCGTTTCATTCGAGCCAAATGCACTGTTTTTGCTGCCAGCAGGATCTAATGCGCCCTCTATAATATGCTGTAATGCTTGATCGAATCTTCCTTTTGCACGTGTATGGCTCGACGCGCTTACTTCCAATTATACTCTCGATATATCTACCAACTACATCATACTACACATGTCAGGCCCTTGGCTTTTGGCGCCCTTCTCAGTCGTGGTCTTCGCACTCGTCTTTGCGACGTCTTCCAGCACCTGCCTACATAGCTCCCCTGTCACGGCGCTGCACTCAGCATAGTGGTCGCACAGCATCCTCTGCGCCGCCTGCAGACCCTCGTGTGGCATGACACTCGGCCCCTTGCCCTTCTTATCCGGGCCATGCTCCGCTAACGTCCATTGTTTCCTCAGGTCTCGCTTCAAGCCTAGGACCATCACAGGCAGGTTCTCGTCGTAGTTGAAGTGCTTGTTCACGATCGGCAACCATGTCGAGGCTAGAGAGTCGAGGGATGCGCGCGAGGAGATGTCGTAGCAGAGAATCACAAATTGCGGGTGCAGGAGAGTGTAGTTCTGAGGCGACGCAGTGTCAAAGAACTGCAGCCTGTACGGCCGGCCATAGAGCGAGATGTCGAAGGCATAGGGCTGGTCTATGTCGCGTAGCTTGGGTAGCTCATAAGGTGGAAGGTCATCGCCCTGAGGCTGTACGCCGAGCGACAGGCGACTGCGAATACGTCAGTAATGGTAGCAAGACGTCAATCGACATCAACTGTCACGCGAACCGCGCGCGCCGAACTCACGATAAGAACGTCGACTTCCCGACTTCCGAATCGCCCAACAGCAGGACGTTGACCTCTGGAGTTAGAGGGCTGTAATCCATGGCGAGTTCTGGTGGCCTCGCAGGCGCAATCGTATATCAAGGCGGTTCCATGTTTGCTTTTGATAGTCGATGAAGGAGATGACGAACACATCTGGGCGCGGAGATAGGCGTTAGCTGCGCAGTGTCTTGGCAACGAGCGCGAACGCGTCCTTGAGACAATCATCACTCGAACTCCTCACCCATCGCACATCTCAATTCGCGATCGCCAACATGCTACAGACATCCTCGCTCTACCTGAAAGGATATCGCCATGCGGCAACATGGAAATCATTCTTCGCGCTATCTTAGCGTGCATCGATTGCAGTCCTGCGCATTCTCCAGCTCTTCCTACATGTCTCACCCCAGAGACACTATACATCCACTCGGCTGTGGGGAACACAGAGCTTGATTTTGACAGCCTCGGGGCGATGCTTATCTGCAACTCACTCACGATCCTGTAGCAACAACCGCCGGTGCCTTGCTAACCCACATTCAACAGTCTTGGCAACGCCTTCGACACCATGGACCAGGAGTCTGGATCCTTTAGAGCATTTTCGCATTCGTTGGCCCACCACCAGCGCCATCATCCGGGTTAGAGTACATTTCGTGTGGCCATAGCAGAAGATAACAGTTCGGACCTGCTTAGAATCGTAGGGCAGGTACGCCAGCCAAGTACGCTTGCTGTCTTGGAGTCTTGGAGAACCGCCTCCCCATTACCGGATGAGGAAGCTGGCAGCAATGCTCTTCTCTAAGAGGCTCGCGACACATAGTACCAAGCCATCGACCTTGAATAAATAAGAACAGGATGGCGACAGTCTGTGTCTGCACGACTCTCAATTTCTACTCGTCGCAGCATTATTATTATCGCTGTCTGCCATGAAGGTCTCCACACTCCTCGGTCTGCTTCCCGGCGCTGTTCTCGCATCCGATGTCTTGAGCGTCGCATTCTACGCGAAGGAGAAGAACCAGCTCTACGACTTCATCTCGGCCAACAGCGAGATTGACTATGGCTGCCGCCCTGTTGTCATGGCTGCGGGTGGCGAGCACAAGCTGCACGCCGTCATCTCAGAGGACCATTTGGACCACTTCAAGCGAAGCCTGGACCCTGAGCTCGTTCGCGTTGAGCTTCTACACAACATGAACAAGCGACAGACTGCGACTGCACCCATTGGCAAGGGTGATCGCTTCAAGGGTGGAAAGGTTGCGCCCCGGGGTCTCGGGACTAGGAAGCCCAGCGAGTACGCCCAGCTCCAGAGCGCTGGTGTTTTCAACGCAGACGAAGTCTACACCGCCATGAAAGGTCTGGAGGAAGAGTACGGCATGTCCATCTTCACCACGCCACACAAGACCTACGAAGGTGCGAACATCATCGGTGGTGTTGCCAACAAGGCAGAGAAGATCAAGAAGGACAAGCAGTACATCTACTTCACTTCAGGTATGCATCGATTCATGAAGCTGTCGTAGATCAAACTAACTCGAGTAGGCATTCACGCACGTGAGCGCGGAGGACCTGACAACCTGATCTACTTCGTCTCTGACCTTCTTTATGCGAACGAGCACCGTATCGGTCTCACTTACGGCAACAAGAAGTACACCAACAGCCAAGTCAAGAAGGCTCTTGGTGCGGGAGTTGTCTTCATTCCCATGCTGAACCCAGATGGTGTGCGCCACGACCAAGCCAACAGCAACCTATGGCGAAAGAACCGCAACCCAGCCTCTGCTAGGCCCAACGAACCCCTCAGTGTTGGTGTAGATTTGAACAGGAACTTCGACTTCCTCTGGAACTTCACCGAGAAGTTCGACCCTTCCGTCTCCCCAGCTTCAACCAACCCTGCTTCCCAAGCCTTCTACGGCACCGCGCCATTCTCCGAGCCCGAGTCGCGAGACATGGCTTGGGTGTACGACGAGTACCCCAACATCCACTGGTACATTGACGTCCACTCTGCTGCCGGAACTCTGCTCTACTCATGGGGAGACGACGTTGACCAATCCCACGACCCCAAGCAGAACCTGTTCAACCCTGCTTACGACGGTAAGCGCGGTATCGTCGAGGACGACCTGTACAAGGAGTACATTGACCAAGAGGACTGGGACAACATCCGCATCGCAGCCAACCGCACCACCGATGCCATGATCTCCGTTGGAGGCCGCGAATACGTCCCTCAACAAGCTGTTGGTCTTTACCCTACTTCCGGCGCGACTGACGACTGGTCTTTCAGCCGCTGGCAGGGTAACAAGAAGCTCACCAAGGTCTATGGATACACTATGGAGTTTGGTTACCCAACCAACTTCTACCCTACGAGCGAGGAGTACATTCAAAACATCATTGACACCAATGCTGGTTTCATGGAGTTCATTCTCGCTGCTGTTGAGATTGGTCTCAAGGCTTAACTTTCCTTGCTTGATCTGTAATGGTAGTGAAAGGTGGCTCGTGGGACGAGCATGTGGAGGTGATGATGTCATGAGAAATGAGAGACGACGTGTAGTAGTAGCACCTTATATAAGAGAAACACCAAACACCTAGAAGCCTACATCAAGATAAAAACATGCAGAGTAGGTAGCCCAACGTCAACGTAGGCTCTAGGGCGTTCAGCTTTCCCCTTGTATACGGTGGTAGTGGTCGTTACATTGTGGTATTAGGGGAGCAACCCTTACTTCGTAGTCATTAAACATTAATAGATTGCTAGTTGAGCAAGCCCCGGGTATCATTGTACAAGTAGAACGCCGAGAGATCCGATGCAACACTTTCGCTACGACCGCGTTCTTCCAAATCCTTGTCCAGACGAAAACGAATCAAACATACTTACCTTCTAGTAGTAGCTCCTGTTTCGACTTCTCGGGCAGCAACGGAAGAGATTCCTTCTGTCGCATGTTCGTACTCCGGTCGCTGAGTACAGAAGTGCCCGACGAGCGCGACTTGTTCGACTTGGAGGACTGCGGCGACGCGAAGTGCTGACTGGCCGGTTCATCGCGGAACACAGGCGTGCGCCGACCGATCGTCTCCGGGCTATTGGTGTCGCGCTGACGAGCCTGCGTGATGGTCTCTGCTCTGTCATCGCGCAGGGCCTCCGCCTCAGTGACCAGTGTCCCACCAACTTCTTGATCCTGTTGATCGCGCACGACTTCCGCCTCGGTGAACAGAGCCCCGTCGCGCACGAATCCTCCATCAGCGCTCACCGTCCCATCGCGTACAACCTCCCCCTCCGCATCCAGCGTCCCACCAGCCTCAACCCACTTCCTCAAATGCTCCTCCCTCAACCTCTCCCCGAACCCCGTCCACCTCACCCCAACCCTCATCGGTATCCTCCCCGCCCTCTCCAACGCATCAAACCAATCTCTATGCTCCGTCCAAACCAACCTCCTACTACACTTACTCGTCGTCGGCGATCTTTCGATATCAGCAACATGCTCAAACAGCATTGCCCCCTTCGCCGTCGCCGTCGGCGTGTCGATATCGAGGTTATCCAAAATACTAGCCTTGATATCGCGATCGAAACACAGCCACTCTACCACATTATCCCCCGTCCGGAAACCGAGTGCGGAGCCACCGAGCTGGAAGACATCAGCCAGGTAGCCGACTTCGAGACACCCCGGTGGGATTTCATCGCCGACCGGAACAGCTTTCTTGCAGAACGGGTCGTCGGATCGGAGTGCGCAGACGAAGCCGTGCGTTGGCCGGTTCAGCAGTGAACGTAGTCTAGCGACTGAGATGAAGGAGGCGCGGTAGTGGTAGATGGCTACATCATTCTTTGCGAACCGGAAGTATTGCGCTTGTTTTAGCTTGTTGCCGTTGGGTCCTGGGATGGGTTTGGGGCCGTATGTGCGTGGTTTCTTGGGCGTTATGGGGCGGGGTTGCTTGACCGGCTTGGGTTTGGATGGTCGGGGGTGCTTGTTTGGAGTGCCTTTAGGTCGGGTCATGGCTTTTTCGTTTGTGATTTTGCGGCGGTCTTTGGGCGGGAAGGGAGGGCGAATAAGAGGGGAGGAAAGAGGGAATTGATTGCTGGAGGAGGTCACATGTTTTGGTCATGGAGTGTTGTAGCAATGGGGATAGTGTGCACGGGGATTTAGGCTACTGCCGCTAGAGAGGTGCTAGATTCAGGGTCTGGTTCACCGTGAAAGTGAAAAAAGAGAAGAGGGGCGTGTAGACTGGCTGACAGGAGGAGAAGCTGGGCGGCCTTTCCAGAGCTAGCTCCCGCGTTCGCAGTAGAGCTAGAGCATGAGGTCTGAGAGTTGGTCTGGCTCTCCGTCACTGCTTATTTTGGGGTAATGCGGAGTGGACATGCTGATGTTATAGAACTTTCATCAGCTTTGGTAAGTCGTGGTTTGGTAAAAGCGGTGTGTATCGCGGCAGCTTATGGGTATGTCGCGCGCACGAAGGTGTCGCTGTAGCTTTTACACTACATCAAGATGTGGATCTCGTATAAAGTGATAGATCAGGCTCGGATAGATTGATACAGGCGTCGGAAGTAAGGCATGAGACGTTCGTAGTAGTCGTCAAGCTCCTCCGTTGGTGTCAAGACATCGTATTCGCCAGATACAAGCTAGTGTATGGCATTTCCAACTCTTGCCCATGGTCTTCCGCGCTTGCCAGATCTCGCAGATTTGAAAGGTTGAGAGCTACATCCTGGCAGCGGGCGACGCAGTTTCTTGGTTGAACTCGATGTAGGAGTCCGGCTAGAGTCGCAGGTTCTTGTTGCTAGTGAAAGCAGCGTTGCCGCGTTTGTAAGTACTTCTGTCATCGTCGGGGGCGTGTAGTAATGTCTCATAGCTGATGTCTTGGTTATGAGATGAAGAAAGCGACCAAGTGATCAAAGGTTTCCCACTGGTTGTGAAAGTAGAGAGTGTTCATGGCGGGAGTGGGCCATTGCACGTTCAGCGCGACAGAAGCGGATAAGTCGGGGAAAGACCGCCTCGTTATCTACACTCCAGCTCCCTCACTTTACCTCCAATGAAGGAACTAGTAGGCGCTGCCGAGCACTGACCTATGCTCATTGAGTGCACGGAATCTATACGTCTCTCACTTCTCAACCGTTGTTTCTTGTTTCCGCTATCCCATTGACTATTCCAAAACATGCGGATCTCGGGGCTCCTCGGGTTAGCAACCCTCATCGTTGCTGTCGCAGGCGAGGTTTGTCAAAGGTAGGTATCGTGCCTCTAGTCGAGTTGTTGTTCTGGTTACGTCCTTCTATCAAGTACCACATCTGTTTGATTACATGTCGCTGTAGTTGACTCAGACTCTAGTTGCCCAAACAACGACCTTCTCGCTGTCAATTTTACGATCCCGGGTGGACTTGATAAGATCCTTGTTGCCGGTGACCCCGACGATTTGGATGACTCGGACGACTCGGATTCACCATCAGACGTAACAGTGACTCCAGCGCCCGACGCGTATTACGACCATTGCAAGCAAAAAGGATGCGCCCTGGAATGGTCGATGCAGCACTCCGATAGCGAGGCCGGCGCTCAATTTGCACCTCCCCGCATGACCGCACAATCTCCCTTTCAAACTCCTCAAGACCTCCGAGACTGGGGATGGCATGATGGTGTCAAGATATCGCAAGCTTACGATGACCTCAGCAGCTTCTGGTGGGGAGCTGATGTGGCACTGAAGGGCCTTCAGCTTCCTTGGAAGACAGATGCCCAAGAGGGTCCCAATCGTCTCACCATTGTAGTGCACCAAGACCCCACTGCAGATATCAGTGTTGATAAGCAAACTTACAATATCGACGGAAAAGAATACCGGGCTTCGGACGCTGATTACACTATGCTTATGAATCTGCAAGATGGTGTTATCATTGCCATAAGTCGCAAAGGCCCAGATACGGCAGGCAAGGAGCGAGAGCCGCCGCTGAAACCAGAAGACATGCCAAAACTTCACCAATTCTCCGATGTTGGCTGGATAAAATGGAAGGCCATGACCGAGGCGAATAATCTTCCTGTTAACAATCTTCGGTATTTCTTATCCCTTGGGATCGCGAACACACAAACCTTATCAGTGTGCGAAAGGATATTCAGGGCTAATAACCTAGCAATGAGGAGGTGGCCTGGAGACGTTTTTCTAGCCGGCACATGGGAGTTCCGTGCTATCTTGGGTAAGTTGCACCCATCTTAGAGGGGTTCAGGTATCTCGTAGCGTAATCGGGGCTGTGTCGTCTTCATTGCAGTAGAGCATAACCCCAAGGCTCACTTGAGACCACCGTCTTATCCTGGAGGAGCATCTCGGCTAACTCATGGACAGGAACCCCGAACGTACAAGGCTTTGGGTACATGCTGGTTCAACACAAGGCAGATCTGGGCAACATGTTCATTAGTAAAATCCATGTTTTCCTGTGTGAAAACAACGCTGTTTGCATTGTCGCATTTGTGTCCCAACCAGTGGCCACTCCAGTGCAAGATGCAACGGTCGGATCAATAGTCACCTCGGATCAGGTCGACAGACGCGACGAAGGAAGTAACGTCATGCGTCTACACAAGATCTTCGCGAAGCTGTGAGAGCTAGGGAGAGCGAGTCGGATTATATGGGAGGATTGAGGATAGTTAGACCTTTGGCTGGTAGACAGACGCGATTACCGGTCTTAGATCTGGATGGTCTTGGCTGCTTTGAAGGAGTGTATGGAGCTGGAGGCCTCCGCGACCTCCTTAGACTGGGGATTATATCGCTGCCCGGCTAACCAAATAACATGGACGATTCTCACGTTCAATTCCATCTCTTTTGCGGTGTCGGAGTGCTCGATCCAGTCAGGCAGCTCGATCAACGCCACGCCTTGTAGCAAAAGTAAATCTGCTCAGGCGGCCAATGACAGAAGTCGTGGGCGCGTCGAGTCGGAGCGGATCCGGCAGCCGCGACGCGCGCGTGTTGTTTTGAGGGGATCCGAATGCAGGGAAGGAACTTACATATACCACCTCATGCCCCATACTGCGTCGGTCCTGAACTTTCACCGCTCAACCGCAAACACTCGCCGCCGATCAAGTGTCATTGCAGAAGCCATGTCGTGCCATGACCACGCCAATACGTCAAGCGCGGGCTCGCGTCATATGACAGGCGTGCCCCGCGCTGTAGGATGAGAGCCCGCGCATGACAGCCCACGAAGGAACATCTGCCGCCCGTTGGAGCAATCAATTCGCGCCTACACAATGCGCCTGTGGGGTATTAGCCGTTCCACCGAGCGACGTGCTGCTCGCTGGTCTGGGCCATGTTCAGCATTCCAAGATTAAAGAGAGAGAAATTCCTCGGCTTTCGTTACCCCGCTAGCGACTCCGTCGACTAGAGGCTGCCGTCTGCCCTATCAGCCGAGTATCTTCGCCGCATTGCGCAATCGGGACCGCGGCCGGTAGCGAAGAAACTCCCTCTGGACTCCCTTGGATTTGTCTTTCCGAGGTTATACCACACCACCCATTCGCCATGAGGCCTGCGACTACTGCGCCCGCCGCTTTCCGCGCTGCGACGTCCATCGCACGACTCCCCCGCCCAAAGACGTGCTCCTTTGCGACGCGCTGCCTAGCTTCCCAGACTGCTGCGAGATCGGCCCAGTTTTTGAGCCCGCGACGAACATCCGCAAACAGCGCCCCAACACCCAGCCTATACACTCGAATTGGACAGTACAGGATGGCGTCCTCGCAGGGAATCAAGAAGATCCAAGTCAAGAACCCTGTGGTCGAGCTCGACGGCGATGAGATGACCCGGATCATCTGGCAGGTCATCAAGGACAAGTTCATCCACCCATACCTCGACATCGACCTCAAGTACTACGACCTGGGCCTGCCCTACCGTGACGAGACCAACGATCAGGTGACGCTCGATGCCGCCGAGGCTATCAAGAAGTACTCTGTCGGTGTCAAGTGCGCGACCATCACCCCCGATGAGCAGCGCGTCGAGGAGTTCAAGCTCAAGAAGATGTGGCTGTCGCCAAACGGCACCATCCGCAACCACCTGTATGGCGCACATTGGAATAAAGGAGGGGACATGACTGACAACACATTCTAGAGGAGGAACCGTCTTCCGCGCGCCCATCGTCATCCCCACCATCCCTCGTCTCGTACCCGGCTGGAAGCAGCCCATCATCATCGGCCGCCACGCTTTTGGCGACCAGTACCGCGCGAAGGACCGCGTTATCCCCGGCGAGGGCACACTCGAGATGGTCTTCACACCCAAGGGCGGCAAGCCTGAGGTCATAAAGGTCTACGACTTCCCAGCGGAGGGGGGCGTCGCGCAAACCCAGTACAACACCACCGAGTCCATCTCCGGCTTCGCACACGCTTCCTTTAAGATGGCGCTCGACAAGAAGCTGCCGCTGTACATGAGCACCAAGAACACCATCCTCAAGGCATACGACGGCAAGTTCAAGGATGTCTTCCAGGCCATCTACGACAGCCAGTACAAGAAGGAGTTCGAGGCTGCCAAGATCTGGTACGAGCATCGTCTGATTGACGACATGGTCGCCCAAATGATCAAGAGCGAGGGTGGCTACATCATCGCGATGAAGAGTGCGTATACATCCTACCAATATTCTGACTTCGCTGACATTCCCAGACTACGACGGAGACGTCCAGTCCGACATCGTCGCCCAAGGTTTCGGCTCCCTCGGCCTCATGACCTCGACCCTCATCACCCCTGACGGCAAGACCTTCGAGGCCGAAGCCGCGCACGGTACCGTCACCCGCCATTTCCGCGAACACCAAAAGGGCAACGAGACCTCCACCAACCCCATCGCCTCCATCTACGCCTGGACACAAGGTCTGGCCAAGCGTGGTGAGCTGGACAACACACCTGAGCTCGTCGTTTTCGCCGAGCAGCTCGAGAAGGCTTGCGTGGACACTGTGGATATCGACAAGATCATGACTAAGGATCTGGCCCTTGCGTGTGGAAAGAAGGACCGGGCGTCTTGGGTCACCACCAATGAATATCTTGATGCCGTCGAGAGGAGATTAAAGTCGAGCTTGAAGGAGAAGCTATAGATGTACAGAAGTGTTGAATAGTCGCGTGGGATATTCCTTGCATCGGATCACTCGGTAACAGCGTGATACCTAGACCTGACCATGTAGACGGAGTTCTGCTTACTCTTGGGCAGGAATCGATTGTTCACAAATTCAATTGCGCCTGTGCATGTCTTCCTTTGCCAGTGAGGCGCGAGAGCGCGAGGCATCTTTTTTTGGCAGGGAGCTCGTGCCATGTCGTCTCCACATGTTCCCGGAGCACGTTGCTTTTGATGAACTGGGTTTACGCTAATTTCCGATGGGACCCAAATCCTCAAAAAGAAACCAGTCTCTTGCATGTCTCACGGCAGTATGCATATGCGGGACGATCTGATGTTTGTTTGTTACACAGCTGATTGCAAAACATTTGTCGCGACTGTCTTGTTGAATCCCTAAGGCTTGCATACTTTGCATTCAGTTTAGCAGCTCTGTGTTGGGCCCTCTTGACCTCTTCGATAGTTGCTGGCCGTCTCATCCTAGACAGGATCACATGATGGAGGCGTTCACTGATGCCGCTCCCGGGACTAACCCGACTAAAGCCGCTAGGACCTACAGTGCGAGCCCGACCACCACGCCAGCCTCTGTACCAAATGACAGCGCAGGATCTACAGCCACCATTACCACAACGTTTCCGTCGCCTAAAAAGCACGGCAGTCCCTCGACTCCCGACTCTACTCCATTGCACCGACGCTTTCTGCGAGCAGTCTCGATGCCGCCTGCGACACCGTCGCGTCCGCCCACGGAGAGCCAGAAATCTTTCGAGAAGGCGCGCGACAGCCCAGTCGTAGTTCGCCATACTCCCAAGAGGACACAACTATCGCCGATGAAGCTCGAAGTTGGCCAGGGCGCGTTCTACTTCTCAATTGAACTGCCCCCCAACAAGATCACGCCAAAGAAGAGTGGAACGACAAGCAAGAGCCAGACACCAAAGGGAGAAGACACGCCCACGAGGACGAGGACGCCTAGCCCGTTGAAGAAGGCGAGCCCGACGAAAGAGAATGCAGTGAGTACACCCACGAGGGCGACGCGCAGCCCAATCAAGCGTGATGAGTCGACCAAGCAGAGCCCTGCGAGGCCGTTGTTTGGTACGCCGACGCGAGCGAGGATGCACAAGCAAGATGCGGATCCACGAACTCCTGTTCGGACAACGCCTAGCCCGCGAAAGAATCACAGCGCAGTGAAGCAGAGTCCTGCCAAGATAGCTACTGTCACTCCGAAGAGAAAAGGCTTGCTCAAGACACCTGGAAGTAATCGACCTGGAAGTCCCATCAAGCGCTCGATTGAACAAGACGACTCACCCGTAGATCCGCTCAAGACATCTGCACGGATCGCGAGAGAACTCCTATCAGGGCCAGAGGAGACAATTCGAATGGTGCCCGAACGTCTTGTGGACCTGAAGGACGAGCACGCTCCAGCAACTTTGGTCGCGACTGCCACCGACCCAGCCCCGCACCACGAACCCACGAGGCAGGCGCCACCAGCGAACAAGTGCCCAGAAAACATTGGACACCTCATGGCAAGCCTTATCAGCAACACTACCAGCACGCGTGACTGGGGGACCGCCTACAACAACGACATGATCTCCCCGATACCGACGCCATTACGCAAGGCCTCTGAGAAGCTCAAGCTGGGAGAGTCGCCTTCTTTCCTGCGGATGTCAGCCAATGGTACGACCACGATGACCAATGCAGACCCTACTTCCGATGTCAGCAAGAGAGGGTCCTTGAATCTACATGAACCTGCGTCAGTCGACCCAGGACAGGACAAAAGTAACCAGATTGAGTCATCGTCATTTGGATTAACCGAGGCAGCTCTTCCCTCTTCCATTACCACAGATCATACTGCGGACGTGTCAAGCGAACCGCGATCTGCACTTCCGTTACGTGCAGCCAGTCTGGGGTCTTTCAACACCCTGAACGCGACTCGCGAGGTACCAGCCCCACCACACCGCCCGCTTCTCTTCCCAAAGCGGAGGTCGGAGGCCCCTCAGAAAGAGCCATCGCAGCAAGAACACCAGGCCAGGTGGCAAGATATGGAGACTGCTTCTTTAAAGCCCCTGCCTGCAAGCCATCAGAGGCGGGTGGGGACTGATCCAAGTGTACTTTTGAAGATGCAAAAGGACATGGCTAATTTGGAAGCGACGATGCGCCGCTCGGCAGGTGTTGTCGACCCTGCCTTTTGCGGTCCGCTCAATCTGAATGAGCTCCCTGCAATGTCGAACGACTACTTCGTTAGAGGCCAGCACGATATCAGAAGTCCAGGTGTTGTTGGTACACCAAAAACCCTCAGTAGAGCCAACTCCGACAACCCATCGATTGGTGCTGTGCAAGCGAATGGAGGGAGAAGTACCGAAAAGCCGGTAGCATCGTTGAACGTTTCTGGCACGCCAGGTATACCACGATGGAAACCTAGTGCTCCTACCTCAGCACAAGCAACGAGAGACCGTCTTCTTGCAGCTAAGAAGGAAACTCCTCAGCGTATGGGTGCGACTAAAACTGCGGTTCCCGAAAGATCCCGCCCTCGATCAAAGACCACAGTGTCAGTAACAGGCAAGTCGGCTGCGGTCACTAGCACACCTCGCAAGACCCCAGCCACTCCAGCCAAACCCGTGGCACCTCCTGGTACAACAACACTCAGCTCCCCACGCAGCCGCATACCATCAGTGAACGCCGCTAAGCCCAGGATGCGAACACAGTCTGTCCCTCAAGCTGGTTCAAAGCCGCTTTCCAGTGCCTTAGGCCATAGTAAGGCTGTCGCAGCATTGAAAGAGCGTTTACCAAACGTACCAACGGCCCCGATCAACACCAGACCTGTTCCGATCCGCAAACCTGTGGTCCCCTCCATTCCAGCCACTCAAGTTCCTTCGGCAGGTCCGCGACCGTATGAACAAGAGTTCGCTAGCGCTGGAGATATTGCTGACCGACTTGCTAATTGGCACGACGAGGATCGGAAGAAAGCGCAGATCAATCGTCCTACGGTCGCAGTCAAGAACACACCAGCGAAGACAGAGGCAGGAGGCCAGGCGGACGAGTCTACTACACCAGACGGCTCACCTGCGAAGATCCTGACACCCGCCAAGGTACCTGCATCAACTAGGACTGCAAAAGCCCTCCCTCCCGCCAAAGACGTCAAATCAAGACCGCTCTCCAACAAGCCAAGTGCTCCATCAACGCCCAGATCTAAGCCCAGCGCGCCGGCTCCCAATACGCCAGCCCCAAAGACTCCAGGTCCAGCGCTTCGCAACGCCGCTGCCGTCAACAACAACCTCCGCCAACCCATAACCGCGGCCAAGACCCCAGTGAACCGCCGCATACCCGTCCTCGACCGCAACGCGACGCGCACACCGAGCAAAGCCATCGTGAGTAGTCTGGATCAAGCGATCGATAGGAAGATTGCAGAGGACGCGAGACGTGGGATGGAGTTTACGCCTGGTGGGAATCGGCTGAGGGATTTGCTGGATGCCAAGTCGATGAATGGGGGTGTTGTGCAGGTTTTGGAGGAGGAGGAGGTGGTGTAAGGATCTGTAGGGTCGCTGCAAGGGCGATGAGGACGTTTGGTGTGGACAGAGGGGTTATTTCGGCCTTCTGTTTTTCTTTTGTCAAGTTCTGATGATGAGTGTGGCGTTTACTACTAGTGTGTATGGGAGGAAAGGTTCTATTGATGGTGTTTATATAAGGAAAACTGTGTAGATTGGAAGAAAGTTAATGTACGACTGCTATTGGAATTCTACATCGACTACGCCTATTCATCTTCTACTTCCTACTTCCTACTACCCTCCCTATAACTCTTCCCAAACACATCACCTTCATCATCAGACTCGCCCATCTCTTCATCGCTATCTTCATCACCGCCGTCATCCCCAGAGTCTGAGTCTTCGCTCCGTCCCATCGTGTGACTAGATGTCTCGCTCGCCTCCTCATCTCCGTCTTCCTCCATACTCTCATCTGAATTCTCTTCGCTGCCACTAGTCTTCTTACCATCATCATCTTCGTCCCCCGCTACAGTAGAGCCAGACGACTCCGACCGACCTAAGGTGCGGCTAGACGCCTCACTTCCCTCATCATCTCTACTATCTCCACTATCTCCACTATCCTCGACATCCTCACTAACTGGGCCTTCTGCCAGGCTATCCCAGCTACGACTACGCCCAGAGGCCGATGCGACCCCATCTCCTGCTGTATATTCTCGCCCATCGAATCTTCTTTCACTCTGAGCGTTTCGTCGCTTGGTAGCATGAGTTGCGCCAATGCGAAAGGGATCGTCTTGGGTGGGCATGTCTGCGGCAGGGTTGTAAGTGTGGTACTGGCGCATTGTACCGTTGGAGCGGAAGCTAGTGGCAATGAGAGGACCGAAGGGGTTGGCGGGGGTGGTGTGCCGTGGTTCATGTGAGGTGGTGTTGGGCATGGTGGGTGATTTTGTCGTGATGATAATATTGATGATGTATGTGCGAGATGGATACGTTATCATGACAAAAAGAAATTGGGGAGACTTTATATAGGCCAGGCGCTCTTCAACAAAAGACAGAGTCTTGGTGCTGTTTCTTAAAAGTAGGACAGGAGCGTTCGAGGGTCTCACATCGATGTCTTGTGTAGAGAGATTTGGGTTGAGACAGAGACATAGTTGTGGGCTAAATGTTTGAGATTCTAGCTAGAGGTATCGGCTACAGCATCTCATCCGATAGAAGGACGACATTCAAGTCCAAGTGCCCTAGTAGCAGTAGTAGTGAAAATCTAGATCGTGTACAGATACCTCGGGTTATCCTCACCCATCTCAGCAATCTCCTCTTCAGTCTTACCCTCGATCCTCCAGTCCTCTTTGCCAGACAGCTTCCTGTTATTCTTCATGCGGAAGTAGAAGTGCAGCGCAATGTAGATCGCGATACCGAGGGCTAGCAGCCCGATAGTAGCTCCGTAGCCCGGAATGTATGTTGGCGCGGTGTCGGCGGCGTACAAGAAAGGTGCTGCAACACCTGAGCAGTTACCGATGGTGATCTGCATACCGCTCGCGAAGGCTCGCTTTCCGTATCGGGGATTGTTGACAGCGATCCAGGAGAAGGCGATGCCGGTGGCGACCCATAGGCCGAGCGCGACGATGAAGCAGCCCGCGAAGCTGAGGCCAAGTCCCTATACGCATGTCAGTACAGTTGTTGGAATTGTGGGATGTTCAGGGCCTACCTTGTTTGCGATGAGGAAGATGTACCCGATCATACTAACAGCGAGCCCACCTATACAGTAAAGACCTCTGTTTTGCGACTTGTCGCTGAAGTATGCGCAGATGACGTAGGTAAGGAAGCCGCAGACATAGACGGGTATCGTCAACGCCTGAACCACTTGACGGCTCCATCCACCTCCGAGACCGTTGATGATGGTGGGTAGGAAGACGGAGAAACTGTAGAGCATGCCTAGTCCAACGAATTGCGCAATGGCATAGGCGTAAACCTTCCAGTCTTTCACACCCTTCATAACATCCTCGCGCGCGAGTTCCTGACCAGAAGTTGTTTGGCCGACTTCCTTCATTCGGAGCAGAACAAGGTTCCGGCGGTCTTCCTCGGTCAAAAAGCTGGCCGTCTCGGGGCTGTTGGGTAGGACGAAAGGTACGGCGACGGCGGTGATCACAGTTGGAATGCCGTTGATCAAGATGATCCAACGCCATCCGTTCCAGCCTGCTACACCGTCGAGCTCACCGATTGCGTACGCTACAACACCCTGTGCTTGTTAGAGCCTTTCTGTTGTCTCGTGGAGGCGATACTTACACCTAGTCCACCTGCTAGTGCAGATGTACCATAGAAGCACGCTTGTCTCAAGCTAACGTTGCGCCGGTTGTAGAACATACTCAGGTAAAGAATGACGCCCGGGAACAAGCCGGCTTCGAACATGCCCAACAGGAGACGGCAGACGATGAGTCCAGCGAAGTTATTGACAAAGCAGGAGAACGTGGCTACCATGCCCCACATGAACATGAGGCCTCCGAGATATCGGGCAGGTTTCATTCGCTTCAGGATCAGGTTTGACTAGATGTCTAATTAGCATGTAAGGCTAGGCTCTGATGAACGCCAAGCTTACCGGAGTTTCGAATATCTAATACACGATTAGTGGAAGTCAACAAAGATTGGGTGAGAGCGACACTTACAACGTAAGTAACGAACAAGATGGATACCGCGATTTGGAACTGATTGCTATCGGGGTCCATGCCAAGATCCTCCTCCATCTTGTAGAGACGAGCATTGCCGATGTTGACTACGCGAATCTGTCAGTCTAGATCTCAAGATGAGCATACCGTACGCACCTCGATCCATGAAGTTCATCAGGTAGATCCAGCATATCATGGGCACGATCCGGATGTCCAGCTTCCTTAGCAGCTTTGCTTCGGTGACAGGATCAATGTCAATCATCGAGGCGGATTGTTCGACGTCTTCGAGTTTGAGAGGCGGGTTTGGCGATGTGTCCGAGCCTTTCTCGTCCCTGTACTCCGGTTCCGTGAGCACGGGCCCATCTTTGTTTGCGTTCATGCTGTCAACAAACGAAAACAAGATTGTATGAGTGCGATCTCAAGTTGGAGGTGTTTCCAGTGGGGAGGTAAGTTGCTGTGATCGTCGTCAACGGACCAAAAAAGTATTGGAACCAGTCTGACCCTTATAACCCGAACACCTGGGGAAGGGTGCCCCGGCCCCATGGGGAAGCGAGATATGCCATGCGCTTGGTATACGGAGACGCGCCGTTGGCATCGATCAGGCAGAATCACCGAAGCGAGTTTGATAATCTCGTCGTCGAAGTGCCGGTAGCCGTTCTTCCGCCCTGGCGTGCTTGGAGGCTCTGGTTGAGGGCGCTTCCAAGCTTCTGATACTGGGGTAATTGGTGGTTAACCAAGACCTTCACCTCCTTGGATTATTAACCTGTTTTGGCAAGGCTGGACGCGGATCGCGTCAACGGGACCAGATCTTCGGTACGGAGGAACGGGTATCTTCTGTTGTGTAGCCTATCATCTTGCGTAACGCAAGGGTATTCGCAATCCCATGTGCCAGATGCTCGTAATAGCAGGTATGCTCAACAACTTTCCCATGTAACGTGCACAGACTCGAATGCCTGTCCGGACCTACAGCTTCTGCACAACTCTGAACAGCCGAACAATAAGACAATCTGCGCTTGAATACGAGAACAATATGCACAGAGTCCGTTAATAGTACACGACCGTGAATCGAGTGGAATGGCCTTGATCACTATCATGTTTGGTGTGTGCATGCTGCGATCCACGGCAGTACTCCTCTTGGTGCTGAGAAATGCCACGGATGCCGCATTTGATTTGACCGGAGGACGCACTGGATCTAGTGAGGAGTACTTAGTCCGAGAGATTGCATAGATATACTGCCTTCCTTTGCTCCGTGGGTGTTGTTGTCATGCTCGATACCAAGTCGCCAAGTCCTTAGCCTGCGTTGACGCGCTTGGCAGTTGTGTCCTATGCAAGGACGTCGAGCTTCTCCACACATCCGATGTTGCTACTGTATGAGGTAAGTGGGTATGACAAAAGATGATTTTTGGTGGTGCATGAGAGCGTAATGACATATCAGCGAGTCTAAGTTGATTCAACAGAGAACGTCGCAATGTGAGGCTCTTCGACGGCTTGTTGTTATTCTTGCCCAGCCGGATAGATCGGTATGAGATGCATCGCGGCTGCGTCTTTACAAATTGATTCGAACGGGAAGGCTGAAACATTGCAGCAGTGCTGCGCCTCGGGCGGAATGATAGATGCTTGTGCGGCGGGCTTCTGCATTCAAGAGGAAGTACGCCTGTTGTGCAGAGCGGGCAAAGGGATGTGATAGACGGCCAAGCACCGAGCCGTTGCCCAGCATGAGGAGGATCAGTAGAGATATGGCGCCGCTGACGATGATGATGAGAGATGATGGATGAACGAAGGCGGAACCGCTGGTGAATGATGGGACGAGGCAGGGGCAGCGCGTCTTGAGTGGCGCGTCGCTTAGTCATCACGCCCTAAAACTCACGGCGGGAAGGCACACAACGACTTGGAGATGCAGTGCTAAGCTCTCAAGACTTGTACATGAGATCCAAGGCACCATTCGACCGATTTAGCCCCACGTGGTCATCCCTGCTCGCCATGTGTCCATTGCAAGAAATCCGTTTGAAAGGCCGCCGTGAAGTATTAACGTGGAAGAGGGGAAGGTTCATGTGCTATCCTCTAATGCTGCCATACAGCCACTAGTGCCCTGATGAGTTCCTCCGTTACTCGGACAACTGTACAGATCTCCCCTTCGGTCTCCAGGCTCAGCACATGGAAGAACACAACGTCTCGTCTGCCAGTCCGTTTCTGCATCTCGAGTAGACTGTTGTAGTAGTTGATACCACACACATACGAGCTCACATCATCACTGAGCCTTAGGTCGACAGCTTGTCTTGATTTCTCCTTTCCTTTCGTCTTCGGAAGGCCGATGGAGGAACAAGCTTCCCTCCACATCTCAGCTGCTGCATCAATATTGATCGTTGTCGCCAGAGATGATGACGCTTTTGCAAAAGTCCTTTTGTTATCTGCTCTCGTAAACACCCGCTTCTCGATATCTGGAATGTCGTGACACCCATCTCTTAGGGCACTACGTTCGATCTCGAATACCCCCGCTGTCGACATCGAGACTCATATACAGCTGGATAGTGTGTGAGCGGACTATCCGACTGCGCTGGTCGAGCGACGCGTATGAAGCGCATTTTAATGTCGTACAATGGCCCTACCCATCCCGAGGGCCAACACGCGCGTGCGAAAGTTCTGTACGCGTAAAGCTTAGAACGGATAGGGCGCTGATGGTATTGGGCGAAGTTGGTGTTGGAAGCGTGAAGCGTTGGCGCGGTCGGGGATGACATGGGTTCCCCACGTCAGGCATGCAAGGTCCGGTAGCGGTGCACTTTGATTTCGAAGAACGCAACCCTCGCAAAAAGTGTACTCCCGGTTTGACTCATACCCACAACCTCCCAGACATAATGCGCTGAGTTCGATACTAGCCCCCATCAATTGTAATTCCTTGCAGCCTCACTTCTCGCGTTCAGCAGCTGGCGGCTCTTTGTGCAAGTCTGACTCGCACCGCCCACCATGGCGAGCAACGGCGTCAATGTCGCGCAGGGTGAGCCGACCAAGGTGACGATCCTGGGCAAAGACTCGATAGTCGTCGACTACGGCATCTGGCAGAACTACATCGCCCAGGACCTGCTTACCAACATTCCCTCGTCGACGTACGTCCTCATCACCGACACCAACATCGGCCCTCTCTACACGCCCACGTTCGAGCGCGCCTTCGCGTCCGCCGCATCTTCGCTTCCGTCCTCCCCACGCCTCCTCACCTACCAAATCGCGCCCGGCGAGACGTCCAAATCGCGGAATACCAAGGCAGCCGTAGAAGACTGGCTGCTGTCGCAAGGATGTGTGCGCGACACCGTCATAATAGCACTGGGCGGAGGCGTCATCGGGGACATGATAGGCTATGTCGCGGCGACATACATGCGCGGCATCAAGTTCGTCAATGTGCCTACCACATTGCTGGCCATGGTCGACTCGAGCATAGGCGGCAAGACGGCCATTGACGTGCCCGCGGGCAAGAACTTGGTCGGCGCCTTCTGGCAGCCCGAGAGGATATACATTGATCTGCAGTTCCTCGAGTCGCTGCCAAAGAGAGAGGTCGTCAACGGCATGGCGGAGGTGGTCAAGACGGCGGCAATTTGGAACGAAGAGGAGTTCACAACACTCGAGGGCAACGCAGACGCTATCCTGGCTGCGATTGACCAAAAGCCCGTCAACGGCCGCAAGAACTTCGACAAGATCGCCAGCATACTGAAGCGCATAGTGCTGGGCTCAGTACGCGTCAAGGCCGAAGTCGTCTCGGCAGACGAGCGCGAAGGCGGCCTGCGCAATCTGCTCAACTTCGGACACTCGATCGGGCACGCTTACGAAGCCATCCTCACACCCCAGATCCTCCACGGAGAGTGCGTCGCGATAGGAATGGTCAAGGAGGCCGAATTGGCCAGATATCTGGGTGTACTGGATCCCTCCGCAGTCGCGCGCTTGACAAAGTGCATCGCGAGTTACGGACTGCCCACATCGCTAGCGGACAAGACGGTGCGGAAGAGGTCGGCCAACAAGCATTGCCCTGTAGACGAGCTTATCAAGATCATGGCTGTGGACAAGAAGAATGCAGGCAAGACAAAGAAGATCGTGCTTTTGTCAGGCATTGGCCGGACGTACGAAAAGAAGGCTAGCTCCGTCGAAGATCGCGACATCAGAATCGCCCTGTCACCGAGCATATCTGTGCATCCTGGTATCCCCTCCGACCTGAACGTGACCTGCAGACCCCCAGGATCCAAGAGTATCTCCAACCGAGTCCTCGTACTTGCTGCGCTTGGAACTGGCTCGTGTCGCATCACCAACTTGCTACACTCTGACGACACGCAAGTCATGCTAGACGCGCTGGCAAAGATGCAGGGTGCTAGTTTCGCGTGGGAGAATGACGGCAAGGAGCTAGTCGTCACCGGTAATGGCGGAAACCTCAAAGCGTCGAGCAACGAACTCTACCTCGGAAACGCTGGTACTGCCGCGCGTTTCCTGACTTCCGTGACTGCACTGTGCCAGCCCGTCGAGGGCGTGACATCCACAGTAGTCACCGGCAATGCGCGTATGAAGGAGCGACCCATCGGCCCGCTGGTCAAATCACTCCGCACCATGGGCGTCGAGATTGACTACCAAGAGAATGAAGGCAGCTTACCGCTGCGAATCTCTGCATGCGGTGGCTTTGGTCCGGATTCTTTCACGGGCGAGATTGAGCTTACTGCCAACGTATCGTCGCAGTACGTATCTTCCATTCTCTTGAGCGCGCCATACTCCAAGAAGCCTGTAACGCTGCGGCTGGTCGGTGGCAAAGTCATCTCCCAACCATACATCGATATGACCATCGCCATGATGGCTTCCTTTGGCGTGCAAGTTGAGAGATCCCAAGATGATCCCAACACCTACCACATCCCCAACAAGCCCTACACGAACCCCTCCGAATATGAGGTGGAAAGCGATGCTAGCTCTGCTACCTACCCTCTCGCGATCGCGGCTATAACAGGTACAACATGCACAGTGCCCAACATCGGATCAGGCTCCCTGCAAGGTGATGCGCGATTCGCTGTTGAGGTTCTGAAACCTATGGGCTGCAAGGTTGAACAGTCCGAGACCTCTACAACGGTCACAGGCCCTCCTCGCGGCGAATTGAAAGCCGTCAACGAGATCGACATGGAGCCCATGACCGACGCTTTCCTCACAGCATCCGTACTGGCCGCAGTAGCATCATCGAATGGTAGCACAACCACTACTCGTATCTATGGTATCGCAAACCAGCGTGTCAAGGAATGCAACCGCATCCAAGCCATGGAAGATGAGCTTGCCAAGTTCGGTGTCACCTGTAGACAATTTGACGATGGTATTGAAGTTGACGGAAAAGCTTACGAGCTCGAAGCTCCAAAGGTCGGTATTCACTGCTACGATGATCATCGCGTCGCCATGAGTTTCGCTGTGCTGTCATTAGTAGCTCCAGCGCCAGTTCTCATTCTTGAGAAGGAATGTACTGGAAAGACATGGCCTGGATACTGGGACTCTCTGAGCCAAATCTTCAAGACCGAGCTCTCAGGCGTGGAGCTACCGCCACGGCCGAATGCGCACAAGGCAGCGTCAAAGACTGAACAGAAGTCAATCTTCATCATCGGAATGCGCGGCGCCGGCAAGACGACCGCTGGTGGATGGGCAGCACGTGCGCTCGGACGTCCTTTCATTGACCTGGATACTGCACTCGAGGAACATGTCGGCATGACAATACCTGAACTCATCAAAACGCAGGGGTGGGATGGCTTCCGGAACGAGGAGCTGAAGCTTCTCGCTCAGACTGTCAAGGAGAAGCCTAATGGGCATGTCTTCGCCTGCGGTGGTGGGATTGTCGAGACACCTGAAGCTCGCAAGATTCTCGTCGACTATCAGAAGAGTGGCGGTATAGTACTACTTGTCACGCGTGATATCAACAAGGTAGTAGCCTTCTTACAGATCGATAAGACACGGCCAGCATACGTAGACGACATCATGGGCGTATGGCTGCGGAGGAAGGACTGGTACACGGAGTGCAGTAACTATCGCTTCCACAGTCAGGTTCCGGGATCTGGTGGGCTCGCTCAAACGCAAGGAGAAATTGCACGTTTCTTGAACACCATCACTGGCAAGGCCACTACTTTGAAGGGTCTCAAGAAGAGGAAACATTCTTTCTTCGTCTGCTTATCTGCACCCCGACTTGAGCCTTGCATCAATACTCTACCAGAGATAGTAGTCGGATCGGATGCTGTTGAGCTCAGAGTCGACTTGTTGGAAGACCCCAACGGGCAAGAAGGTCTGCCAACACCAGAGTTCGTGATCGAGCAACTGACAATACTGCGGACCGTAACATCGATACCGATCATATTCACCTTGCGAACAAAGGCACAAGGCGGAAGATTCCCAGACCAGGCATACGATGAGGCCCTCGTGCTTTATCGGACAGCATTACGACTTGGTTGTGACTTTGTAGATCTGGAGATGACCATGCCAGAAGACATCCTGCGCGAGGTTTCCGACACCCGCGGATACTCCGAGATCATCGCTAGCCATCACGATCCCAAGGGCGAGCTCAACTGGAGAAACGGCTCGTGGATGCAGTACTACAACCGCGCGTTACAGTACGGTACTGTCATTAAGCTTGTGGGTGTCGCCAAGTCGCTCGAAGACAACTATGCGCTTGCAGAGTTCAAGAGCTGGGCGAATACGGCGCATCCCGTCCCTCTGATCGCCATTAACATGGGCGAGCATGGCAAGCTTAGCAGGATACTTAATGGCTTCATGACACCCGTCTCGCACCCCCTCCTGCCCTCTGCTACCGCACCAGGTCAACTATCTGCAGGAGATATTCGGCGAGGCTTGTCGTTGATGGGCGAGATTTCGACGAAGAAGTTCTTCATCTTCGGCTCACCAGTGGCACAAAGCCCTAGCCCGCGTCTCCACAACAAGCTGTTCGGTGAGACTGGGCTCCCGCACGTCTACGGCCGCCATGAGACTATGGATGTAAGCTCCGTCAAGGACATCATCCGTTCGCCAGACTTCGGTGGAGCTAGTGTGACAATCCCGCTCAAACAGGACATAGTACCTCTCCTTGACGGTTTAGGCCCAGAAGTCGACGTAATCGGTGCGCTCAATACTATCGTTCCTGAGAGCTCCGTCGATGAAGCCAGTGGTGAAGAGGTCGTCCGTCTAATCGGTCGCAACACCGACTATCTAGGCATGATACTCATCCTCCGTAACGCCGGCGCCCAAGGCAGCGGTTCTGCCCTCGTCATCGGGGGCGGCGGGACAAGCCGCGCCGCCATCTACGCACTCAAGGAAATGGGCTATGGACCAATTTACCTCCTCGGCCGCAACCCCTCGAAGATGGACACACTCAAGAACGCTTTCTCGGCAGAATACAACCTACACGTCATCGGCTCCCCAGAGGAAGTCCAATCTATGGAAAGCACGCCACAGGTCGCTATCGGAACCATCCCCGCTGACCAACCCATCGACGTTGCCATTCGCGAAACGCTTTGCACTTTGTTCGAGAAGGGCAAGGCGAGCGTCAAGGACGTGGAGCCAGGTCCAGAAAGAATATTGTTGGAGATGGCTTATAAGCCCCCCGTAACAGCGCTGATTCAGCTTGCGATGGACAACGGGTGGAAGACGGTCAATGGTCTGGAGGTTTTGGTCGGACAGGGTGTGCACCAGTTTGAGTACTGGACTGGTGTCAAGCCGCTGTATGCGGTTGCTAGGGTAAGTTTTGCTGTGTGAATCGTGATTAGCACGGAGCTAACGTTGCGCAGGATGCTGTGATCAACCAAACGGACTAGACGGGGATGAGGTTTCTATCGGTGGGGGACTTGGGTCTTGTGAGCTTAGTGTAGATTAAAAGCACGATACATCATCATGTTATCTTCGGTTTGCAATTTCTAAATGATGCTGGTGTAAATGCAATAGTTCTGCTCCTAAAAGTCGTTACGCCGAACTTACGCGTTGAGCTGGCGATGATGATGTGATGCCGCACTGGCGCACGGATGTCTTCACGTGTCGCTCTAGTCCTCAATCGTACTAGCATCTGACATCATCCCGGGGTCTCGTTGGCTGAACAGCACCAGGCTGTCTCTGCTTTCTGCCAGCGCGGACATAACGAAATACATGCATACGAACTACGCCCGTCGTGTTATTTGACTCCAACTCAACCCAGACCTTTGAATGCCAAGTATATCCTTCGCAGGAGCTAAGAAACGCAAGACGCGTCATTCCGGTTACACCTTCACAAAAGCACGTCAAGAACCCGGAATCACGATGCTCGGGCCAGCCGAGAGCGGACTGTTGCGTCTAGTGGATGAACTCCTCCTTAACATCATCGATCACGTCGAAGGCCAGGATGCGCTTTGCAGTCTTGCTGCGACGTGCACGCGGTTTCAAGGCCTCGTTGAACCCTACATCTGGCGCAAACTGGTAGTTTTGACGGGAGGACACGCGCAACAGATTGCCACGGCACTGGACAGCCGGGATAATCGGACAGACTATATCCAGGACCTGGCTATCCGCTACAAAGATGATTGTCGCGAGGGGATCGAGGATCTGAACCATTATCTGAGTTTGATGGGTAGGCTGCGTCATCTGCATGTCGAGAGCCCTTGCCCGAACAACTTGGAATGGCAGAATGGCATCTACTTTGATGGATACTCAAGGATCGACTACAACAACTTGCTTGCAGCATCAGTGTATCCACGCGCGGGCATGCCGATGACTTTGCCGATGCTACAGTCGTGTAAGTCGGGTGTTTCATGACAATGAGCCTAACTAACGAAACACAGTAACGCTCCACGCGCATGGTTCGGGAGACAACAAGTTCAAGTTAGGTCGCGCGGTCGCGATGTTCAAACATCCAACTCTACGACATATCACGTTGTCGTGTCTGAACTTTGATGGAGATCTCCAAATCTCCGAATCACAGAAGAAGACAACATCCCTTCAGTCTCTAACGCTTATCGAATGTAACGTCAGCGTTCCGTTCCTAGACAATGTCCTCAGTCTACCCAAAGCTCTCAAGGAGTTGTCGATAGGAGAGCGATTGCACGTCTTCCAGGAATGCCAACCATCCATGGATCCTGAACAACGCACATCCTCATCTCGATTCCTAGTCGCGCTACAGAAACAAGCACATTCATTGCAGCGCTTAACACATTGCGGTGGTCACGTTGGCTATCTGACCTCGCGCGACACCGATCCCGAGGGCGCCGAAAAGCTCCGCTCTCTCGTCGAGCTAGAGTACCTCGAGCTAGGTTTTGAGTCACACCTCTACTACTACCTACGACAAAGCGGCTTCCCGCCATCCCTCAAGTCGCTAAAGATGCTCGACTCCGCCATCTCCATCAACTCAGGCCACGACCTCCGCTCGCTCTCCGACATCGCCTTCCGCTCCCTCACCTCGCTCGTAGACGTCTGTCTCCCAAGAACACTAGCAGACGACTTCATACTGCACCTCAAGTTCTCCGACCACTCTTTCTTCCGCCTCTTCGAGATAGTCGACGCAACAGAACAAGCGCACCTCCTCAGCGCCCTCTTCTTCGACCGCGCGGCTACCTACAAGATCGCGACGATGCTCAAATCGTACAGCACAAACGCCCACTTCATTGTTTCGCGGGAAATGTTTCCGTCGGGGAAGTCTTTCATCCCACCGTATATGGAAGGCGAGGAGCTGCCTGTCGAGGAATTGATGTATACCAGCGACGACTTTTGGCGCTTCAACGGCATCAACTACCGCATTATGGATGATGAGAATTGGAGGGATGAGCTTAAGAAAGGGAAGAAGCTGGTCGTTTGTAAGAGGTGTCGGAGTAGGGGGTTGGGCGTGGATGAATGTAGGAGTTTGGGTGATGGATCTGCTTGCATTCCTTGTAAGGGTACTGGGCTGGGGGTGTGCGAGTGGGAGAGAGATGAGAGTGGAGAGTTGGTTAGTGCTGGAGATGCTAAGGCGGAGTAAGTGGAGAGTGTCTGACTTGTTGGCTTTGTCAAGATCTGAATCGTCACAGGCGCTGCTTGGTGATGTAGTGGTAAGCGGTGTCCAATCAACGTTGGGCGGTCAGCAAGGTCTACGATGACATGCTATCACCGGAGTTTTGGCCCGAGAAACATCCTGTCTATTTCAACCAATCCGTTCTCTACATGGCCCGTTCTTGCGCCTTTCCACCGATTCAAGAGGGGATTCGAGTATCATCCGTCGCGTTGGTTTTGGGCGAGTTGTGAGTGGCTCCCCGGCTACATCTCGGCATTTGGGTCACCGCAGTACCACGATAAACCGGATGGAGCTAGAGTCAATGTGGCTTCGCGCGCTCAATAATTGTGTGAGCTAGTAGCGAGCAAGTATATATGACGGCTCCTCGTTCTCTCACTTCTGTAGTCCTACATCACAACGTCTTGGTATCACTTCACTCGGTATATTGAGAAACAAGTCGCAAGACTCAACGTGAAGGAAAGACTCAAAGTACTAGGGTCAAGACTCAGGGTATCTACCGCAAGGATTGCTGTGCCGAACGCAAGGCTCAAATTACTACGCACAAGACTGGAAGTACTTTACCAACGAGGTCGTGAACATTCGTAATCTCCGCACAAGACTGAAAGTATTGAGTGCTTGGTCAGAAGTGTCAAGCCGAAGACTGAGAGTATCAAACGCGAGGCTAAGAGTTTCGACGCCGCTATACACAACATGGATATGATCTCCTACACCAATGCAAGCTCTGCAGCTACCCTGCAAAGCGGCTTACGGGCCCCCGCAATGAACGCTGAATCCCAGACGCCATCGCACACCTCTTCAAACTCCGGTCCGTTGCCGGGCTATACATGCCTATTCTCGCAACTATCAGGGGAGCTGCGAAACCGCATATACGATTGTATCGTAGAAGATGTTGTTTCGTCTGCCATGCGCGTACACTACAATCCTGATCCAGCAATGCCATTCCAGGAGCGATATCCAAAGCACAAGCACATGGGCCTGACACAAGTTGACCGCAGAACGCGTAAAGAGTTCGCGCCCTTGTATATCAACGGTCATTACTTCCACTTCTCCCAACTAGCTCACTTCTACCGTTCAGGTCTCGCTGGCAAGAACGATGCATATCCCGCCTTAGTCCGCCTCCTATCCATGATCAAAAAAGGACGGCTTAGACAACCAGCGGCAATGGAGTTCGACTCGTCAAACCCAGGTCTCGATGTAACACTCTTATTCAGACTAGACCCGTATAACTGCGATGTCACAGGCCGTTGGTTTCTCGACACAGAATACAAGACCCACAGAAATAGCCTTATCACCGGCGTTCTATGCCGCATGCTCGCGTGTCTGCCGTCGTGGTACCATATGTTAGAGCCAGGAGCCATCACAAAGATCAGCATCTTGAAGTCTCGCTACAGGAGTGGCAAACCATTTGTCCTCGTTACGTTAGAGCTCGACTCTGAGATCGAAATCTCGCGCGCTGCCATCGTGCATGCGCATGTTGAGCGGGCGCTGGTTGCAGAGATGGATTTTTCGATGCCTGATAGCGGACCGGCGGCGTCGCACAATTTCTTGAGGGTGAAGTGTGTTTGGAGAGGCGAGAGGTGTAGGAAAAGACGTCAGTGCAAGGGGATTCGGAGATCATGAGGCGGATGACGAGTTGTGGCATCGGGTCCGAGTGATCCTGGGAACCGTTCAGGCACGGCCGGCTACAATGAATGTGAATCCACGTCATCGTGAAAGAGACGGAGCTTCAATCGCTGCCTGATCAGTCTTCTAGGTTGGTCTGTGTGCGCCCCAGGGAACTTATAATTACCCCTCCTAGTCTGTCTCTCTCTTACACTGTCTCTGTCAACCACTTACGACGTGAACTCAACTGGCACAACCCAACATGGATGTCGATACAAAAATGACCGATGCCTCCGATGTGGATGTGGTGTCGCGGCTTCTGGAGCTGCCCGGTGGTAAGCCAACCGTCATATTTGCTCCAAGATCCATGTGTACTAACCCATTGCGAAGAGTTGCGCAACCACATATACAGCATCATTGTCGCCGGAGAAGCAGCTCATGGAGTCAAGCTGCACCGCAAGCGCCGCGGCCGCTCTCAACACTCAAAACATTCTCTGAGAGACCGTCACCCTAGTCGCCAATTCCTCGGCCTTGCTCAGACGAATCGACTATTTCGCTCCGAATTCTGGCCGCTTTACACGAAAGCCCACCGGCCTATCATTAACATCGAGGAGCTTGCCGAGTACCTTGAGGTCGTTCCGCACTCTGACGAATACATCAATAGCTCTATTATCACGACTTTGAGAGGCGTGCGCCGCCTCAAGACACCGAACGCCGTTGAAGCTCCTGGTATCGATATTCGACCTCTTTTCCGCATGAAGTGGAAATCGTTCCCATTCGTCGTTACCAAACGGTCCACGCATCGGTATTGCGAGGAGCACGAGATATTTCATTGGCTTGTAAACATAAGCTGCCGTAGGAGCCGGACCTATAACAAAGTGCTCAGGGATAATGGAGTCGTTGCGATCTATTTGCATAGACGCCATAACGCCGTTGGCGTGTCTCCTGCGGCGGAAGACGTTATCACAGTACGCCTGGGCGACCTCGTGAACATGAGACTTAGCGGAGACAGAGTTAGCATCTTCCAGAGTTTCGTTGATGCTACGAGAACACTCCTAGTATTCGGTTCCTGGAGTAACGTCGTGATGGAATGTACTAGCGGTATGCAGAAGATGACTGCGAGGAAGGGACAGACTATCCTTGTCGAACAATTGGAGGATATCTCGGAAGACGTGTGAGCAAACGCGTTACCCAGAGAGCGGTCGTGATATCTGGAGGTGAAAGAGATGTGATGAGTTAGGAAGCTCATGGAGAGTGGAAGTCTCCGATGCCGTGAAGGCCGACTTCTGGTAGGCGATTGGTTGGTGGACACGTATGATAATGATGTTGTTTGTCCACTTCAGGTGCGATTCTTACCGCTATGCCACTTGCACTGTCTGCAGGCCCAGATCAGTGACGACAGTAGTGACAAATAAGCCAGACATGATCGGTCAGGACTCCAGATCGAAAATGAAGAATAAAGTGGGGACAATAGTCGTGAGGATGAAGGGTGCATACTTTGACGGAGACCCCGTCGTCTAGTATGCTCACCATGATAACAGCAATGATCGATCACTGCCGCGTCCTGCGTATGTCTCCCTACTAAACCCAATCGCAATTAACAGGCGATCTCTCAGCATGGGCGTCCCGAGAAGACACATGTCCGCGTCAGTGATACACTCCATCAGCGGGAAGTATGGTACCGCTTCCCAAACCGTGCTCATCGGAATGTGACGCGCGAGCACTTTTTGCGCGATACGCGATAGATGTCCAAGCCGACTGTATCGGAAGAGAGCAGCCGGCTTGTGGTAAGGTCTCGTGATGATGACGGGAAGAGCTTTGACGAGAACTTTATAGAATGGGTAAAGAAGGACGTATTCGGTGAAGTGTACACCGATTAGTACTATATCGTGAGTGACCGCGCGATCGAATGTTTCTCGATCATGCACTAAGGTCTTCTAGAAGGGATTGGCAGGTACGGAAGGCGGTGGAAGGGTGTTCGAGTACGAAAGCTTCGATGCTAAGGCAGCATACCCTCCGTGTGTGCGCTTTGAAGAGGAAGAAAGAAAATCGTCGTGCGCTGCTTTGAGTAGTTGGTGATGCTCGTCATGCGTTCCTGTAGCATCGTCAACGTGCGCCGCATCGCAATTTCTCGACCACAAAGCCTGTGCGATCTGTAAATCATCTCTTGACCGTTCCTCGCATTCGGTGGTGCTGCGGTCCGACTGGGGTTGAATCGCGACATTAACGTGAAGGAACTTTCCGAGCGAAATCATCAAAGTGTCTTGGAGCGGAGGGGTGTCCTCTACGATAAGCGTTGTCGAAACCCCATTTGACAACAGGGTGCAGGATGCGAGACCCCGAATATTTGTTCTTTCAAGAGAACAGGCGAAGTGGCGTTTAGGAGCTAAGGAGACGTGAGTTGAACGGTGCGCGTTGGACTAGTGGCGACTTCCCGAGTTCCCGCGTGCAGTTCACTCCTCCTTCCCTGTGCCATCACTCGCCCAGGGCCAGCGGCAAATGCAAACATGAACCCAACATCACCATGCCCTTAATGCGCATTAACGCTCATTTACCGCCTTTGAAAACAGTAGTCGTCCAATCTTACATCAGGCGCGAGTTTGTGTTGCTGGTAACAGCTGCGGCCGTCAGCCTCGTGTACTCCAAGCCTCGCAGGCACAGCCTCAGCCAGCTGGCTCTTGGCTTGCACTGCTGGGCATGATATCACGACCACAATACTATACACAGATGCAACTACCGTGATTGCGCACCCAGGATGATACGCCACGAGACGTCTAGAGCGTCGGTCGCACTGGTGCTCAGTGTGTCAACCGCGCGGAACCCCGCAAAAGCAACCACTAGCCGCACCTGAAGCTATCCTTCACACGCGCCACGCACGACCTTGGAATTGGCCCGACACGACGCCAGGCCCAAGCATCGGCGACCCCACGCGGGACCTCCATCAGGCTCAAGAGGCGCGGCAGATGGTTGCGATAAGCCCTGGATCGAGCTGATGGCTGCAAATGGAAGACTGCCGTGTGCATCAGCTGCAGGCTATACAGGTTAGCCTCTCACCTTGCCTTTCCATGTCGACACTGTCAGCTTTCTTTTCCTCCCTCCTCCTTGTTTTTTGGTCGGTGTGTATCTACACCCCTCCTCCCTGACACGTTCTACCCTCGGGATATTTACATCACCTCTCCTGCGTGCTCTGGATGCGCCTCGATTATCGTGTTGCTTTACAACATGATCCTTCGTCGATCTCGTCTTCTAAACCTCAAGCGGCCTAACGGATAGCGACTCTGGCGTCAGCGGCGCAGACCGCCTTGCAACTCGACAATGCCATTACCGTTCAACCAGGAATCATGGATCTGGTATACATGCGCTGTATGCATGATTGCGGCAAGACTGTGAGTGCAGTTTCCGTGCATTATCCCATTACATCAGTCTACATTCATGATCTGGTTTCGCATTCGAGAATGCGGCTTAGCATGCGATGTAATGCGCTGGCGGGCGGCGTTGGGTTACTGAGCGCATCGGTGCTCTGCCCTTCTGCTTGCTCGCATCAACCGGCTGCGATCTCAAGATCATTATTTGCTCGTTGTACTATGTGCATCCATTTACTGACCAGAATCGTCATGCAGGATTTCGCGAAAGATGCTCTTTCGATCCGTCAAAGGCCTACAGATCGATGACTGGACCATGGGCCTCTTCGTCACCGCCGCCTATACCGTTATGATTGTGCTCGCGAATCGGTGGCTTAAAGTCCAATCGAACCTGGAACCGGAAAATTTCGACTTCAGTGCACTGACTATGGAAGAACTGTCGAGACGACGGTTCGGAAGCAAGCTCGTGGTTGTTGTAGAGCAGATGCATATCGCTGTGATCTGGGCCTGCAAAGCATGTCTTTTGATCATGTACCATCGCATAACACGGACGGCGCTCCAGAAAGAGAACATCGCCATCAAACTGCTCGCCGCATATACGGCACTTGGATTCGTCGTTATAGAGGTCCTCTACTTCTCAGCCTGGTGTCGACCCTTCTCTGCATACTACGCAGTGCCGACTACTTCCTTCCAGTGCAACGCCTTGGTACACCACCGGATCACCAAAGCCGTGTTCAACATATCCTCGGATTTGATCATGCTATGTATTGCATTGCAGATGCTAATCCGATCCTTGCTACCCATGAAGAGAAAGCTTATACTCTGTGGGATCTTCTCTCTCGGTATCTTTGTCGTTGCTGCGAGCATCATGAACAGCTACTACTCCTTCAGCAATCCTTACAAATCAACGTGGATCTACTGGTACGTCCGAGAATCCTCGACAGCCGTCCTTGTTGCCAATCTACCGTTCACATGGACAATACTAAGGGAACTGTTCGACATGGGTAACTTCGATGACACGAACCCTCCCCCATGGACCTATCACTCTGCTCGTACGGCTGGAGGTCGCAAAACGGCACAACTTCTTCACCATCAGTCCGCGACAACGGCCGCACGTACAGGAGTCAGACGATCTCCGAACAACAGTAACGGAAGCAAGATGACGCAGAGCATGACCATGGTTGCTTCAAACATCACAAAAGACCAAACCAAATCACCTGCTATTAGCGACAGGTCTGATTTTGCAGAGAAGGATCTACTCCAGGAAGCCATCCAGTCTCATGACTTCGCGCCTGCAGTATTACGTACCAGTAAAGACGGTATTGTCGACATCGACCTAGAAACAGGGCTTGTCGAGGAAGTCAATGCGCGACCAGTCTCTCCAGATCACGCGCAGCAACGCGACAAGCTCGTCTCGGCCCCGCCTACGATTACCCAAGATGGTACCGGGGGATTCTACGTCAACGACCACCCTATCTCACCACCTTCGCGCGCTCATCTCGTCCTTTCGATGAGCGGAACGCGGGATAGCAGTATATCAAGCGCGCACAGGAGACCTTACAGTCCGACATCGAGTCTTGTCAGTGGTGCTACAGGAAGTCGACGAGGGAGTGCGTCAACCCAGGGTGGAGTGGCTGGGCACACCGCAGGGGGAGGAAGAAGTGCGAGAGATCGAAGAGCGAGAACCAAGTTGAACGAGTAGGATACATTATGGATGAAACGACGACTAGCATATACCCCTTGTAGACGAACCGCTTTATGGCACTTAGACTAAAACCTCTAATGTAATATAATACCGCACGCTTATCCGCATTGTCTGTTCGAGGGCACATCAAGGGCGCAAGATGCCGCATTCGGTGATAACTGCAGGACTGTACGACGTGCCATGAGCCGATGAGATAGACGCATGTGGGATTTTCTGGAATGTAACGTTAAGACCAAGGGATGGTGTGTCCTTCCTTCCCCAGACGGCCAGGTAGGAAGGCACGTGAGAGAGCGACTTCGGCAGGCGCTAACGGACCCTTCCCTTGGTCCACTGACGCGAACTGCAACCACTGAGCATGGCGCGATTACTGACCGCCAGCCGCTGCAGGTGGAGCGCCATAGCTGCGCTCTCCTGCGCAACAACGCGGAAGTAGCTGGCGTGCAGGCCGAGTCATTCATCCGGTGTGCTCACTGTGGTATGTATGCCGTGCAGACTGCAGCCATGCCGCGCTCTAGAAGCTTTGAGGTGCGTTGGATGGCGACATGGGCTCGGCAGAAAAAGTGCAACAGCCGAAGGAAGCGAAAACCTCTTTCCAAGGTTGGCCCGTGACGACAGACATCCATCTTTCACCATGCTGCCCAATTCCTGAGCTGCCTGAGCTGCGACTGCTCCACCCAAGCATTACCAGGGCGGAACCTTAAAGCAACTTGGAACTAAATCTTTTCCATTATCGATAAGAGGAATTTCTCCGCGAGGGCCCTCCTTCCTTCACTAATCTCCTCTTGCTATACTGCCCGCTGCGAAGTTAGCACACGACCCCACCACCTCCACCAGCCGTCAACATGAGGAACATTGTGGTCCTGGGCGGCAGCTCCCACCCGCAGCTCACCGAGTAAGTCGACGCGCGGAGAAGCGGGCCATGGCTGTGACTAACTGGGCGATAGGACCATCTGCAACCACCTCGGCATACCCAAGGCCAAGGTGCTTCTCGACAAGTTCAAGGGTGGTGAGACGCGTGTCGAGATCGAGGAGAGTGTGCGAGGAAAGGATGTCTTCATCATCCAGTCCGGCGGCGGTAAAGGTACGAAGCCCTCGTGCAGGTCGCGCGCGCATTCCTAGCCGCAGTGGTACTGCAGCGCACTTGGGACGGAACACGACGGCCGCGTGCTCTGCGATATGTGAAGAACCCCGCTAATGTCTCGTGTTGCGCGCAGTCAACGACCATCTGATGGAGTAGGCCCATCCTCATGGTGTAGTTGAGTGAAGTGCCTGACCGTCCTCCAGACTTCTCATTACCATCTCGGCCTGCCGCACCGCCTCGGCGAAGCGCATCACCGCCGTCCTCCCTCTGTTCCCCTATTCGCGCCAGTCGGACATTCCCTACAACAAGACTGGCGCGCCCCTCTCCAAGGTGCCTGGCACGCGCTCGAGAACCGGCACGTACACGTTCGATTCGCGACCGCAGACGCCCTTCCCTGGGCAGGCGGAAAGCGCAGGTCTCACCAATGGCTCGGCCGCGCTGCACCACCAGCTCAGTAGGATGAAGCTCGACGAGCGCAACGGCGGCCGCACCGATCCTACGAGCCCGGTCAAGCAGAATAGCATCAAGCGCACCGAGACGCTCGACTCGAGCAGTTCCGGCAAATCCGACAAGGGCGCATACTTCAACGGTGACCATGGAGCCAACGGCACGAACGGCTCAGTTGCTCCAACACCCGGCATCACGCGCGCGCCTACAACTACGAAGCCTCCTGCTTTCGAGCCCCAGGTTGGATACCGCCAATGGGTTGCTCAGGCGGGTACCCTTATCGCGGACCTTCTGACTTGCGCTGGCGCCGACCACGTTATCACTATGGATCTCCACGGTATGTACCATCTTGGAGGACCTGAGATGGCTGAGCTAATAACCTGCTAGACCCGCAATACCAGGGCTTCTTCGATATTCCCGTAGACAACCTTTACGGCCGCCATCTCCTTCGCAAATACATCCAGTTCAACATCCCGAACTACCAACAAGCCGTGGTAGTCTCTCCCGACGCTGGAGGTGCAAAGCGCGCGACCGCCATTGCCGACGCCCTCGGCATGCCCTTTGCCCTTATCCACAAGGAGCGCCGCCCGACACAGATCAACGACCGACAGAACGCGACCATGATGTTGGTTGGAGACGTTCGGGAGCGCACAACTATCCTGGTCGACGACTTGGCGGATACATCCAACACCATTACCCGCGCGGCCAAACTCCTGAAGAAGGAGGGCGCTACGCAGGTGATTGCGCTCATTACACACGGTATCCTGAGTGGAGATGCTATCGAGCGCATCAACGCTAGTGCACTGGACAAGGTCATTGTGACCAACACGGTGCCCCAGGAGGATCACAAGAGCCGATGCCCCAAGTTGGAGGTCCTCGAGGTCGGCAACGTGTTTGCGGAGGTATGTTGAAACTACTAACGAGACGGCGGGACTTACACTGACATTCTGTAGGCCATTCGACGCGTCCACCACGGCGAGAGCATTAGCGTGCTGTTCGACTACAGTTAGTACCTGTACTCATGTAAAATCCGTTTCTTGGGAGACCGTGCTATCTGCCCCGCTTTGCGACGCTCGGATTCTGCCATGGAAGATACATGCGAAAAGTAGAAAAAACTGGTTTGATGGAGTTGATGATTTGTCAAAGATCACACTTTCCGTCGACTGGGCTCATTGGGAATATGGACATGAGGGGTGTTTTTATCGTGCTTTTATGTTTATAGACTGCTGAGGAGCAGTATATCAAATACCTGTACCTGCATTATGAGCATACGTGCATGGACTGGCGTTGGGGATGCTGTTCTTCATAAAACTCGAGTATTGATATGACTCTGTGTGTTTTATGGCCGGGTCCAAAATAGAATGTTGTGTCTTGTTCCATTTCACTTGTAGGATGCTGCTGTGACTATGTTTTGATGTAGTCGTTCATCTATGGTACATTGGGCTACGAAGCCCTCTTCACTAACACACTCTCCGGATCGTTGAGGGCAGTTCTTCCTCTGCTCATCACCTATTATAATGCTGAAGCACATCAGCCTTCCCTATCTATACCAAGCCCTCTAAATCGTAGTCTAATTCATTATCCCTGGTCCTCAGCCTCTGTATCCCCTATCCACCCCACGCCAACTAAGAAAAAAACTAAACAGGCCTGCAGCCTACATTAACTTAAAACCCTACAAGATATGTAACTTAGCGTTAATGTAGGCTTTAGACCTGTTTAGTTTTTTTCTTGTATGAGGTGACCCTATACCACGAGTGCTAAAGCACTACCATACAAATACATATCCCATCCCTATCCTCTCCAACACCCTCATCTTATACCCTCCTCCCACCTCCCCACCCCACTATCCTTCCTCCTCCCCTCCCCCACTCCCCCCTCCTCACCCCCCGGCGTAAACAATTCCGCACTCAACACCAAAACAGCAGGCACAACCGCCAACGCATCGATCGTGCCGCTCCGCCCCCTCTTGCTGTGATGTCGCAGGTTCATCATCGCATTTACTTCTCGCGACTTGACTACTTCTTTGCGGATGCGCGGCCAGTCTTCGCTGTTCCGGTCGCTGGTTTTGGAGAAGGGGGATGTGGGTGAGGTGGGTGAGGTGGGCGAGGTTACAGACGCAGATGTAGATGCGGATGAGGAGCTGCGGTGGCGGAAGGGGGATAGTGAGGATAGGGTTCGGGAACGTCGACGTTGTTTTTCTGGTGGTGAGGAGACGGAGGGGTTGGTCGGTAGTGATGGGTGGGTTGGTGTGGATGGAGATGTGATGCGTGGTGCTGTGATGCGGGGGAGTGGGATGTTTATTTCTGTGTAGAGCGGGCCTTCGTAGTGGACTGAGAAGGGCTCTGATGTTGATGTTGATGGTGATGTTGATGTGGCGATATCTGAGGTTGACGGTATAGGCGCATCGTGGTCGTGTTGTGGGGTTGTGGGGGCGGAATCTAGGGCTGGGAAGGGCTCGTAGCATGGGCTGTTGTGGTCCATGATTTCTATCCACTCCTGTTTTTCTTGATTCTCTGGTTTATTCAATGGAGGGGTTCTGATGTCTTTAAAGTCGCGAAAATGCTGGAGGAACCAAAGGACCAGAGAATTGCGGCGTGATGTGTGTATATGCCCTGGAGGCGCGGTGATCAAAAGCGTCGCGCGGTGGGCACAGCCTCGTTCAGGCAACCCTTTGTTTTGTCACGTCGTTGACGCCCGAAACACGCGCGGGACGGCGATTACCTCAGACTCTTGAATGATCGGGAGTCTGCACAGCAGTGAAAGCTTCTGTTAGTCCACAGATTGGTATCGTCGCGCTGGTAGATATGAAGGTGTTTGGAAATCGTTGTTGACAGTCAAGGCCCAAGAATCAACAACCCACACGAACGCGTCCCAGACGCGATACATATACGTCTAAACCAAAGTAGGCTCCCATTATCTGCACTTCAGCTGATCGCAATAAGCCTCAATTCCACACGCGTGCGGCTCAGCGGCGGTGTCGCGGTTAGCAGCTTTCGCGAGCCGCTTAGCCGATTGACATGGCTGTAGGGGCTGTGCAGGTTCGGCGGCTGACATGAGGATGAGGCTCAGCGCAAGTAAGACGACACTACAAAGCTGACGTCTATGTTCCGTTTTTTTCGGGTGAAATTTAATCCCATCAAAGCTTGACCAGCTACACCTGTATCAAGACAAAATAGATCCGTAATTGAAGTGTGTTATTCGTGTTGTCGTTGACATTATCATTGTTGACTATATACAAAGCTGCGTTACCGCGAGCTTACAACAGGCTCAAAATGACCTTTGCGCCCTTGACGCCCCTGTGAACGTGAGGCTCACGGACGCTCCTCTTCGCGGTGCCGTTGACGGGCACACGGGCTGGGAAACCCTCCCATGAAGTAGCATAGTTGGCAACCGCAGCAGCAATACCGCGAGAGTGTAGGAGCCAAGCTCCCTCGTTGAGGTTGGTGACGTTGTCGGCGGCCTGGTGGTAGTTCTGGTCAAGGATCTCTCCTGCAACGCCACCCCAGATAGCCTGCTCCTCGACGGTCTTGACCTCATCAGCACCAGTGGTGGTACCACCTGCGGGGATGTTGGCATCAAGGAAAGGACCGTAGTCGGAACGGCCGTTAAACTCGGTAGCGTTGCTGGAGATGTTGAGATCCTTGAAGTATCCCTCGAAGAAAGTCTCAATCTGGTCGCTTCCAGCGGGTCCGCTCAGACCGTATGCGCTGCCGTCACCGTCGTAGATCTGGTGGACGTAGTTGGGAGACGCAATCATGTCGAAGTTGAGGTATGCGCGGATGTCAAGAGCTGCCGCGGGAGACAAACTCTCGACGAAGAAAGTGGAGCCGAGAAGACCGGACTCCTCGCCAGACCAGAAGCCGAAGCTAACAGCGTTCTTGACGTTGTACTTAGCAAGCGACTTGGCGACGTTCAGGATGGCAACAGTTCCAGAGCCATCGTCGTTGATTCCAGGACCAGCACCGACAGAGTCAGTGTGAGCACCGAGCCAAAGCTGGTTGTCCTTGTCACCACACTTGCTGGTAGCAAGAACGTTGTTGGTGGTGATGATTTGGACGTCGGTCAAAACGTCCAATTCGCCGGTGACAGTAGCACCGCCTGCGACCTTGGAAATGATTGCCTGACCCTCTGCCTGAGACAGAGTAACACTCGCGACGTAGTCACCCTCTGGGCGGGGAGGGGGGCCTAGGGTTGCGCTGATGGTGCCAGCAACGTTATTGTAGATGATAGCACCCACGGCACCAGCGCTTCCAGCAAGAGCAGACTTCAGTCCGAACTCACATTCTCCGCGCGAGATGAGTGCAATGCTGCCGGACACTTCCGCGGGAAAGTCAGACGCCTCGCAACCGAGGTTGTTGACGGGAACGATGGGTGCGGTGACGAGCCCATCGGTAGAGGCTGAGTATTCAAGAATCGTGGAGTTGATCATACGTCCGTCGATGGTGAACTTGTTGAGAGTGCCGTTCAGCATGACGTAGTTGGAGAAAGGCTGGAGCGTAACATCGTAGTATGAAGTAGACTCGAGCTCCTTCTTCAGCCACTTGACGGTGTCGTTGTGAGCCTCTCCTCCCATGATCCTGTTACGGGCTGGGTAGCTGTAGGCAAAGTCCTCAAGCTGCTGAGCGCCCCTCATCAACTTCTTGATGGTGATGTCCTTCTGAAGAGCCTCCTACAACGATCGTTAGCATAGTTTCAACGCGATTCTTGGGGGTTGGATTTCCATACCTTCGTGACCAGAGGCTTCTTGGGGCATGGCTTGGCGTTGTGACCATCCTGGCGTTGCCTGATTTCCGCCGTAGGGACGGCTGCAGCACCAACGGCGAGCGCAGCGAGACCGAGAGTAACCCTCATATTGACAAATCTGCTCTATCTCGAGTGTTTGAGATGGTAGAAGCAAGCTGCGGCGTGTCTTCTCTCTGGAGCGCGGAACGTGCCCTTTATAGATCTCTGTTGCAGCGATCGTCAGGTCGTGCATGCGTCGCCATGCACAGATTCCGTGGACCTGTTCCGTCAACTGATTCTGCAGCTATCGCGTGCACTCGCAATCAACGCCCTGTCTGCCAAGCAGCTCAATATGAACAAGCTCCTATCATTCGCCCATGGCTTCTCCACTCTTCATGCTTGATCCAGCAGCTGGTAAAGACAAGCCGCGCCAATGCCTGCTTCATTCCGGTCGAGTCCTAGGCGGCGTCTGGGCACGCCTGATAGTGGCGCTCAATTGCGAGGTTTCCGCAGCGCAATTAGAGAGAGAACTCATGCGGGTGGATGCCGGCGGAGGCAAGATCACGCTCGCCAAGAAAGCCGGATGGAAGCTCTTTAGGAAGGTGGCCATGTCCGGCTGCGGGACCCGCATGAGACCCGTTCTGTGGCCGTCTAGGATCCATGGTGTATCGCGGAACACTCAAAAGCCCTCGTGAGGTTTGTCATCGTCGCTTCTTCCTCCAGGAACCCCGCTTCGTGCGATCTGGGCAGGTCATTTTGTGTGACCGGGTGTCGAGTTTGATGGCCGATAGCACGGCATGCGGCGCCGAGGTCCCTGGAAAACGGGGAGCTTGTGCCTGGCGCACGGAGCAGCCGATAACTGAAGAGATAACGAGACCAGCTCAGGGCTCTGCAAGAGCAATCATCTCGGAGCAAAAAGAAAACAGCAAAAGATCTGTCGCAAACAATCGGCGCATATGAAAGAGATGCAGGAGATGAAGAGGGAACCGATGGCATATATATCTCAGAGCACCATGTTGTCCTCCTCTTGGCGACACCATGGCCCATTGGGCAGCTCCCGGCCATATCATGGTTGGCTGAGAACCTCGACAAGCATTTGATAGCAGCTCCCGGGGCCAACGACGATGATCCTCACCTCACTATGCGGACAACTCTGAGCTCTTCGATTGGTTGTTTGACATTGAAATTATGAGTACGCGTCCACATTACAGGTCATGTGTATCTGTGACGCACATCAAGACAAACAGCGTCGAAACAAGAGAGATCTACTACAAGCTTCGCTACAACCAGGGGAAAGGATGAAATCCAAGAGCAGAGATCCAAGAGGAACGCCGACACAGCAACGAAAAGCCTACTCTTTCCGCGCATAAAACGTCAAATTCTTTCCCCAATCATCAATGAGGTCGCCGGCATTTTCGAACCTACCCTCGTCATCCGGCGACAAACAATCGTCCGCAAACTCCCGACCCAGCCACGTCGCATTCATACACTCCAGCATCCGTCCAACTCGCGGTGTCCAAGTATCGAGCGCCATGATCTTCCCCTCTTTATGCCACGGATGGCTCAGTATCTCTGCGGTGATGATTGCCGCGGGACTTATCGGAAAACACATGTCCGCAGCGACCTGGAAGACCGGTAGAAAAGCGGGCTGGTAGAGGCTTAGTAAGAGCGTAGAGGGCGTGATAGAGAGGTATTGGTATGGCTCTGATACCACCGTAATGGGAGGGTTGCACTGAGAAAGCATGACCATATCTTCGCGTTTATAGGCCGGGTCGCGAGCTACTATTGGGATTAGGCTTGGTGTGGAAGTCGCGGAAGTCGTGGCATACCGCTGCGATAAGTAGGTCGAGATGGCGCAGGCGAGCACGTGCTGTGTAGCTGGAGTATCTTCTTTTCTGCCTTCCTCCTCTGTTCCGTGCATGGTTCCGAGGGCTACGCAAACAATGTTGTCGACTGGTACGGTGAGAGCGTCGAGCTGCTCTCGTACACTGGCCCAGAACCTACTTTGTAGCAGACTTGTCTCGAGGACTTTCGGGATTCCGTTGTACTCCTCGGATGTAGAGCAACGCTGGCTCGCCTGCTCATGTGTACTCTGAAGGCTATCGGGCTTCAGCGCCCTGGTATCACTGAATTCGTACTTGGTATCCTGGTGGTGGGGAGTCCTGATGTGATACGCTGGACGCATCGGGTCAGAGGCACCAATGAAGATCCCGCTGAAACTCAGGCTGACCGCGGGTGAGGCATACGGTGGGACACGCTTCTCCACTTGTCCACTACCTAGTACACGTGGTACAAACATGAACGGCATGTTCGGATCGCCTTTACGAACTATCTCGACTTGCTCTGCTGCTTTTTCGAAGAACGCGCGGGTGAAGATTCTTCCGTTGTCCAGGGAAGCTTCGAAAGCCCTAGCATCTTCGAAGACTTGTGGACCGTATGATTGACATTGTTTTTCCCTGTCGTCTTTGATACGTTGAGCCATGTCGCTGCGTTCTTTCCTAAACGATGAGGTTGTGGGGTTTGCGGGAGCTTCTGCCGATTCCGCAATGTCTTTCTGGGCTGACATGGTGTAGTAGAGTCAAGTCTAGGTTCTCAACTGCTGCTTGGTGGACACAGGTCTGGGGCGGAGAAGTGGAACCAGATAAAGTGCCTTTTTTGCATAACTTTGGATAAATTTGTTGCAGATCCAAAGTATAATTAACCCGGAGGGCGATGGATCCTTAACAGTGCTCAATGTCGAGTGAAACAGTGAGCTTGTTGGTTCATTGAGCGAAAGGCTTTGACGTTGGGACTGTGAAGAATGAATTTTGAAGGTTCAAAGAATACAACCGTTCATCAGGTGATGAGAGTTCAAATAAACATACGTTTATTCACTGGCGCGGTGATAACTATGTCCATGGCGGTAAGTCTTTGAAGTCACCAAGGTGGTGGTAAACCAGAGACCTGACCCATAAAAGCTTCATTATCATGACCCCCCACAACACCCCTTCACTTAAACTGATCCTCCGTAACACCCTTCCCCATAGCCGCCGTAGAACTAACACCACCCGACACCATCTTCAGCAAATTATCCACATAATTTGCGCCACTCCACTTCTGATGCGTAAGCACATCGACCTTGTTCTCCGCTTCGGGCTCCTGGATAATCTCGCCGTACGCACGCATACCCTGCTTCGCATACGCCTTGGAGAACGTATCGGCCATGAGCGCGCTCTGGTGCAGACCAGCGAGCGTGATGAACTGCCAGCAGTAACCCAGCTTGGCCAGGCGCTGGATGTAGGTTTCCTGCTCGTCGCGTGGCATGGCGGCTTTCCAGTTGAAGGAGGGAGAGAGGTTGTATGCTAGTCTGTGGTGTTGTTAGTGCGTGTGTGTGAGGGAGAAGTGGGTGGAAGAAGACGTACTTCTGCTCAGGCCACACGGCATGCACGCCATCAGCGAACTCTTTTGCTTGGGCGAAGTCGGGCAGCTTTGACTCCATCCATATCATGTCGCAGTAGGGCGCGTATGCGATGGCGCGGTTGATGGCGGTTTGGCAACCGCCTTGGTACCTGTAGTAGCCCTCGCGCGTCCTTGCGGCGTCCCAGTTGAAGTACACATCAACGCCGGTCAGGCCTGCGGCGATGGCGCGTGCTTCCGAGTTGCTCTTGCCCTTGCTCTTCTCCATGAAGTCGTTGATCATGCTTTGCTTGTCGACATGTACACCGGCGTTTATTGTGTCGATGACGGCCTCGTGGTATAGCTTGAGGTTGGCCTCCTTCGTCCATGCATCTTCGATGGCTTGGAGCTCCGCGCCTGTCTTGCCGGCTTGTTCGGCGGCGTACATCAGCTCGCCCAGAGGCTGAAGGGCAGGGTTTGTGCAGCCTAGAATGTAGTGGTGGTCGCGTGGGTCAATGGTAGAAGTGATCAGGGTAGCAGCTTCTGAGTCGGTTCTGGCGACGGCAAGTAGGTCGGTTCCTGTCATCCCATCGTTAGCCCATGCCAAATCTGATGGCTGGAGTTCATCATCTTACCCATAATATCTGCCTGCGCCCTGATAGCGACCAGACGGTTGATATGCTCGCTAATCGGAACCAACACCTTTCCAGCCATATGCCCGCACTTCTTTGTTCCTGGCGCTTGGTCCTCGATATGTATACCCGCGGCACCCTTCTCAATGAACAGCTTTGTGAGCTTCATGATAGCGGTCAAACCTCCATGTCCAGTATCGGCATCCGCGATAATCGGTCGTAGGTAATCTACGCTGGCGACTTTCGCACGGTCGGCTTTCGCGGTGGTCAAGCGTTCTTCGCGTTGCTTTCGGTCGTGGAAAAGCTGCGCCATGAATAGGTGGCCAACTTTGTTGGGGACGGTTGTCTTTTGTTCGTTAGCTTTCGTTCCCCATCACCGTTCAGTTCTGTGACTTACGTAGGGGTAGTCTGCTAGATCAGGCCCTGGCTCGTCGGTCGATGAAGCTGTTGACGATGCTTGCCATCCAGAAACGTAAACAGTGTCTAGATACTTCGCCATCTGTGTGACCATCACAGGGTCAAGGCATCCGTATGTGTAGCTGACATCGTTGTTCTACACATTGTTAACTTGAAGCTTGACGTTTAGCATGACTATCATACCTTGAAGCGTCCTTCCACAATCTCCCAAAGCTTCTTCGACTGGTGATTGCTCGGGTAGGTGATCTTGAGATTACCTCTCTTCGAAACGATATCCTCAGCAGTAAACGGCCTCCTGGTATACCTCCATCTTGAGTCCGTCCACCACTGCTTAACTTCCTGAACTTCCTTCTGGAACTGCGCGTCCTCGGCGTCAATGTTCGCCATGATGAGTGATGTCTAAAATATGTAATGACAACAGAGAAGCTAGGTTCTTTCGATACGACGGATGTGTGTATGAAGAAATATGAACAAAAACAAGAGGGAAAGCTCGTCCTTTGATAAAGATGACCAGCAATGACACCACACTTACTCTAGCCTCGGTCTACGCAGCCAGGAACCTTGGGGGGAAAGCCAAGCGTCTTATAACCATAGCCATCAGCATACTCACACCAGCACGGCTAGCACAGCACTCCAAGTGAGCTCGGGGACGACCGGCTGGACGCACCATTGGCCCGACTGCTGCATCCTCGGAAGCTGGCAGCAACGTCTAGCGCTGGCCATGGCACTTGCTCGAGCGTTGTTTTGCGTTGCCCTCGGCCCAAGGGGAATTGACGTTTTGGAACGCTGACCAGTGTAGATCGGGGTGGGGATGGGGGACCAGCGGAACCGTGACGGGGATGACGTTTGCCAATGGTCTTGGGTCAACTCGTTGCAGACAGAGCTGCATCCTTCGTTATCATCCTACTCCTATATCACAGTTCCCATCTCGATGCACTGAAGATGCTGTTCGGCATGACACGCGACACTATGCTGCAGCTTCACATGTCGATGTTCCGTCGCTCTGCTTAGCTGGTTTTCTGGTGCATGTGAAGACGCACGCCAAAATCTGGGGTCGCGTGTCCGTTAGCGTCGCGCGGGTTTTACCTCGGTTGATCCTGTCCGGAAAAGGCCTGAACCGCTATTGATCTGCGACTTTCACGAGCAGGCATCTTCGCTGTTTAGGGCGCTTTTGTCTCGGAAAACACGTGAGTGGTGTCATTGTTGCGTCTGGAATATCTCGGATAAGGCTCGCTCGGCAGCAAGTGACGATCCCGACAAATGCTCGTGGCTGGGCGATTTACCGCCATGTGCATCACCGCTGTTCGGGAAGTATGTTAACGAGTTGAATTGTAGTTAAGAGGAGAGTAATCTACGTTTCATCTGTAACCCTTCAAGGATTCATACATGTGACACGAGTACACCGCTAACATGCTCTTCCCCAACGACCACCAACCCCAGTAATCCATCGCAAGCGCATTGGAGCATGCCGACCAATCCCTTTTCATCACCAAACCTTCTAGGCATTCAGCTGACATCAATCCCGGCGCTGACGCACCCCAACTCATCAGCTGCCGAGCAGCAACATAACACAGCAAGACCCTGATAATCAGATCCACCAGCCCGACTATCTCTGTAAACCCAAAACAGAAGCGCTGTGCCAAGAAAAGCTTGGTAACGGTCCTGCGGTACTCGCAAGCGTACTGATGCCCGAAGTAACCCCGGACATATCTATCCAGCTCAGAGAATGGCCTGGCGCGGATATCATCTACATTGACCGCGGGATTTTGCGGCGTGACTGAGTACGCAGGGTCGGCGGGTGGGCACCTCAACCTCTTGAGCAACCACCATCTCAGCTCGTCGAGATAGCTTCTTCTGACTGGTGGCGTGTCCTCGTCTTTGAGGCGTATCGATGAGCGTTCTGAGAGCAGCAGAGGTAGGAGCTGGGGACGGCACAACCATAGTGTCCTGTTCCGTTCGTCGGTGAAGATGCATTCGCGATCGATAGCCTCGGATATGTAGGTGTAGTGGATGAGTCGCGAGTAGAACGCTGGTGTAAGCACACGGATCTCAATGTTCTTGTACGGTCGATTTCGACCAGGGACATGTGTCGTGGCGATCTTGTCGGTGGGGATGTTGGGAATCGACGCTTTGAACGTGATGCAAAAGTCTACTTCGGTTTGGTTTACGAGTACGTGTAGGTAGTTTCTGAAAACTTTGTAGAGTGTTCTGGGATTGTTAGTTGTATTCACGTAGTGCTTCATGCGTACTTACATCTCAGCGGAAGTGGGAGGCCGACCAACGCTCGACGTTAGCACCTCCGGCCGAAACCACACGTGCAATTTCCTCTTAAAAAATATCTTGCCGGCTTCTCTGACGATGCGTGGGAACGTTACAAAGCCTACCCACCACCAGCTCAGGATGAACCGCAGAGTTCCGAGGAAACCCAATTGGTCCAGGTCAATAGCCTTTCCGGTAGAGAAGAGGCGAGCTACAAGCTTCCCATGGTTCTTGGAAGATTTCAGGGTAATCGTGTTGTCGATCAGAGGGTTCTCGTAATCCACAGAAGGGAATGGGTTTTGGGCCTTCAGCGCATACGAACCCTTTCGAGAGTTGAACGGTGAAACATGGAAATCTTTCATCCATACATCGGTAAACTTCGACTTCGCCCGAACAGGTATCTGCGATCCGTGTTCCTCGGATCCAGACGTTTGTTCAGAATCAGATGTGCGCGGCGGACTGGCAGGGGTCGATCCGTCAAGCAGGTACATGCGTCTTTCTCCAAATGTGTTGTTGACTTCGAGTATCATCTTCACAAGCTGATGTTCGCGATCGTAGATATACCAGAACGAAACCGGATTGAATGCGTAGCCCAAGAAGCGCGGTGCCGTCACCAGGTAGGCATACTCCCATTCCGCGTCTTCAACATGCTGGGCCCGCAAGTACGACCTTAGCTTCCAGTAGAATCCGGACGCGCCGCCACCTCGTTCCAGATAATCCTCCGCTCTTATCCGCAACCACCATTTACCCAAAGTCTGGTCATCTCCGCTTGCGAAATCTATCCCCTGGTATTTAGTTCCGCTTGGGACGATGGGAAATCCGCACTGAAGATATGAGTATGCGAAAGCATGGCGCTTCGGAAAGATTCGAGCATGCGACGTTTGACACGGGAAGATCTTTGGCTTTGGCGTTTCCACATCAGATCTCCATCGACTGATATCAGGTGTGTTCGCAGTCGGGTCCTCGTTGCTGCGAAGACTGCGCCATAGAGAAATCGCGAGGATAGCTAGCGGTATTGCGACGCTGAAGACGGCATATGTACCAGGCAACCCTTCAGCCCAGCCCCTCCAATCATTCCAGCTCTTCAACACGGTCGCAACCAACTTCTCTCTCGCCAACCAAGCATACAAAACCCCAAGCACCGCGCAATCCGTGAGGACCCCGCGGTCTCCACGCCGCCGTCTGAAAACACATCCTCCGATCCAAACCGCGAGCATCAGTACCTTTTGCCACCCATCCAGAGCAGCAAAAAGCAGTGGCAACCCTACGGCCGCGCATTCGAAAAGGGAAACTCCCAGATCGCGACCGTTACTAGCAATCCGCATTAATGAACGTTTCTGTTAGTATCACCGTGACATTGAGGGAAGTTGTGACGTGGATCGTTGTGGTGCGATAAATGTCAGATCGAAGCGTGGTTTGACGCTAGACCCATCTCATGAAATGTATATGCAGGGTCCCTCAAGAAAGCATAGCCGCCGCGAGAATTTCCCCGTCTGGAGTTAGTCAGGGCCAGAGCCGCATTGTCGAGGACGGCGAAGAGCTTTGATGAGACGGCGATGTAGAGCGTTTGTTTGAACGCCGACTTGTAGAGCTGGTGGGAAGGAAGACAGGAGGCTGAACTGTTGAGGAAGGTGGGTCTAGAGCTATCTTGGCGATATGTGCGTCATCGGGGTTAAGTCGGTCAGATGGAGAACAGCAACATGCTGACCAGCGATATCTAGTCTTGTCTACCAAATCTCTAATTTGTATTCCAGACGGCTACGAGCGACAATCGTCGTGCTATCTGATGTACTCATCTGCGCGTGTAACTTGGGCGGGAGGCATAGCTTATCCCGAGCGCGACGCGACGCGACGCCGCCTGCAGTCTACGCCATGACCGGACTTCGAGCCGGCGCCACGATTTGGAATGGTGCATGACACACAAAAGCATGCATCAGTGCCGATGCATGCATCTCCTCCCACCCAATATTAATCCAAGGCGCAAACGCTGTTGTTCCATCTGAACGCCTACTCCCTTCTCGTCCCCATACAACGGATCAGGCATATCGATTCCCCCCTCTGCCCAAGCACATGCCCCAAGCCGCGGGGATATAATCATAGTGTGGACAAATCAACTTGTCTCGAATACTAATCGCGTAGCCGATGGTTACACTGAACTCCACGTTCTGGGGCGGCTTATCTCAGCGGAGAATCAGGTTGGCCCACGAGTGAGCGGTGTTGGTCGCTGACAGGTCAGCGGTTGCCTACGCAATGAACAGTGAAGTCCGATCTTGGCTTGTATTGCATGGCTGGGCAGGGCGTAAGAACAACGTGGATGCGCGCCTGCTTTGAGATCTGGCCCTGGAGCTTGATGCACGTAGTTGATCTTACACGCTTGTAAAATTGAGAGGTCTCAAATGTTACCTCAAATCAGCGCAGAGAGCCTTGCGGATTCTCTGGTCGTATCTCCAGCACACTGGAATCAGGAACTGTCAGTCCAGAAGCCAGCGACACAGGCCGAACAAACACAGGCGTCGGACTTGTAAGCGCACGAATACGCGCCCTGAGCTCTTCCTCTTCCGCAGGATGACCAATAGCAATTCGGTCCCGAAGTCCGTCATCTGCATCTTCCTTGGCTGGACAGCAAGCCCGCGTCGGCATCTCCAGGGTACTAATGCTGTCTCTGCGGAATCGCAAGTCTCTGTCAATTTCCACGGCAGGTAGTCCGGGAAGCGAGCTGCGCGCCCCATAGTAATAGTAAGGGCTGCGGGATTGACGGAAGCCGAGCATTCGGTTCAAGATGCGTTTGAAGAGAGGTTGGATGGATGGTGCAGATGCGCAGATGATGGCTGTGTTGATCTCGACTTGGGACCTAGAGTGCGATCAGTAGCTGTCTCAGATCTACATCCTATACAGTATTTACTTACCAGAAAATGATGTATCCCCCGTAATACCGAGCGTGCGATCCGCTATTGGCCCAGAGGTTCAGCCCGCAAAGCCGTACTGCAGATGCTATCGGAATAAGAAGGCTCACAGCAAACACGGCTATGACGGATAGGCGTTTGGCGGTTCGCATACGCAGTGAAAACAGAAGGGGCATGGGAAGAAGTAGTATGACGACGTCGGATGCGATACTCCAGCCTGCTTGCCAGTAGAGAATGATCTTCAAGTCGAAACAGTGGATGGAGCCCCTGTCTCGCAATATAGCAGCGCCGAAAGCGACGGACGGCTTCTTGGGACATTGAAAGGCGATAATAAAGATCAAGATTATCGTAACAGCGGTGACGATGACGATCGATATATGGACTAGTCTTCGAAAGGTTCGTTGGGTTGCAAAGCCGAGGTAGACTGGAGGTGTAGGGATTAGATTGACGTGCATTTGGGCGATGTAGTCAAGGAATACACTTACAGACAAGTATTGAGAGCTTGATGAGACCCATGATGAACTGATAACCGATATGGTATGCGTACCCTTGGAACAGTCAGAATGATCTTGTGTTTGCCGGCACAACTACTTACATGTTGCTACAGCACCTAAGGCGTAGCGGTCCAACTTTGACTGCTCTGCTTTGACCTTGTGATCTGCTTAGCATGTTGCTGTAGCACGTCCGATATTTCAAAACACTTATCCTTACCTTTGATCTGACGCCTGGGTTATAATCGAACCCGGAACCAAATAACAGCTGATAATGGTTGCAGGCGCAAAGCCCCCAAGTGAAGACCTGCAATCGATCAGTATATGACAGTTCACAACTTGGTTTCGACTTACTAATGCCATTGCCATTAAGTAGTCACTTAGATTAACCCTTCTGACGATCCATCTTCGCACGTAGAACCTAATACTGATGAGCACAATGAAACAAGGGTAGAACAATGAGTATAGAAAACGAACCGAACAGCGACCACTACTGTCGAGAGGGCCACCAGAACGAAAGCTGTGATTTCGATAGTGGGCCGTAAATCGTTTGGGTTGAACATCTTGACTGCACCCATCCTTGCCCGGCATCGGAGCAGTGACGTTGTAGCGGTATACGCAGTACGGAATGGACGTTGGTAAATGAGGGTATGGATGATTTGTTGTCAAATGCATGAAACGAAACACCAAAACTCGTTTCGAAGCCCGGCACGGGCAGATCATGAATCGAAAGACTGGGAATACCCGTACACTTAGCGAGCCACGAGGTAAACCACGGGCTTGGGACTTGCACTTTGGTAGCGCCACGATCATCTTGAATACCTAGTCGAGCAGGGCGTTTCTCGGCATCCGCAAATCCGTATACCCCACGACCGGCCACCACCATGGGCGTCAGTCTGTACCCATGTCATATTGGCATCTGTCAGATGGTACAGTCACTGTGATTAGTATTTTATACTTCCAGCTAGGATGTTGTACATTGAAGAAGTGAAATGATGGAGAGCGATGATGGCCAATCGATCTAGCTATTGCCTACGTTCACCCTTCTGCTGAACTTGATGGCTATCTCCGGGAGTTGTACCACTTCTTCACGGAGTTCGGTTGTGCTGCTGAGCTGACACCGGCATCTACTGACTCCCGCGTGTCAGGTCATGCAGGCGCAGACGATAAACTTTGCACAAGTTGTAAGCCAACCAGAATGGCGAAAGCCGATGCGGCGCAGTTGATGACGGCTCTCATCTCAACAAGGTTCTGGAGTGAGGTGCGGTCGATGCGTGTTCACGTGCTTCTGCAGGTTTGTATTGGGGCGCCCGTTCTCAACGTGATGGATGATGCCTGCAACTCGGGGGTATGATGAGGATTTGACCATGCACTTAGCATATACGTGAGGCGGGGACGGCTTGTGATGCTATGCCACCAAGGGATGATACCGTGTCTGGCCCCCCATCAATGTAATTACCCGCGGCTAGTCCGATGTTGGTGTTTGGCGGGTTCAGCCACTACGAAGCGAGCAGCCCCACGGCGCGGCTTGGAGCTGACTGGACGAGTTTGCCTTGCGAGTGCGTCAGAACCAAGCATGAACCGTGAGAAATTCTGCGTCCACGAGACTCGCCCGATTGTTGGAGCTTTGCCATAAACTGTCGACGTAAGGTCGAACTCTCGATCGGGAGCAGGGATGTTAGACATGGTAATCGAGGCCTGGTGAGCGATCACAAGAACTTGGTTCGACCACATGGAGGGGACCGCGGAGAAGAAAAGCGTGGAAGCATGATGGAAGCGCAGAGGTCACTCAACGTGAATGTCCTGCATGCATGCGCATGGAGGGATCCGGAGAGCGAACAGGCCGTGCCAATGAACTGTGCCGTCACCAAGCATAGAAGACTGGCATTTGGATCAGCGAGCGGAAATGATGGTATACGTTTGATCTGAAACCTGAGCGAGACTCGTCGCACGTTGAAAGGCGTTGTTGTTGGCGGGCATTGGCAAGGCATTGGACAGCGGGCGCGCGAGATGAGCTAGGGGAAGCGTTCTAGTCTCCCAGGCACATTCAGGGTCTTGGGCATACGTCAGCACGCCGTGATGATCAACAACCCAAAGCACGAGGAAGAGGAGATTGTCAACACAGACCTGCGCAGTGCTATACTACGTGCAAACTTCACTCATACAGTCTGATTGAATTTCTTGTCATTTTCCACCACTGAGCCTATTGATATCATTCACTGTAGCGCACGAGAGCCCAAGGCCTGTTGATTAAAGGTCAAGGGTGTATCCCACTCGGCAACTTCCCTGAACTTGGAAAGCGACGATAGCCACCGCGTGACGACACAGGGACAGATTTATTGCTTGCCATAGGCCCGACTCGCAGCTTCTTGTATAGGGCGCCCATCTCGCCTCTTGCGTTGTTTTCCACATCGCGACACGAACAGAGCAGATATCACCATGAGCGCAACGAACACGGCAGCCGCAGCCCCTCAGCAGCCCAACCCGCCCGCATCCGTCGCACCCGCATCGAGCGCGACCAAGTCGACCGACGATGGCAGCATCCTGAGCAAGGGAAAGAAGCTCCTGGGCCTAGGCAAGAAGAAGGATTCAGAGGCCGGTAAACAGCCAACAGAGAGCGCATCAACAACCACGACGCCGACACTGCTCCCCTCGCCCCCGATGTCACCGCCCGAGCAACGAGCATCGCCGCGAGGAAGCCCGCGCATGCTGCCCATTGGCGCATCTCCTGGACGGCGCATCCGCTCTACGTCGCCCGGTCTTCACAGTCCCGCCTCGTCGCTCATCTTCGAGCGCAATGTACAAGAGCCCGAACCCTCAGCCGACGTGCCTGCCCACATCAAGACGGAAGACCACATACCCCCTGCGCTGGATGCGACTTCCCTGGCAATTACCGACAACCACCTCAACCCCGACGAGGTGGAGATCATAACACACACGGCGCATCAGCCAGCCGCCGCCGCAGTCGCGGGCAGCATAACCGACTCACTGCACTCGCCGCCCCTCCCTCACACAGAATCTGTGGCGTCCAGCCATGCTGACGTGCCAGACTCAGCACCGGGATACGGCTCGCTGGACACGGCGGATCCGCGGCGCTTGAGCTTCATTTCATTCGCAGACGTGGTGCAGGCAGAGCATGTTGAGCACGACAGGCAGGAAGTGCTAGGCGCCACATCGACGGAGGCTCTGCAGTTCATGAGCCTCTCGTCGACGGCAAACCGATCGCCCTCGCCAGTGCGGTCTGCGGCGTCTTCGCCCCCAACCACAAGCGGAGCAGCTTCGCCCAAGCACGCGGATCTGTCGCGCACGCGGTCACCGGCGAGTCCTACGTCACCTGTCGTGCTCGGCAGCCCACACCCAGCGTCGGGCGAAGAGCTGCCAGTGCAAATTGAAACGATGCGACAGGCGCTGCGCAAGACGCACTCGGGCGACCTCAGCGGTGCGCGCTCGCAGCCATTGAGCGCGGCGAGTGTGGAGGAGAGCGCGGCTGACAAGCCCCCGTTCAAGTGAGAAGCATGGACATAGGAATGGACTAATTTGATTTCGCAATGTTGGGAGGTTATAGGCAGGCAGTGGGGTTATTGGGAGGTTCAGATATCCACGGGCGCAGTCGTTCGATACCAGTACTGGAAATGCTGAGAGAATCTATGTTATATGTTGCGTGTTATCTTATGCTGTGATCTGCAGTCGTGTCCCCTGCATACATGTCGATTCTAGAATCGGTGAAGCAGATAGATGAGACGTCGGGCACAGGGACGTTGGGCACCCAAGCGCAGCTGGGTAGAGTCGTCAGCTGGCGTCGCGGTGCTTGGGCCGGGGCGCGGTGATTTAGCGATGCATCTCAGCGGCGCCAAGGCTGGGTGCTAGTCGTGGCCATGTTGGCTCGCTAGGGCTGGCGGTGGGCCTCTGACTACCTAACGACAGACCATTTTGCCCGCGCAACGAGGCCTGCGATGCGCCTCACGACACCAGACGCCAGTCCTGCCGCGCCCCCGCCGCCCTCGTCCGCCGTCACCACCGTCCCGCCAGCGCCACGGCTACCAGCTGCCAGAGCCGGGCCGCCTGTCGTGTGTCAATGAGCAGCAGACGACACCGCAGCGGTCCGCATCCATGGACCAGCAGACGCAGCAGCGACGCAGCCGGAGGGAGGTGAGCGCCTCCGAGGCCGCCCAGGGCGTCTACTCCCTCCACGAGCGCGACGACGTCCGCCATGCCCACACCATCCGCACCGTCACCCCCGACGACCCGCCGCCGCCGCCCTCGCAGACGACCACCACCTCGACGAACACGGCCACGGCCACGATCCCCGAGGACGGCCTGCCCGTGCAGACGTTCCAGTCCCCGCCCAACAGCCCCCGCTCCCACAACAGCCAGCTCAGCAACTCGCAGCGCACCGCCAACCCGCGCCAGTACGTCGCCCGCGCCTCGAGCGACTCCGAGTACCGCAATGCGCGCGAGCAGACACGGCCCCGGACCCGCACCCTCGAGGAGCGCAGCACCCGCGAGCGCTCGCCCTCGTCCGTCTTTGGCTCCGGCCGCCACCGCATCGGCTCCGTCGCCAGCAACCAGAGCAACTACCAGAGCCTCGAGGAGTCCGTCGTCACTTCCATCGGCCACATCTCCACCATCTCCCCGCCCCAGCAGCCGCCCCGGACCTCGAGCACCAACAGCCGCAGCCGCCTGACCAAGCAGCAGCAGCAACAGCAGCAGGCCGCCCACCGCTCCACCTCCCCCGTCCTCTCGCCCTCCAATGTCCCGCCCGACTCGTGGGTTTCGCCGGTCCCGGCCTCCGACGCTAAGAAGCTCAAGGCCCTCATGCGCTCCACGTGCGGCAAGATGCAGGGTCTGCTGGCCTTCCGCCGCGGCGAACCAAACCCCTGGGGCCTGTCGTACTGCTACATCAACGACGAGGCCGGCAGCCTGGTCTACGAGCCCAAGAACGACACGTCGTACACCCGCACCCTCATCCCCGATCTCCGCGGCTGCCATGTCAAGAGCGCATACGACGGCGAAGCCTACACGGCCTACATCCACGTCGTCGTCCACAACTCGAAGCTCGAAGTCCATCTGCGCCCGCCGACCCAGGAAGAGTTCGACTCGTGGTTCGCCGCCCTCTTGTGCTGGTCGCCCATGCGTCCCAAGGGCATCCAGAACAGGATGGCCAAGCCCCAGGCGCCCGTCATGATTGAGCGCCGCCTGCCAGACAGCCGGCGGCATTCCGAGGTGTCGCTGCTCAAAGACTCGCCCAAGAAGGAAGCGCCCATCATCAAAGTCGGCAAGATGATCTACTGGGACACCAGTGTGACATACAGCAGCAATACAGGCACCGCCAAGAACAACGGGCAAGGGGGACGCCCACAGGCGTACAGAGTCCAGAGCCACGGATCCCGCCGCTGGAGAAGAGTGTCGTGCACGCTCCGTGAGAACGGAGAGCTCAAGCTCTACTCCGACACCGATGTCACCCTTGTTTCCACCGTTCAGCTTTCCCAGCTTTCCCGATGCGCCGTTCAGCGTTTGGATCCCTCCGTTTTGGATAACGAATTTTGCATTGCCATATATCCCCAGTATACCGCTGCTTCTTCCCCTGCATTAACAATCCTGCGTCCCATATTCCTATCGCTAGAGTCACGAGTTCTGTACGAGGTCTGGATAGTCCTCCTGCGTGCCTTCACCGTTCCGCAACTATATGGCCCCAAGTCGCCGGATGCCATGACCGACGAGGGCACTTTGTCACCATCTTTCGGCACCCAAGACATGTTCCGCATGGAGAAGTCATTGTTTGTAAGGGTCATTGAAGCGAAACTGATCCCGCCTGTTAGCCCCAAGGTCTCGGATAGCAACGGAACGACCCCGATACGACCGTCATCGTCTGCCACAACCAACCCGGGTGGATATCTCGTTGAAGTGCTGCTAGATGGCGAGACCCGTTCACGAACCACGGTCAAGAGCGAGGGCAACAATCCGTTTTGGAGAGAAGAGTTTGAATTCCTGGATCTACCCGCTCTACACACCGCTTCATTACTCCTGAAAAAGCGACCGCCGAGCTACAACCGCACCGAAAAAAGCGGTTTCGAGGCCACCAACTCCGATCCATATGTCTCCGAAGGTGGTTACGCTGGCATCTCTTTCGATCAGACTGTAGGGAAAACCGACATCTATCTGGACGACCTCGGCCCGAATCAAGAGATGGAGAAGTGGTGGCCGCTTATAAACATGTATGGAAACAGTGTCGGTGAGGTACTCGTCAAAGTCAGCAGCGAGGAATGCGCGATTCTCATGGCTCGCGACTACTATCCACTTTCGGAACTTCTTCACAGGTTTTCCAATGGGATAACACTCCAGATTGCCCAGATGATCCCGAACGAGCTCAGAAGATTATCAGAATACCTGCTGAACATCTTCCAGGTGTCCGGAGCAGCTGGCGAGTGGATATGCGCGCTGGTTGAAGAAGAGATCGATGGCACATTGAAAGAGTCACCTGCGAGTCGGTTACGGTTCAGTAAAAGGCTGGGATCAAGTGAATCGAATGAATCTTCGCTGGCCACATTTGGTTCTGCGAGCGACCGCGAGCTCTTCGTTCGCGACATGGGCAACAATGCCAAACTGGAGGCCAATCTGCTCTTCCGCGGTAACACCTTGCTTACGAAGTCGCTGGATCTGCACATGAAGCGACTTGGGAAAGAGTACCTGGAGGAGACCCTGAGCGAGAAGCTGAGAGAGATCAACACCAAGGATCCTGATTGTGAGGTTGATCCAAACAAGGTCACTTCACAACATGAACTGGACCGGAACTGGAGACGGCTGATCAACTGTACTGAAGAAGTTTGGCGAGCCATCTACAACTCCGTGGCGAGGTGTCCACAGGAGCTGAGATTGATCTTCAGGCATATCCGTGCCTGTGCTGACGACCGCTATGGAGACTACCTCCGGACGGTGCAGTACAGCAGTGTCTCTGGCTTCCTGTTCTTGCGCTTCTTCGTTCCAGCGGTGCTGAACCCGAAACTCTTTGGCTTACTGAAAGGTGCGAAGTTCTCCACTTCTGCTTTAACCATCTCGCTAACAGTCATCTAGATCACCCCAAGGTCAAAGCTCGAAGAACGTTCACACTCATTGCAAAGTCACTGCAAGGTCTGGCGAACATGTCTTCATTTGGCACCAAAGAAGCATGGATGGAGCCCATGAACCAATTTCTCACCACGCATCGGCAAGAGTTCAAGAAGTATCTCGACGATATCTGCTCAATATCGACCACGTCGCAACCCGCACCACCGATACCACCATCGTACAGTACTCCGATTGCCATTCTTCATCGTCTGCCTCCGACGTTCAAAGAAGGGTTCCCATCATTGCCATACCTCATCGATCATTCCCGCAACTTTGCAATGCTAGTCAACCTCTGGCTAGACAACACACAGAAGAGTGCTCCTGACATACAAGCCACGGACGGTGATCTCCTCCGTTTCCACAACATCTGTCTGTCTCTCAGCGAGCGCACCAAGGACTGCCTGAACCGCGCTGAACCTGCCGAACGGCCGTCATCGTCACTGAGTGTCAAGTGGGAAGAGTTGGTGGAGCAGCTACAAGGGGCGCAAATCGACACGTCACGAGGTGCAGCAACGAGGAATCGTGGACCAATACTGGAAGAAGAGATGGAGGAAACCCCGCTATCTCCAGGCGGCGGCGATGACTATTCGTCTTCGTCTACCAGCACACCCATCACAATGCAGCCACCACCTCGGGCACGGCATCAGCAAAATTCGAGCATCTCAGCATCTCAGAGCTCTTTGAAGAGCAACAGCTCAGCCACCATATCTTACACGAACCCCTTTGCGAAGAAGCAATGGTCTGGTCAATACACGCCGTCAGGGAACGACTCGGTAAATGCCTCTCAGTCTGCGTCTGCTTCGGCCAGCGCATCAGCATCCGCAACCGAGGACACACCACCGGGGTCCAGCGATGGTCTTCACATGGCCCCTGCGCCTTCCTATCCGCAAGCCTTGACTACGACGACCACGACCACGATATCTACATCTACTTCTACACAATCCTTCAACTACAGCAATCCGAACTCTCACATCAACCAACAAAGACCTGCCGCTGTGTCCACAAACTCCCTCGTCGGAAGACCACCTCGTTCAGCAGGCGGTCAGAGTATGGAAAACAGCGACAGCGGCAGTATCGCAGAAGAGGAGTACACAACCGCCCTCCCCGCCTTCTCCGAGAAAGCCACCAAAGAGAAGAAGGAACGTGGCTTCCGAGGCGTCCTCCCCTTCCAACGCAAAGGCAAGCGCAAGGACAAAGACAAGGAGAAAGAGGACAAGAAAGACAAGGAACGAGACAAAGAAAACCGCAAAGACAAAGGCAAAGACAAAAGTCGCGACCGCAGCCGCAGCGCCGAACGCGGTACCAGCGCCCTCGGCGGCCACCAGAGCTACAACGACAACATGGGCAGCATGCGCGGCAAACATACCACCCGCGGCGAAGACCGCGACGAGGAATTCTGACTCCATGGATGGTTTACCGAGAGTCCTCGCGCGATTGCTAGACGCGAAATCAAGAGGAGGAAGAGCGCGGGTGAACTTTTGGATAAAGCGAGTCCGTCGTAGTGATGTTTGCTTTCAGCCACACCCTTTTTCCTTGCCTGTTTCTTCGGATCGGCTGCGAAGTCGATTGGAAAATACCAAAAAGCTAAAAGCTTGTACTTCATATACACTCACATGTTGCATCATCGCCTTGCGTTTTGGGTTGGCTAGACGTACGTTGATGCAACAAAAACGCTTGCATGGCATGGGTATAACATAACAACAAAGGCGGAGGCTGGTTCTGGGACGACTTTACCTGAACCATGTTTACTACTCGCGACGAAAGTTTTGACGTTTTTACATATGGCGCGTTAGAGCGATGACTTGTTTGTTTATCGTCTTGGTCTTGGGATGTTTTTTTTTGATTCATTTAGATTTTCATTTCTAGGGGGTTGGCATGACAGGGTAGCCAGGCAGGTAGTAAGGCATCTTAGGTTGGTTGAGGGGATGAATGGGTTGATGAGGTACGTTTCATTTTGGGTGTACATAGCATTTGCAAAGTTTGGGGTTATGCATAGATATCAATGTGGTTGTTTGTCATGAACTTCTGTTCCACAATCTGTGAAGTGACTGTTGTGTTGGTGGAAATTGGTCTTGGTATAGAATGCTGTCCATTATACTAATGACTACACTGGTATCTGTCCCTATTCCCTACTGTTCCCTACATTGCTTGCAACCCCCACACCTCTCACAAGCATCATGACCTGACGGCTAATCAAAGTTGAAGGCATTCTGATAAACCTTCTTCTCCTTCTCCTTCCGCGCCTGCACCCTCTTCTTGACAACATCCAACTCCTTGACAATCGCCGCATCGCCCGGCGCAAGCTTGAGCGCCGCATTCAGATCTGCCAACGCTTCGTCCTCGTTCTTCTTTCCTGCCTTGGCCTGCGCCCGCCTGAAGAGCGCCTTTGCCTTGTCCTTATCTGTGATACCCTCAATGTCCAGCGCCTTGGTCGCGCTCTCTGCCGCGTCACCATACGCACCAGTCTTGTTCTGCAACAGCGCGCTGTTCGAGTAGAGGGAGATCTTCAGGGCCTGAAGTTTGGGCCAGAGGTCTGCGGGGTCGTCGTCAAGAGGGGCGGGGTACTCGTGGAGGTAGCGGATACCTTTTGAGTATTTGGTAATGCCTAGTTTGAGGTCGCCTTTCTTGAACGCGTCGTTGCCCATGTCTTTTAGCTTGGTAGCGATCTCGAGTATCTCCTCGCCTTTCCACTCATCGTCGCTGCTGGCCTTTTGGTCTTCGGGGAAGTCTTCGTAGGGGTCGCCGGTTGCGTCCGAGATCTTTTCTGTCGCTTTGTCGTAGTCTTCGCCGGTGAGCTCGCCGCAGTCGATGATGGTCGCGTCGTGGAATGGCTTATCTCCACTCTGCGTCTTGAGGTTCTCGATCTGGCGCACGATGCTCTTGCCGTTGATGACTTCGCCGAAGACGACGTGCTTCTTGTCGAGGTGCGGTGTGGGGACCGTGGTTACGAAGAACTGGGATCCGTTCGTCCCTGGGCCGGCGTTCGCCATACTAAGCAAGAACGGCTTGTCGTGCACCTTCTCGAAGTTCTCGTCTTCAAATTTCTCCCCGTATATACTACACAGGTGAAGATACCAAGTCAGCGTATGTCTCACGTGCATTTTGTACGGCCACAGCTTACCTCTCACCCCCTGTACCGTTGCCCTGTGTGAAGTCGCCGCCTTGGATCATGAAGCCCTTGATGACGCGGTGGAAGCCCGAGTTCTTGTAGTGCAGCGGCTTGCCGGATGCGCCTTCGCCTTTCTCGCCGGTACATAGTGCGCGGAAGTTCTCGGCGGTCTTGGGAACGATGTCGCTGTACTGAATAGCTGTTAGATTTTGTGTTTGAGCGGATTGGAATGTATGCGCGTGCAGAGCATGGGAGGTTGGTGAACGTACGAGCTCGAAAGCAACACGGCCGGCTTTCACGCCGCCGATGGCGATGTCAAAGAAGACGCGAGGGCGCTCTGAAGCTTGTTAGCAAGACTCTCTTGGGCTCTCAAAACCTATAGATAGGCTTGTTTTGAAGTTACTTACTCGTGTCAGCCATGATCGCGGAATCGCTATGATTGTTGGGTGGGTATGTCGTCGTATGAGCGAAGGATATCAATGTTCAAGCACTGAGGATATCGAAAGAGTTGCAGGAGTCGGAGTTTATGTGCGAGGCTGAAGAAAAGCACGGTGATAGCTGTCCAGAACTTTCTACGGAAGCTACAGCCTACAGCTTCATGCCGCGCCAAGCCCGCCTTTACACCTCCGTACGACATTGGCAGGCGCAACCAGGTTGACTAGATTCTTTAAGAAGACTGTACTATATTTATGCAACAACATGGTTCGTCTTGACAGCATAATTACTGGTAAAGGAGCTTTCTTGAGCTTGTTGTGTCTTGTAAACATTGACATGATGCTCGCGATGAGGGGCAACGCGGGGCAGTGACCGGGCTTCGTCTTAGCTACACTCCGAAAGCTACATGGCAAGCCTCAGCGCTAAACTCGCAAACATCACCCGAACGGTCAGCAATATCGTCATGGCATATGCATCTTGATGTTATTAGACTCTCAGACGCTAATCTACTCCTCTTTGCTCACCGATCTCTTCCATTTCGAAAATAATAGTAAGCTCAAAAACGCCATTTACAACCAGGTATCCACGCGTATAATAATAGAAGCACTTTTCGAGCTGATGCCAACGCCAAAACATGTTCTCTATGCGCACAACATTATCGTCTTGCCGACATGGAGAAAGGGAGAGCTGTCGATACTAGCTCATTGTGTTCGTAGTGGTAGGTGAAACCACCCTGCAGTGTCCGTCGCAGCGCGTTCAGCCTCTGCAACTTCCACCACTTGTCGATTCTGACCTCGACATTCTTGTTGATCTTAACCTTCATCCTGCCCGCTCCGTAGGCCTTGCCGGTCTCTTCATGTAGAGCGGTGGAGTAGGCGGGGCCGCGCGATGGCTTCTCGACCGAATTGCGGATGTCTGCGAAGGACGAGTGTAGTGCTTTGCGGTCCTTCTTGGATATGCGGCGTGTCGAAACGTTGGCGAGTTCGTCGAGCGTGTGCATGAGCTGATCTTGTCGTCGCCAGACTGTGTAGCGCTTGACTAATCGCTCGCCGTCGCGGACGTGCTCTGGGTCATCAGAGTCTGCCTCTTCTTGCACCTGTTCGTCCTCTTCTTGTGGAGTGAGGGACTTTTCGTACAGGAGTGCGATATTCTCGCCTGCTGCAATTTGAACACCAGAGTCGGCACTCTCAAGCTGCTCGACAAAGGCCTCCATTGCAGCTTCCGTTTCCTCTTCCAGATCATCAATCTCGGTTGCGAGGAGACCCCACTCTTCCAAAGCAGCGATCACGACATTGCCCTCGTCCTGGGCGTCGATAGATGCGCCGTCTGACTCTATGATCTCAATGAAGAGGTTCATAATATCCAGGATCTCATCGTCGCCGGCCCCAGCAAAGAAGGCAGTCGTGCCGAGTGTGTGGATCGCGTTCACTTTGATTGCGACTGAGGAGGAGGATTGTATCGATCGCTTAAGTTGATCGGAAACGTCGTCGTATATGCTATCGGAATCGAGAGTTACGGCGGTGACTGCGAGGGCTGGCAAGCGTTAGTAAAGGCCTATCTACAGTGTTTGCGCGTGTACATACCTTTTAGCGCTTTGACAACCTCAGCCTCCGTCGTCTCCTGTCTAATGCTCTTAATCATTGACGAGACAAGCTCGTTCACATGTCCCTCAACCTCATCCCGCGCATAGCGGGCCATGAGTACGTGTGCGTAGGCATTCAGGCTTTCGGTGCGCCCCTCGGTGCTGCTGCGCTTGAGGTTGGTAATTTGCTCGATGCGCGTGTTGAGCTCGGCCTTCCACGCGTCTTCGGGTATGTTGATATCTTCGCCGTTGAGTACATCGTCGATGGATGCTGTGCTGTGAGGATGTCAGTAGATGATCGCGCGAGGATGGCTAGACGCGATGATGTCACCGGTGCAGTCGCGATGTGGGGAAAACCAAAAAAGTTATGTGCAAACTGAAACTCACCTCCAAGCAGTTCCGTCGCTGAAGCCGTCTTCGTCTGAGGAGTCCTGGCGACTGCGACTGGCGGCACGCGACTGTGCTGGCGAGCCCGCTGCCGACGTCGTCTTGGAGGCTGTTGTAGATACGACGCGCGAGCGGGCCTTGCGCGACATTGTCTTATGGCTCTCGAGAGCCTGTTTTCGGAGGTCGCGCATGTTGGGCTATGGCTGATAGAGTTCTGGTGAAACTATAATATATGCCTGCAGAGGCTGAAGTTTGCTCGGTGTGGCGGAACCAAGGTTGGACTGCGGGGAAAACAAGGTGAAGGCGCAGTTATTGAAACGGTAAAGACTCTGTGAACTCGATTGTGTAGAAATATAAGTGCGGTGTGAAAGACATGAGTATGAGTCAGAGCAAAAGTCAACCAAGGTATAGGTTGCAAAGGTACGAGGACGTTTGGTGGTGCAGGAGGCAACTTGCAAGTGTCAGATGTTCATCCATCCATACGACCTCTCCCGATTCCATGGCTGCCCAAAGTGCGCTAAGCAAGACCTACGTCATTACAGTTCTGTCTTCTTCCAAACGATGTACCTAGGTTACTAATCTCCTTCCTACCTTGCGGCAATATCGAAGTATGTAGTGAATTAGCAATCACCATTATCCAGCAAACACCCAGCGCTTCGCGACGATCTTGTGTAAGCTAAATGGCCGCATCGCTGATTGGCTCCTATACGCTCTCCATGGCTTTCGAGGTACCAAAGCACCTAGCTCGCAAGGCGGAGACTTGGTCTTCACCTCGAAGGCCTAAACGACTAATTATACACTCGGAAGGAAGCCGCGCACAGTCATCGACGGACCGGTCGCGAGGGCGATGCACACAGCACAGCATCTCATCTACCGTGCGACCATCCCCCAGCCCTACCTTGGCGTCACATTCCTCCGATGGCCGATGAGGCCTTCTAAGACATGATTGAGGCTCAAGTGTTGCGATGGGCGGCTCAACCATCGACCCGCCCAGCGTTCGAAATAGCTGCGGCGCAGACAGCGTTCGCGCAACCCACGACCGTTTGGTGCACCGCAGGATCTCTCGATGGATATGAATAGACAGCAGGATCATGGGGCCAAATGCCCCACGCCCGCCGTGTGTTACAAGCGGCACAACCACGTGGAGTCAGAACTGTGCCAGCGGATCGCTCCCCGCGGCTCGGGCTGAGACGTGTTGCTGGACCTCGACCTCAGCCTCGGGTTCAATCTCCATCTGGCAACCGATGCGCCGCGGACATAGGTGTTAGGGTTGGTCATGGATGCGGCACAGAACCTTATCACAAGCTCCGTCTCCTGTGCATACGTCTGCGAACTTGTGTGCTTTGGGTGAGTGAGCGTCTCGCTTCACCTGGCATCGGCTTATCTATGACAGCGGCAATGTTGGTCTCGGCACCACGGCACCCATGTTCTTAACCCCCAGGACTTTCACCATCAAAGCAGTGCTTCTTGCGACCCGGCATCTCATTGCAGTACTGTGAACCGAATAAACCCGTCACCGACGTTACGGTAGACGGCAACCAAGGCAGACGCCGCAACGTGGGAAATGATGAAGCCTGCAAGGCTCATGCGGCACAGTACCAAGCCGCCACGCACGCAACCCCTTCCTCCGGGTTGAATGCACATCATTCATGCATCCTCATTGTTGGATTTCAAATACCCTGTTCCTTCCCCTTTGCATCGACGTCAGCTTGGTAAAGCGCACACGCACACACATACGCACAAGACAATGCGACCGCTATGGGGAGCTTGGACAGGGCAAGCGAGGCTTATGCGGCGCAGTCACCAACACACCTGTCTAGTCGACATACGGCAACTTATGGCGAGTCCGTAGGCAACCCGCATCTGGATCCTCCGCAATACGCGAGCAGGATCACGGGCAAGCATCAAGGATGTCAATCCTGCCTAGGCACCGTACAACGTTGTTGCAGCATCTCGAAGACACGATGTCACGATGTCCAAAGGCAACCTCCGCTGACTAACGTCTTTAGGCATCCAATGCGCGTAGAGAAAGGCAGAAGCGTACCTGCCTAAACAGCACGATCGTCAAAATAGCTCTCTGCGCAATCGAGATTGGTCTGCTCGTATAGTATGTGCAAGCTTACACTTTTCTCGCCATCCGGCCCGATTGATCAACAACATCGTATCAACCAACAAGAAAAATCTGATATTCTGCTACTACTGTTACTTGTAAAAGCGAGCGAGCAAGGTAGACAAATCTAAAATAAAATAAAAATCAAGAAACTCCCAAAGCGCCCTCAGGGCTAGCCATTCTAGGCTCCGAGCCCGAATCATGTATATGCCCTGACCATGCGATGCTATGCAGAAAAACAAGACTCTAGACAACTGTGCAAACAATGCTATAACCAAAACGCAAATAAACGAGAGATCAATGCACACACCGTATACTCTAACCGAAACCCATGCCATGTCGTCGTTTAAGCCTCACCGCCTGTGAAATGTCTCCGGGTCAGGGGCCGGTGCTCCAAACAAGTCTCCGGTCCCACCAAGCAAGATGTCCTGCTCGGCAAGTTCCGCATTCGTGAAGTCGAGGAGATGTCGTTGTATTTGTTGCTGTTGTTGTTGTGGTTGTTGTGACTGTTGTAGTGGTGGTGGAGGCGGATGTTGATGTAATGAAGAATGCAAGCCTTGCTCTTGCGGGGCGTCCAACCAAGATAACGTTGCTGCAGAAGAAGAAGAAGCCGATGCAGTTTGAGTGCTCAAACGACTGATGCCCGCACTAGAACTCGCACCCCTGCTCCTACCACCCGCTCTATCACCTCTTCTCGACGGGCGTTTGGCGACCCTACCACGTGTGACAGTAGTACTACGACTTCCTGTCGACACCATTGACGTCGTCGAAGTAGTGGATGCTCGTACAATCCCACGCCCACCACTTCGTACACGCTGACCAATTCTCCCCTCGCCCCGTTCTTGGCCCCCCGCCCCTGACCTTGCACCCTCGTCAACCCTACACCCCAATCAGCGCCTCCTCTTTCCCATCCTCCCCCGCTTCCCTCCCATACGTGAAGTAGACTCACTGGTGAGATCCTCCCGCGCCACCTCCTTCGGGCCATCCAAAGGGGAAGGCGCTTCGCTCCCCTGGTCTCCGCTTGGGAATGTCCATGTGGTGGAAGTTGCGGAGGTGCTCGACTAGATGGTCGCGTCGTGTGAAGCCTTTGTCGCCTACGCGGTTGCAGCGAGGTACGTTACAGGGGTACTCTGGTGTGCCGACGCCGTGGACGGTGGATTGGTGGCGTTGCAGGTCTGCGAGGCGGGTGAAGTTTGCTGAGGAGGTGCAGGAGGCGATGTCGCAGGTCCATGTTCTGTGAGGGGGATTGGTTAGTGGATGAGATGGGAAAGGGAGATGGGGTAATTACTTTGTACGGCTACTGCTCCTGCCTTGGTGTTAGTATAACGGTATCAATTTATGATATAGTGATGCTCACCTAGTCGGAGCTTGCGAAGAACTCATCCCTAGATCACCGCCGTGACTTTGCCAACCTCCAACGTCATACCCACTGGCTACTGGCTGTTGGTAGCCAGCAGTCGGCGCAACATTTACAGGTTGCACGTAGTAGTCTGGGATAATCTGGTACGGTTGAGGTGGGTAACATTGATACTGTGCGTAGTATGTGTTGATCTGGGATTGTGTGTATTGAGGTACTGATGAAGCTGGGTAAGACGTTTGATAGTTGTAGTTCCCTTGGTCAGAAGAGGAATACTGGTGTTATTAGTCAAAGCAAGTGACGATCAACAGATTGAATGTGACTTACGCTGTATCCGGACATGGCGGGCGAAGGCGGCTGTTCCTGCTTCGGGCGTATCGTCTTCGTCTTCTTCGTACGGCTCGTAGTGCTTGAAGGGCGATAGACGGGCGCCACGGGCGAAGTGATTATGCGTAGCTTGTTTGGTCTGGATGCCTTTCTTGTGCTAGAGACGGAAGTATGTCTTCGAGGACGCAGTTGAACTTGCTCGAGAGATCTATGAAACCGGTGTTAGAAGTTGTCGTTGATGATGCTGTTGCTTTTGCTATCCTGGAATGCTTTCGAGTCTTATATGAAGCGAGCATGATAACTCGTTCCCTCATATCGGCAAAGACCTTTCACTGCCACCCCAGAGCTTATGCTATAGACCCTCAAGAACCGCATCGACTCACAGGTATTTCGGAGGGAATGAACCGTCCGGGCGCCCAAAGCCATCTCCCTGAGGGCCGTAGTGTGCCAACATGGCGATGACGAAACAAAGTTAGAAGTGTCGTAAGGCGAGAAGTCGGATCAGGTTGTGGATTCGCTCGACAGGGCTTGAAGATCGCGTCTTTGGTAAGCGTTGCGATCTCCTTGTACAAGGACCGCTACGCCAGAGGCCAAATGTGTGAATATAGAAGTCCAAGATTGCTGAGGTGGATGCGTAGGATGGCGAGGCGAAGCCAGTACCAGCTTGGTGGTACCCCACACAACTAATCGGTATAGGGCTGACGACGGCACGGACACTAGTTGTCACCGGAAAATGGTATTGTAGGGTCTGGTCGCGGCGCGGGTGAATCAAAAGGCCTAATGTTGTCGTATGCTGTGGGAGAATTGAGGCGGTGAAATAGTGGTCTAGGTGTAGAGGTAGGAAGCACAACGAGGACACTGGTAGATCTGTGTCGTCTTATGGCGATGCAGGGCGAGTACCCCTAGGCCCCGATCCAACTTTAATTGAACTGTACCATCTCTTTCATTTGTCGTTGTCATGGCTTGGCAAGGCAAATAGCTAGAATAGTCCAATGCGTACACGTTGGTGTTCTGATCTTGGTGTACCGGGATATATGATAGGCATGGTTCACCGATTAACACACATGCGGGTAGGTCGATGGGCCCCGTGTGACTGGATGTGCATGCGTGGCTCTTGTTCGCGTACTTTCGTTCCGCGGTGTAGGAACGAACCCCTGCTACGCTGCAGAACGTGGCCTGGAGCCTAGCGATCGGCCTGAGGTCTATCATGTTTGACATGGTCGTTTCGCGATGCTCCAGGCTCTTCCAGCTGGCTCTCGGTAACGCGCCCGACCACTTCATCGCTTGAAATTATCAGAGCACTTGTGATGACAACATGCCTTCGAAACGCATTGAGATCAAACATTGCTTGACCGCCCGTCTCCAAGTAGGTTAGCCGTCATCAAACGCCCATCTCGCGTCCTGTCTTCGTCTGTCTCTGCTGCTGCTGTAAGTGGGTCAATTAACCCGCAACCCGATGGACTTGGACCGGCGCACGAATGCCGTAAAATGATTGATGCAGTAACCGCTCAACTCAAAGTCATGCACGAGTTAGTGCTGCCGGGCGTAACGGGGCGTAACTGAAGCTTGAACGTCGCGGAAGGATTCTTCGCTTAGGCGGCCAGTGACATGCGACCAGCCTCCTCCTGCAGCCCTGTAGGCTCCACCGATTGGGGGCGGAACCCAGTGTAACGTCGTCTGGACCAATTGAGCACATTCCGCAGCCGTTAGCCACATCATGTCAGATTACGCCCGGCGCTCAGACCGCTACAACATCCTTGGACGGCCAAATTGTCGCGGGCGGAGGGCCTGCACTTGGCAGGTGAGCCTCAATAAGTGCTATTTGATCCATGCATAATTGTCTCACCGTGACTTACACCTCGCGTGGTCGGTCGGGTGCCTGCGGGCGGACATTAATACGCACCGAAGATACCCTGATGGAAGCAATTCAAGATCCGAAGAGCAAAAGTTGTTTGCCCTCGACGGGACCCATTCCAGGACTACCTAATACTTAATCTTAATACAGAACTCAATTACCCCAAGCCGAGCATGCGGGTCGGTAAGAAGAAAGCAGCCGACTGCTCATAGCTCATCTTCCAAGAACTTGTAGGCAAATCGGAAGTCAGCTTTCCTACGGTTCATCCTGCAATAAGGTTAGCACTGTATGACGTGCAGAAATAGCACGGCGTGGCGCGAGTTTGTAATACGGCAGCCCCGCGTAAGGCTGGTGGACAGGATTAGGTGCTTACCATGTGCTCTCATAGTCAAAGAAGCGGTACGTCCCCTGCTCGTAGTCTTCAGTGATTGCTTTTGGTTCTTCGTGGCGTTGGAACCATGTTTGATATTGCTTGTGAAATCTCCAGCTCTGCGACTTGAGTGCCTTCGCAGCCAGGTATTGCTGGTACGTGCCTTGGCGGTAGTAGAAGGCGTAGAAGAGAGCGTCGGTCTCGATGCGGGAGTACAAGCGAGGATCATCGAAGATGGGTAACGGCTCTTGCGGGTAGTGCGCGGGCGTAAACGGATAGGGATTCTGGGGTCGGTAGTGGCGCGGCGCCTCAGTATCCGCAGAGTCCGGCGCGGTGGCCATGGATGCTGCTAGCATGTGCTCATTCGGAGGTTTCGAGGCAGAGGCGGATATGTCGTTCTTGGTCGCCTCAAATGTGTCCAGGAGGTCCTGTAAGCTCGACGGCAGATGATAGACTGATTCCTCTTCCTCCTCTTCTGCATGCGAATCTCCGTTCGTTAGCGGCGGGGTGGCAGCCGATGACTCCTCCTCCTCTACAGGCTCGGGAGCTGGTGTCCTTCTGCTGGACTTCGACGCGTCTTCCGACGAAACGGCGCGCGAAAGGGTCTCCTTCTCCGCAGCAGGCGTCACGGGTATACTTGCCGCGGGAGCTGGCGATGCTTGTGCGGATTCGGCTGGCTGCGCGCGCGAGGCCAGTTGGGAATGTGTTATTGCCGGGGAGTTTGCTGCGCTTGCCCGTGCGCCGCCAGGAACAAGGCCTGACTGTGCTGCGGCCCCTCCCGGTGGTGGTGGCAGAGGAGCAATGCCCACTCCATTCTTATCGCTCGCGGCTGCAGCAGCGGCGGCCGAGGCGTACTTCAAGGGCTCGCCCGGCGTCCTTGTCGGTATCGGCGCGGGCTTCATCGCGTTGGCCGTGGTATTTGAGACGCCAGGTAACGGCGTGTGCAATGTTGCTAGTGCTGGTAATGGCGACTTCATCTGTGTCGAGGGCCGTCGTGCCTGTTGTTGTACTGCCTCTGTCGCTTTCGGCTTGGGTGCTGGCGGTCGCACGTCTGACTCGGGTGTGTCGTCTGCTATCGACTGCGACTCGTGTGAAGACACATGGTCCAGGTTCTCGCCCAGGCCAAAGATGGCCTCCTCCTCTTGCAGGTTGAAGTCGTCGTATATTGTGTCGTCGTCCATGAACTCGGGGTCCTGATTGCTCTCGACGTAGTACTTGATGCTGTCCTCAATCTCCTTGACCTGTTCTGTCTCGACATTGCCATTCTCCAGCGCTCGATGCAGCAGGTCCAGCTTGCCCTGATGCCATTTATTCCGCTCGACCGACTCTTCCAGCTCTGCCACGCGCTCTGCCTTGGAATTGTCGCCCTTCTTCGTCTTCTTGACGTTGGCATGTAATGTCTCGATCTCGGTCTCGATGGTTTCTATTTGGCGCTCCAGCTCCTCGTTCATCTGCTGCAGGAACTCGACCATTTCCATCTTCTCCTTGTCCTTGGGGTCGATTTTGGACGCTAATTGCAGGCCTTCCTTGGAGTATGCCTTCGTCTTCATCTCCTTTTCGACGGCCTTGAAGCGCTCCATTTGCTGTCACATGTCAGCGTCCCATCATGCCGGGAGGCGGCGGTCAGCCTACTGTCTCGATGAGCTTCCGGTGGTCGAGCAACGGCTTCTTGTCCTTGATCTCGGACATGGCGGCCCACGTCTTGATCTGGTCCCGCGAGCGCTGCAGCTTCTTGATCTCCTTCTTCAGCTGGTCCTCGAGCTTCTCCTTCTGCGAGGGGTTGCCCGTCTGCATGATCTTCTCATATATGTTCTCGAACGTCGCGACGCCTTCGGCGACTTTCTTGAAGCATTTGTCGATCTCCTGCTGGAGCTTGCGGGCGGCCATGGCGAGGGTCGAGCCTCGTCGTGAGGACTTTCGCGGTGGTTACGGCAATGATTGCGGCGCCGGGGGTGGCAGCGGCCGTGGGACAGTCGAATCGCGCGAGTGAGGGCGGTCGACGAAGAATGGCGTGGATGTTTGTCGTGGGCTGAATGCGGAGGCGGACGTATCGCATAGGTAACGCGATGCCACAGGGCTGGCCTAGCGTCCTCGCCAAGAGTGCGGCCACTAGCCACCACGATTGGCCCCACGCGTCTGGTTTCATCTACGCGTTCCACCCTCTTCCAGCCCCGTCTCATACTTGTCGCATGTCGCAATTCCCATGCGTGACGTCGTTGCGCTGCTGCACACATCACCGTGAGGCTATCGCAATCTCTCTCACTATCTAGGTACTGCTGCTACCCCGCCATCATGAGGAGTACGGACCCCGCCTCCATGCACACGTAACCACGACTATACTAAGCGTGTCTAGCGGTGCTGCAGAGGGTCAAGTCGGCATCAGTCACGGTCGATGGCCAGTTGATCTCCTCGATTGGCAAGGGCTTGCTGGTCCTTGCGGCCGTCTCCAAAGACGACACGGAGAAGGATGTTGAGGCCATGGCCAGCAAGATACTCAAGGCCAAGCTCTGGGACGACGATTCCAAGAACCCGCCGGGCCGCGTATGAAGCCGATGCTTTTTCTCTCGGCTGAGACTGACATGTCAAGTGGAAATGCAACGTGACCGATATCCATGGCGAGGTTTTGTGTGGTATGTGTGAAACTCTATAACAGTGCTTTTGCTGCGGAATCGGTGTGTTAATTGTCGACAGTCTCCCAATTCACGCTACTGGCCTCTATGAAGAAGGGAAACAAGCCGGATTTCCACCAATCCGCAAACGGCGACCAAGCCAAGACACTATACCACGCCTTCTTCAAGAAGGTCGGATCCCTCTATGAGTCCGACAAGGTCAAAGACGGACTTTTTGCTGCTATGATGGATGTTGCTCTGGTCAACGATGGGCCGGTAGGTTTGGACTATACCTGCCTAGATGGCGAGGTACAACTTAAGCATTACATTTCCTGAGTGTGTGCCGCTTTGCCTGCTAATGCTAATGGACATTGCTAGGTCACTATTCAAATCGACACCAACCCACGGAAGACGGACGCTTCAACCTCGGGTGCTCCAAACGGAAGCAATCGGCAGACAGTCGACGTTGATGACCGCAAGTAGCACGTATAGTACGCATGCAGGCCTTGTACTAACTCTCGTTCAATTCGTAGTGGTCAACAACATGACCAAAATCACGCAAGAATCCAACATACCGGTAGAGCGACTTGAGTAGATGCAAATACAATTAGCCGCTGTGTTTACGATCATCGAATTGCTTGTACCGAAAATGCGACTTGGTACATTACACCACGACGACGCGTCGTGATCAACACAGACCCGGGATATTGTTACCTCACCACGAGGAGACATCTACTGCTGGACAACAATATTCATCCATACATGCCGCCTCACATCATGCCCATTTCCACTGCATGTACAGATGCTGCTTATGTCAGACATACCGAACGTGCGCATGGGTTGCAACTCCAACCCGAGGATAGGGCTTGACCCCGTGCCGATGCGCCACTGTCTTAACCGATATGCAGTTGGACTGAACCTTGCACATTACGCCCGGCAGCACGGTAATTAACTGCTCTCGCGAATGACGGCGCGGCATGCAGTTGGATTGAGCACCCACGCTGTTTGAGGTAGGGTATGCGAAAGCTGTTAACTCGCCGATAGATTGAAGAACTCTGTGCCAGTGACAGACCTATAGGAGAGCACACGGCTTTTTCTCGTCAGCACCGTCTAAATTCGTCGATGGGCTTTTAAGCTACAGCTCTGCCCTTGGCCAAGCACGACGAACCATGATTATGTCTCATCGACAAATGCTATCTCGCGTGAATACGTTGCTCGAAGATAGGCGCCTCTATCTTACCGCCAAGCTACCGTTGTAAAGCCTTCAGGTGACGCCTGCATGTCGATTGGTGGTTGGGCAGCTATCTCGACACCACCAAAGCGTGTGTAATGTCCGGAAACACCTGAAACGCATCCATATCGAACTCGCTGGGGTTTTTGCTGACAGTGACACTGACGTGTGACTGTATCCTACGCAACACACACCTCAAACGGACGTGTGGACTAGATTGCAGCGACAACCTCTCCGAAAGTTGTCGGGCGCCTCGTCAACTCCACGTCTTGCTTCGCACCACAAGCTCCATTGCGGAAGTGGCAGTGCAGTTCCCGAAAGTAGGCTTCCTCGATGTGCATTCATGACAGTGGGCTGATGGACCCCCGTGCTTCCGGTGAACAGACTCGAAGTTCTATTCCTGCTTCTGCTTGGTAATACCTTGAACTCCTAACACGCCCATGGTGCTTCAGGATAGATCAAGCTTCGTTGTTTCCATCACGTCCCGTTTTCTGTCTTATTTCTTGCTTTTGATAGTTGCACTCCCGACCTCTTTCACCACTCTTTCAAGCCCATGCGGCCGTCGTCGTTTCCTCCACGCCGCTTCTCGCGAGTTAGCTGCGATTCAGCTTGCCGCTTGACAATTCTTGATTCGATAAGTCTCTTTTCTATCGACTGCACGGGTGGAGGCTATTGGAGTTTTGGGCGAGCACATCCCATAACCGCACGGAACGCTAGAGTATCGGCGTAATTGTATCGGAGTGAATCTCGCTGGTTTGTGACGTGTCCAAGGAGTATTCCTGGAAATCAAAGCGGGTTTTGAACGGCGGCCGCATCGCTCGACTGTCATCTCATGTTGGGAGCCCATTAGCCATCAGTGGGCGCTGCTCGGGAGGGACACTCTCTTATATGCTTCGATCGTCTAATGTCACATTCTCCGCGCAGACCATGCAGCTGGGTTATTACCCAATTAGGGTTGTTGATGCGAGGCTCGACTTCATTCGATGCTCAACCCTGGTTTGCATCGGGCAAGCCGAATGTCTCGGCTGAAGTCCACAGAAGTCGTTGCGTGATCTCGAAGAAAACGAACCATCTTCATAAATCCACTCATCCAGACTCCAGCATATCCGCATACAGATTGAGAGAGCTCCCGATAACATCCACGATAGCCCAAGTTTGAGATCCTTTGAAGATCATCGCCCAGACCCTGAGCACCCCCGCGCTGAGATGTCGTGTAAAATTGGGCGAGTCGGGCGTAATGTCGGCGGGTACGGCAAACTCGGTCTCATCCAACATGCTTTTCACAATCGCGATGATTCTGTGCTCGTCTTCTGTGACGGGTGGGTCTGCTTCTGGTACCGACAGTGCTTCGAGCCACTTGCTCATGAGGTAGGCGCACTCAAGCGTGCACAGGGAGTGTTGAATGCTCCAGATGAACGATTGTGTCTTTGCCACGAGACGATAGCCGATCTTAATGGGTATAGAGAGGGCGTGAGCCGAGTGAAGCACAGCTCTTGTAATCTTTGGCGAGCGTCTGATTGTAGGTCCGGCGCGGAAGGCATTGGCAATCAGCACAGGGTCGCGCGTCTCTAAAGCTCGACCTGCGGTATCTACGTATAGTCGTATGTATGCCAATCGAAGTAACGCAGTCGAGTTGAAAGCGACAGGACCGTTTTGCGACATCGGGTCGAGTGATGATTCGGGATTTTGGCGCCATCCGGTCTGCCAGTTTCGCAGAGCGTTCTCGAGCGACGCGACGTCTTCTGCGCTCAGATCACCGGGTCCTTCAAAACGACATCGTGCCACTTGTCTGAGGAAGAAAACATGCTGTATCAGGGCGTGTATCAACGCGTAGTTTCCAGACGACGAATTGACCTCGGTAACGTCGCGGCCTTGCTTTGTAAATAGACGTTTCAATGCATCCTGGAACAGGACTTCAGGCGCACTTTTCTTCCTCGCTTCCCTCCATAAAGCCTCCGTAGGTGCCTTGAATTCTGCGGCACTGCATGGCAAGGGCAACTTGACCTCGCTCGTTAGCATGAACGGAGGAATGTTGTAGACAATGCAATGGAGGTTGGAGAAGCCATAGACGATGAACTTGGTCCTTTTGATCGTTTCGCGCCGAATCCAGTCCGACCATGAGATGGTCTCATGGAGAGGTTCGGTCTCGAGTCCGTCATCCCGAATGAGGGTAGCTAAGATGCTTTGGATTGCTAACGCCTCTCTGAGGATCTCTTTGTGTTTGGCCCAAGTACACAGTGCCATGAGCAAGAGTAGTGCCTGAGCGGTCTGCATGAGATCTTCGCCAAGTACGGGAACATCAGCCTGGGAAGGTAGGCCCAGCGGTCCCGAGACGGAACCCTTACGTTGAGGGCTACGAGGGCCGCTCGGATGATTGTGGGGCGACGATTGATCCGACTCAGAATGATGCTGGAGCTGCACCAGGCGCGTGTCCCGTTTCCTGATACGGTGCGTCGCAATTGCTTTGCTTACGTTGAACAGCTCGACACCCTTTTCGCCCTCGAAAGTGTATTGCGCACCGATAGCCGCCAATGCTAAGAGCAGCTCTATCGAACATGTCTCCACGGACATCGTGGGTATGTGAAGGAACGGCATGTGCTCGTGAAATCCGTTGATGTACGCAGCAATATATCTGCACAGTGCTAATCGAGTTGGTAGAACGAAGTCGCTGGGTATGACCATGGAGAAGGGTTGGAGCATCTCGAGAATCTCCTGCCGATCCTCGTGTGAGATATCTGCAAACGATCGTTTCCGAGCGGATTGATCGTCTGGCTGCAAGGAAGGAAAACGAGAGCCGAAGCGTGAAAGCGACGGCGGCTCGTCTAATTGTGTTGGTCTCCACCCATGTGTAGGTGCTGTTGTTCCCTCTGGCTCGGTCACCATTTGTTGACCGTAGCCAAATGAGTCTGGAGAGAAGAACGGCATGGGCTGTTCGGTGTTGATTAGGGACGCAAAGTGGTACGAGTTTAGTGGTTCACTGTCAAGGAATGAAGTGAGACTGTCCAGTGACTCTCCAAAGGTCGACTCATAGCTATGAGCAGACGGCTCCGTGAGCATGGTTGAGTGTGGGCCTTCAACACTCGCGGCTATCGTGCCAGCATGCGAAGGCATTGGGGTTGGCATCGCATCATGAGCGGAGCTGTTTGCCATATTACCTTGAAGAGCTTGATACTCCGCAGCCATGGACAAGGCTGTCAAAGAGTAGGGGCTGTTATGCCCGAAGGTCATGGAGGCGTGTGACATTGTGGGTTGTTGTAGCGACGATTGCATGTCCAAAACAGCAGGCGAGGACATCATACTGGGTATTTCGGGCACTGGACGCCCAGCATCGAAACTTGATCGCATGCGCTTGTGCGGCCGAGTCTCGACCGAGCCATATGTATCTCCAGCGGGAGTATGCTGGTGATTTGGCTGTGTACTCTGCTCTTTGCGATGAGTGAGTCGCTCATGGCGAACGAGCAGGTCACTTGAATCGAGCTTTTAGCTGCTGCCGTAAACGACGCTGGACGTATCATACCTGCGCGTGAATGAATAGTTGCATGCTGCGCAGCTGAAGGGCTTCACACCGCTATCTTGACGCATATTAGAATTGGCTTACGACGCGAGTCGCACGACTTACGAATGCGCTCATGACGCTGGAGATGCTCCAGCCTAGCAAAGGCCCGTTGGCAGTGTGGACATTGGAATCGCTTTTCCTTCTTCCCCGGTTGAGCTTGCGGGACCTGCTCTTCACTGGTACCGGCTTCCATCAAACCAATCGCGACGCTTTCGCTCACACAGGGCCCAATTGCGACCGGCTTAGCAGGCGATAGCCGAGTTTTGGAGCAGCCTGAGCACTTAGACGAAGTTTGGAGACTGCAAGTCGTGTTTCACGAAGTCGGGTCGTGAGATTGTGGGGAAAGGAATGAAGCGCGGGGACGCGACCGTTCACATGCGGGGTGCTGGGAAGAGGTGGGAAAGCCACCAATCACACATGTGACATGTACCCACAGTCCAGGATGCACGCATATTGATAGAATGCATGAGGCGTAAGATGTTGTTTTGACACTTCCGCGCAGAAGCAAGGTATGGAGAATGGTGGTATTGCTACGATCACTGTCGAACAACTCGTCCCTGCCCGGGCCGGATGATCCCGGGTGCCACTTGCCCCAGCCACAGTCCAACGCGACGCGACGCGTCTTCTATCCACTGTCACAAGCCAACAGCCTTCACGCCTTCTTGCTCCTTTCGCCCAGTTCTCGCGGCATCTCGCCTTTCTCTGCCATGTCATCCAGGACCTTCTCAGCTGTCTTCATCGCGTCGACCCCAGCCGGCACACCGCAGTATGTTGTGGCGTGAATAATGGCTTCACGGATCTCAAGCTCGGAAAGACCATTATTCCTTGCCCCACGCACATGCACAGCAAGCTCGGGAGCGCGATTGAGTGCCATGAGCATGCCGATGTTGATCAGACTTCTCTGCTTCTTGTCGAGACCTGGACGTGTCCAAGCGTATCCCCAGCACATCTCGGTGACGAGCTCTTGTCCGGCTCGTGAGAACTCAGTGGACCCATTTTCCAGGGCGCGATTGACGTATTCATCTCCCACCACACTCCGTCTCATCTTCAGCCCTTCATCGAAGAGCTGCTTGTGTAGCTCGTCGAGCTTCGGATCGGTCGACATGCTGGCGGTCGGTTGCTTCGAGGTGCGATGGTAGCTATTGCGGCTTTGACGTGAAAGAGGCTGTCTGAATCAAGTCGAATTATTAGGGTGAGGAAGGTGATAGTCTATCTACCGTGCGTTTCGTAGTACCAGTACTGTGACGAACTGACAAGATTGGCATGCTTGCCCCGCGATGGTAGCTTCATTCCTAGATAGCCCGCCCTCGGCATTACCCCAAACATCCCCAATCTTCTCCAACTTCAACATAACGCTAATGCGACTAGTTACACACATCTAATTGAGGTTCAGCGACATCGGGTCAGATAACGATGGGGTGTCACAGGCCCACGTTGCTGCCCAGGTGCTCATGCGCCGTTCGATTTAGATCGCCAGTCTTCCTGGCCACCGAGGTAGCGATATACCACCCGCGAGTCCAAATCCCTACAACGCGGATCGTTGGCTGCGCCATCGTATGTCTGTAGTCCAACGTCACCCAACACGTTTCTCGACCCTACTCGTTTCGCCATGTCCACGGCTAAACCGAAGTCTTTGCGCATGAGCTGCACTTTGAAACCCTGCTTCCAGCCTCCTGAAGACGGGGCTTCGGGGTATACATGTGGGACAGGGCAAAACTTGTCGCAAATCGTGTTCTGGGCAGTACCCGCAGCGTATACTTTGGCCAGAGTGCGGGGATCCAGTCCGCTGCGCATTCCCATGTCGAAAGCCTCAGAGCAAGCTATGGCGATGATACCCGATAGGTAGTTATTCGATAGCTTCGCTGCAAGTCCAAGGGATGGACCTCCGCAAGGTATCACTTGCCCACCCATCAAACCCATCAGATATGTGAGGCGCTCAATATTTGGGTCCGACTCTGCACAGCCTAGAAAGAATGCGATCGTGCCTTTGATGGCTCCCACTACGCCACCACTCACCGGGGAGTCATAGAACGACGCCGAGGGGAACTCAGCGGCGATATGATCTTTCACAGCGAGGCTGGTTGCCGTGTCTATTGTTGAACAGTCGATAAGCAGCTTGTTCGAGATATCGGTGCTGCATACGCCGTTTTGAGGATCGAGATATACGGATCGTACATGTGCACCTTCAGGCACCATGCTTACAACTGTGTCCTGTCATCTCGTTAGCTACCATCTTCGCACGGTGGTGTCTGGACTCACGACTTGTTGCGCTACGTCTTTGGCGCTTTTTGCCTTTAAGACTCGACCGGGAAACTCTGCACACGCATCGTCTACCATCTGTTCGACCACGTCATAAACCCAAATGCGCGATTCCTCGGGCAATTTGTTGGCAAGATGAGAAAGCATTGGTTTTCCCATAGCCCCGAGGCCGATGAAGCCCAGCTTTCTAAAATCGTGCGAATGCGTCATGCCGAATGCGTGTGCCAGATAGGGGTGGGGGATTGACTTGAAGCCGAGAGTACTTTCAGGAACGACAGAGAGTTAGCGTCGAGTGGGAAGTTGGTGTGTATACGAGACCTGGAGATTTTGAGAAACACGTCAACACTCTACCATCAGAACGCGTCGTGAGCGTGCCGCGGCTGGTGAAGCGGGGTAGACATTTCTCCAACGGATAACGACGCACTAATCCTACCCACTCTTTCGCCAACACCTAATACTCCCATACGTACCTTGGTAAGCTGAACGATGATCTCACGTGCCATCTCCATCTGCTCGTGCATGAGAGCACCTGCGGCTGTCCTTCTCAACAGCCATAGTCTTGCAACCTTGAGACGACATCATCTACGAAAAGCTCCATCATTCTTGAAAAATGTCTGCTATTGTCTCGCAAAAGCAGTCCGACCATGCAGCGGCGGCCGTTGTCACTGTGCACGCGTTATCGTGTGGTCATTTTTCTCTCCCAGAGTACCAATTCGTACACCCTGTTAGTCGAGATGCACGCCGGACCGTACCTTCGTTAGCATTTCTGATACAGCACTACAACCAAAGCACCAAGAAGCGGACACGGCTTGTGTTCGATCTGGGCCTGAGGAGAGACATCAAGAGATACGCGCCACCAATACAAAAGCATGTCGAGACGAGACAGCCAATGAGTACCGATCCGGACGTCACCAAGAGCCTTGCGGGAGGCGGGCTAGTACCCGAGGATATCGATTATGTGATCTATTCGCACGTAAGTCACACGACCTTGCTTTGCGGACGGTAGGTAACGTGGCTACGGCAGGTGCATTGGGATCACATTGGCGAACCTCGAGACTTTCCCACATCTAACTTCGTCGTCGGCCATGGTTCACTTGCATTGCTGGATGGCACATCGTCGTCTTTGCGCGGTGGCCATTCTTTCTTCGAAAGTGATCTTCTGCCAGAAGAGCGGACCATTGAACTATCGGAACCTTGGGCAAACGTGTTGACGAAGCACGACTCATGTAGGGGAACGGGCGATATCAATTTTAGTGGCTCCTGGCAAACGTACGGAAACCTCCCTCAGACTTTGGATGTTTTCAATGACAGCTCACTGCTCATCGTCAACGCACCCGGTCATCTACCAGGACACATCAATCTTCTCGCTCGGACATCTCCAGATCACCAAATTTACATGGGCGGAGATGCATGTCACGACAGACGACTGTTGACCGGAGAGAAAACGATCGGAGAGTGGAACGACGTCCATGGTCAAGTCTGTTGCATACATGCCGACAGAAAGCAAGCTGAAGCGACGATTGACAGAATCAGAGGCCTGGAGAAAGAAGGTGTTGAGATCATCTTTGCACATGACGTTGAATGGGAGAACGATCCAAAGAACAAGACGCGCTTCTTCGGCGCGGAGCAAAGCGTGGATGGTTAGTTGTTAGTACTGAAGAAATCACCTAGCAATTGTTCTCAACCGTACATCGGGATACCGATCGCCTCTCGCACATACCGCATTGTCAACTCGCACTATGGGGAAGTCTAGCTTACCCGCTACAGCTGTAATCCTTCTCGTTCGGCCATCCGATGGTGTGCTGATCCCTGCGCTTCCCCACACCGCAGAATTGGGGAATGTGGGGCTGGCTTGCTCACCACCATCACCGTCAACCATCCGGGGTTACTCAGGTTGAGGGGCGGCAGGCAAAACCACGCAGATTGCATCCGCGGGACTAGCAACTGGTAACTTCGCGCGCTTCTGTCTCAATGCCGAGATCTCATATGTTCCGCAATGATTTGAAAGCAATTGTCTTAGTGGTCTCAGTGACCCAACCTCCACACATGCTATTCACGTCTTCATTTCTGTCCAAAACATCGAATTGAAACATTGTTACCATTACACAAAATGTCTCTCACACCAGACCAGCAGCGCCTAAGAGAGCGCTTCGACACCGAGCTCGGCTCCGCAGCCTACGACGAATCCTGGGCACGGATGCTCAAGCACTCACCCGAGATGTTCGCAGCATCCCTCCGCCTAACAGCCATACCAAAGCGAAGCAACCACCTATCACCCAAAATCCAATCCCTAATCTCCCTCGCCGTAAGCGCATCATCAACCCACCTCCACGTCCCCAACATCCACCGCTACACCCGCGCCGCCCTCTCCGCAGGCGCCTCCCGTGCCGAAATCGTCGAAACACTGTGTCTCACATCCACCCTCGGCATCCACGCCTCCACAGTGGGCGTCCCAATCCTCTTCGAAGTCCTCGAAGAGCGCGGCGAGGCCATTCCAAAAGGCATGGCGAGCATGAGTCCACAGCAACTCGCACTAAAGCAAGATTTCGAGGTAAAGCGCGGATACTGGAACGCATTATGGGAGGAGATGCTGCTCATCGCACCCGACTTCTTCGACGCGTATACGGAGTTTAGTTCTGTGCCGTGGACGAACGAGGGGGGCAAGGGCGTGCTTGAACCCAAGGTCAAGGAGCTGATATATTGTGCGTTTGATACGGCGGCGACGCATATGTATAAACCGGGGTTGAAGCTGCATATGCGGAATGTGTTGAATTATGGGGGTACGAAAGAGGAGATTATGGAGGTGTTGGAGTTGGCGACGTTGTTGAGTATTAGTACTTTGGATGTGGGGTTGGAGGTGTTGGATAAAGAGATGGGGGACTGTAACGGCGTGGGATCTTGATGGAAGTGACAAAGGCTCAGCGGCGAGCGTGGGGTTTACATCGACTTCAGGCCATCTACTTTGGATGTTGTCATGTCAATGTAGTCTCTGGACCTGTTCAGGCTTTTCCTTACATGAGGTGAGCGTATAACTTTAGTGGCATTGATTGCACATACTCTGCGTATTATGAAGGCTACTTAGGAGTAAGTTGATCATAGTCAAAGGACTTACTACAAACCATCTGCTTTCTACGTGGCAGTCCACACCGGAAGCTTATCCCCACCGGCGCGTTGCGCGCAACTTCTGTCGTCCTAGCGTACAGCAACAAAACCAGTCCCAAGTGATCATATCCACTTCTTCTAGGCTAGTAGACCGTCTTGCTACTACTGAGGAACTTGTACTCGCATTCTAGTCCGCATCTTTCTCGGCAGACATCCCATGCTTCGTGCAAGATGTCGAAAACATGCTGGCTAGGCGCCGTGTGTTCTATGATTAAAGAGAACGTACGCATGCATTTTTCAAAGTTGTCAAATTTTGGCCAAGGCTTCTTCTGCCACCAGGCAGGTATCATGTATTGTCTGGTGTGTGTGTTGCGTCATGCATAAGTGTAGAAAATCACAATTCACGGTGAAGACGCGCCAAAACTTCCCGCATCTCCTCTATCTCCCTCTCCGTCTCCCTCATCGCCTCCCTCACCATCGCATCAACCATGCGACGCTCGAGCGCCGCACGAACACGCAGCCACAGCCAATCAGGGCCGAAGCGCCACAGCAAAAAGGCCAGAAACAGGCCAATCATGACGGCGATGCAGTCGCCGAGGAATTTGTTGGCGACTTGATTCCAGTCGAGCCAGGCGAACATTTTCGCGAGATTCTAGTGTTGATAGCTACATAAATACATTATTATTAGCACGCTAAAGCCAAACTACAGTTTGGAAACGAAATGTGCACGTACCTGTTCCCTTCTTGTGGGTGCTAAAGAACAGGAAGCAGGACTCGGAACGAGATTTACTACATTGCAGCTACAGCGTGGGCAAGCGCTGCTGCGCTGCTGCTTCATGGCTCGTGTACTCCTTCTTAAAAGTGTGGTGTGCGGTTCCCTCATTGGCTCTGTTGGGATATATTTCTACATCGCTCCTGCTTCACTATCTTACCATCGGATCAAGGCGCCTAGCACTTCTAAAAGTCAAGGTTTAATACAGTAACGCGAGCCTAAATGACACTACGTGGGTACTTTTCGACCGTTCTTATGACCCCGAGGTAACTACCAACAGTCTCAAGGCCTACGCCTTCAGAAAAGACATGTTCTTGATCTGCTCCGTAACGTCCTCCAAGCCCTCCATCTTATCCTGTATGAGCTTAATAGCCTTCTGCGGATCCAACCAGCCGGCGAACTTCTTAGGCACCTGCAACTGCATGTTGCGTACATCTACCTCTTGTGTCTTACCTACAGCTATTATTACTTATACAATTATATATTCTATAATATATTTTATTTACTCTAGTATAAGGTTCTATACCTATTTTTACTATTTAAAAAGATAGCTTAAATACTAACTTATATCTTAACTTATATATTATAAAAAGTAAAAAGTATATTAGTGTACTTTTACTATTTTATATTACTACTAATATTACTTTAAGTAAGAAAAGTAGTCTTTACTTAAAAGAGCTAGTAACCTAGCTAACTTAAATAAATAAGTAGTATATTTACTATAGCTATTTTAGCGTAAAGAAAGTATTTACTTATTTAGTATAAACTTATATATATAGCTATTAGCGTATACTTATTATAAGTTATATTATATTATATACTAAGAAGGCGCTTAAAGTAGAACTTATATAACTTAATACTTTATTAAGTATATAAGTTTATATTTATATTTATAAGTATTTATTAATAATACTTAGCTTATATAGCTACTTAGTAGTAAGTTACTTTTACTATATTAGTAAATAAAAGCTAGTAGTATTTAATATTAATAAAAATATATAGTTAGATTAAAATTCTAAAAGTAATAAAAGTAAAAGAAAGTACTATAATATATATATATTATATAAGTAATAATAATACTAAAGTACTTTATATACTTTACCTCTAACTTATATTACTATATATATAAAGTTATACTTTAGAACTATTACTTTTATCTTATAGTATACTTAATAACTTATTATAATAAGTAACTTATAACTTCTAAAATTTATATATACTTATATAATTAGGTTCTCTTAAAAAGAGAAGTATTGTTAATACAAGAGCTTGCGCACATCTACTAAAAGGGCTTTCACCAATAGCTGATTAAACAGGTCTTCCGAGAGGTACTCTGGTACCGAATCGTCCACGGAAAGACTACTAAAGCCCATGAAATTTCCCTTTGAGAATTGGTCTTGCGTGTGCTCGGTCTGAAGCTCTTTCGCCACAACCTTCTCTTTCTTCTCCTTGTAGATGATGAACTGCATAGCCCAAGCAGATCCATGTTTCTGGTACTCATCCGCTGGCATCTGCCGGGCTACGCTCCAAAAGTCGTCCGTGGCGTATTTCTGCGGTGGAACGCATTCTTCGAGCCCTTTCACCGCCTCACCCATTCGGCCCCTAGCCTGCTTGCCCCAATGTACCAGATCATACTGGCTTGTGCGCCAAAGTCGAGCGATCCAGTAGTCGCGTCTCTCCTTCCCATCGTACTCGATGTGCATCGCCGTTTCCAGCCATGCGCCGACGAACTGTTCGAGGAATACAACGAGTTTCTCCGCGAGAAACTTGCGCGCATTAGGCGTGTTGAGGACTACATGGGCTAGGAGGACGTTGAAACGAATCTCCTTGTGCCAACTTGAGAACGACTGTGTCTCGCTGATCTGCCAGTGCCATGTTGCCATGCAGACTTTGATGTCTTGGTCGTTCTTTCGCGCGAGGAAGTTGGCGGCGGCGAAGTCGTTGTAGTTGGCAAACACGAAGTCGAGCTGCAGGTTTGGAGGGATGGTAGGGACATGTAGACTTTCCGGGTTCTCGTAGCTGTCGCGGAGGGTGGGGAGACGGCCTGAGGGGAACACGCGGCCGGGGATCTTGAGCTTGGATAGCTTGTGTTTGAGGAGGTGACCGGCTTTGGTGTGCAGGTCGAGGAGTTGTTGGTTGGTAAGCGCCATCTTGGGGAAGGGAAGGGAAGATAGGTGTGTAGATTGTAACAAGCAGAGTTGGTAAGGCCGATAGAAATTGATTTTATGATACCGAATCGAGGTGAAGGCGAGCTGCTCGCGCGAAAGAAAAATCGCTGGTGACGCCATTTCTTGATCGAAAGTGAGGGTGAGTCGGCTGCCTAAGTGCAAACGCGCGCGATTCTCGCTCACCTCGACAATACCAACTATCCCAGTGCGCCAGATTTTGACTTCCTCTCTTGAATCTATTTTGATAATCTACCCTTTAACAACACCCCCTGACAACACCTGCATCGATAGGTACATTATGGCGCTTACGAAGGACCAAATTCTCGAACTCCACCAAAAGGCCACCCGACTCCTCAAGATCAAGCTCGCGCGTGTTCCCAGGCGCATCTTCGCATTAGGTAGTCGCCCTACTATCCACGAGTACTACACCAAGGCACCTACCATCTACGTCCCGAGTATACCAGAGCAGTACCAGCTGGAATGTCTACTTGCCAACTACAACGCGGTTCTGGCCGCCGATTTCAAAGCCATCAAGACGCCAGGCGTAGACATCGACGCCGTCAAAGCGATATGGTACTGGCAAATCGACAAGTCGCACTCTTTCAGTCGTTACCACGCTGTCGTCCGATATAATATCCTGACCGCCGTCATCGTAGGCGCGTCAAAAGACCCAGGTGCATACTGCCCCGAATCAGCGCAACAATTCATCCACGCCTTTGTTCTTGCGTGGAAAGAAGCAGTGTCGCAATCAACTTCTTTCACCGAACGGGAGGCCTTCTTGAAGCTGTGGGCAGAAGGGGGTCATGATGTGATGCAATGGCGCTCTTGGCAGCTCGTCGCCATGCGTCGGGCTGTTGCGCAGATGATGGACAAGGTGCCTGAGCTCCCTTTCCCTGCTAGTGAGTTCTGGGACAAGGTCCAACAGCAGCCTGACGTCGAGTGGAAGAAGCATGGACATGCGTGGGCGGCGCAATGGATTAAACATGTGGCGGAGGAGAGCGAGCTTGCGGCCAATCAGAAGGCCGGAGATGCGGAGATGGAGGGTGTGGAGGCCGGTTTGTGTGGGTTGGGAATGGGGGAAGCGCCCGGATACCTTTGCGAAGAGCTGTTCGAGCAGCCACATGTGAAGGCTTTGCTCCTGGACATCGAGGAACCTAACCCGGAGCTGCCAAAGGAGAGATGGGATATGCGAGCTATGTGGATGGATCCTTCTGCGGCGATTGCATTCATGAAAGGTGTGAGTAGCACCGCGGTTGATGAGCTGGACACTGCGCTGCAAAACATGTCTTTTATAACCTAAAACTGTTGTGTAGTTGCGTGCCTGCGATATAGCAGCACATGTATAGTAGAAATAAACTTACCTTCTACTTTTCTTTTACGCTGTGACCTTAGACAAGTAAAAATCTAAACGGGTCTGCCGCCTACATTAACATAGAAATCTGCAAATTAGATAGCCCAACGATGATGCAGGCTCCAGACATATTCAGGTTTTTCCTAGGTTGACGTGCTGTGGTACAAAAAAAAGGAATTGGCAAAAACAAAATGATGGCGCTGACAACCTACTAACACAGAGTCGTACCCTATAGCGTGCTTTCTGTTGTCAACTGTAGTGAATCGAACCCACGAGCGACCATGGGTATGACTCTTGCAATGCTGATAGCCAGTGTGGGTGAGACAACTGACTAGACTAGCCGGTGATGCGCATTGCTGTCTTCTTCGTTTCAATGAGAAAGGCTTCGGTGATGGGCTTTATATACCTAGAGAATGTCGCGATAGACCTACCACAAGTAAATTTGGGGGTGAGGCGGCGGGCTGCGATTTGGGGTGAAGGACGCACGTCATTGTGGGCGTGGACGGGAGAGTCTGTGCGGAGCTGGTGATTTAGGCGAGAGTGTTGACGGTGGGAGAGATGACGAGCTGCAGGTAAGGAGACGTGAGCGCGGAGATGATGAGTTGCAAATGCATCGATACGGTTTGGAAGGAACAGCGAATGTAGCGTATGATGGAGAGACTGCAAGATAGAGAAGACAGTGGGAGATCACGCAGTAACAAGAGGTGACAAAGTGTCCTAGGTGAGGCACTGGAAGTCGAAGTAAACATGGAGGCGCTGATGACATAGCAAACGAGAACGTCAGAGTGTGGGAGATACGGATAGAGCGGTGAGAGAAACTATAGTATCATGCAAGAGTGAACAGGTGCTTACCGACTACATCAGTATACAAGCCAAAGTTTCGCAAGATCCAAAGGTAATGTAGACTCCTAGGTGGTACGTATTTAGCTTCTTCCTGGTACGAGTTGGTCCAACCCAGATATCCAGAGTCACGATCAAGGCCAGGGTGACGGGCACCTTGAAGTATAGTTTTACATTTCTCTTGCTTCAGTATCTTACTTTCACGGTAAAGCGCCATACGTCTCCCGATGCGAAGATCTAATACAGTGACACGAAGTCAAGCCGGCGTCAATCATACCAGTCCTCCTACTCATGTACTCGCCTGCTTCAAAGCTTCTAGCTTCTCAACCTGCCTCCTCAGCATAACAAGCGCGCCCAGACTGATCTTCCTGAGTCCATCACGCTCACCCTCCTCACTACCCTCGGCGCTTTGCTCGACAACATCCTTGGCAGCTTCAATAGCTTTGTCGAGGAGTTTTGGGGCACCGTCTTCTTGGCTGCGGTAGAGATACTGTAGCTCTTCCTTGAACGGCGCGATCTCGTGTGTAAGTGCGTGATGGATGAAAGCACGGGCGCGGAAGTAAGCGCGTTCGGTGTAGAGCGCAGAGCTGAGTTTCGTCTCTGGCGCTGAGCGATGAACATCGTAGCCAGCTTCGTTGTAGTAAGGTTCCTTGACCAGTACCAGCCCCATAATGGAGACTAGAACCTGTAGTAGCGTACTCTTCGCGGGGCTCCAGCTCTCGTTCCGCTCGTCGGTATGCCATGTGCCCAGTAGACTTAGACAGATCTTGCCGTCCTCGTATAGGTTTGGGTTGACAGGTCCGTTGCCGTTTGTCCAGCTGTGGAAAAAGGCTGATGGTGCTTCTTGTGGATATGCTGATCCGAGGTGGAAGTCGATGACGAAGGGCGCGTACTCGTAGGGTGTATCGTTGGGGCCGATCATAAGGACGCGGAGAAGGTCTAACCGAGACTCCCAGGTGCGGACGAAGATGCCGGGTGGGAGTGAGCTTCGGAGGATCTTGTGCTCTTTCGCTATCCGGCGCATGAAAGCTGACGAGGAAGCTGACGATTGAGAAATGTAGTGGTGGGATGCCGGCGGGGCTTCTTCGAGTATGAGGAACGAAGCTGGCCCCTCTGTCGGCTGTCCCGTATGGTCATCCAGCGCTATACCGCCGTCTTCATCGGGTTGCTCTTCGGGAGTCGTCTTCGATGTATCGACTTCTTTCGTGATGTCGACAAGATCGGGCATCGATGTATCCGTGTTGCCACCATCTTCTTCCTCTTCATCCTCATCCTCCGTCGACCAGTCCCCTTCGTCGCCAACAGGCTGTTCACCATCCATGCCCTCATACTCGATCCACATCTCATTGAATGACGCCGTGTCGAAATCGCTCTCATCACTCTCGTCGGAGTCGTCGATGTATTCACCTTCTAGCGGATCCATGTTACCGAAATCATCAGCCATGTCGCTGCTGTAGGCAAGAGTGACACGTTCGTAGGGAACCTTGACATCTACAACAGGCTTTGCTGCACCAAGGCGGACGGTGAGCTTTCCATCTAGACCCAAGTCGATGACCTCTCCAAACCAGTCGGGCCCAGTGACGTTGAGCGGCGTCTGTACACCTTCGATTGAGTCTGGATGTACAAGTACAAAGTCGCCGCGCCTTCGTGTTAGTGCTGGGAAAGAGTAAATGTCGTATAGACTGACGTCTTCAACGGTCTCGTGTAATTCGCCTGTACTTGACGGAGGAAGTAGGTCTGGGCCGAAGAACTCGATGGAAGGGTTCTTGAACCATCGCACAGTAGCTATCCGATCTCGCCCCTTGACTGTCTGGACCACACCCACCTTTGAAGGCTTCTTTGTCGCAGTGTCATCAGCGTTATCCCCGTCGCGGTTCTCTTTGGAGAAAACAACTTCACCCGGCCAGACCTCATCGTCGTCTTCTACATTGGGATCTGGTAGTAGAGAAGAGCTGAGATCGTGCGTTATGGACAGGTCTTGCCATTGAACGGTGACCCGACTGTGAGTCTGCATCACTAAGAAGACATTGAGATCGTATCCCAGGCTTTCCGTCCGCGCGATGCGTGTCACCTGCCCTTGTGGATATCCGTTGGGTAGTTCCCTCGTGCCGTCGTACTTTACAGCAGCGCCGGCGATGTCCTTGAACCGTACACGATCACCCACAGCCACATCGGTAACATGGTATGATTTGTCGACACCGTTTTCGGAGACGGGGAGTGTTGTGGCCGTACCTCCTGAGGCATCGTATCGGTAGAAGTTGGGGCTCTCGAATTCGTCTCGACCGATTGTCGCCGGAGGCTCGTCTGCATTGAAGGCGACGTTGCGCGCGCCGATGCTTCTTGCTAGCCATTGCACGTCAATTTCGGATGCTCTTGTCTCGACGACCATGCCCACAGGCGGCACGCTCGGATCGTACGCGCCGAATCTCCAGTTTCCCCGCCGCAAGTTGCCCTTTTTGGTCTTGACTGTATCGCCCACGCTGAGCCGCTCGAGAGTCGTGTCGTCCTGTTCCAGCTCTGCCGGGTCCTCGACGACCACGACTGAGTTGTTGGCCAGCCTGATGGCGACCTCATCGTATACGTTCTCTACCCGCCCGACCCAGTCGCCATAGACGACTAAGGCGCCCTCGACGAATTCGTGTACGTTAATGAGCTCGTCGGCCGGGATGTTCCGTATGGATAGATCGTCGGTGGTTGTCTGTGTGATTTGGCCGCCGTTGAAGAGGGTCGCGGGGAAGAGGGTGCAGACTGCCTGGGTGCCAATGACGGTACCACTAATGTGATCTTCGGCCTTCCTCTTGACCACATCGCCTACGTACAGCGCGCGATCTAGCAGCTGAAGCTTCGCTTCTGGTATGAGTTCCGTCTTGTACTGGGTCTGCCATGACACTAGGACCGTACCCCGCGGTGGGATACCGTCTTTCATGAACTTCCAAAAATCTTCCCTGGGGATATCGGTGTGGCGTTCGATGTCGTCGGGGTAGTCGCGCTGTGGCCGGGGCTCGTGCGAGTCGACATCGCCAAACGACCTCTCTATGATGCCGACGCTGTACTTGTCGTCCTTGAGCCCCACGGTATCCTCGACACAGAAGACGACATCCTGCGCGCTTTGCATTTGGCGTGCTGAAGTATGCGGTGGTGTGATTCCTGCCACTTCTGCAGTGTTGACTGGATTTTGCGGCACTGGAAAGGTATTGGAGGCGGTGAAGAAAGGCACGAGGTGATTCGAGGGAAGCGTTCGCGGCGAAATCGGTCGTGTCGGTGCAGCTTCGTCGTCGGCGGTCGAGAGGTCTGTGAGAAAACGGTTCTGGAACAGCTCAGCGAGGAAGCGCTCGACTGCGTTGGGTTGCTGTGGTCTAGTTGCGTCGTCGTCCGCGCTATTGGGGTTGTCTGTGTGGGAGTGGCCGCGATCCATGAGTCCTGCGGTTCCAATGCTGCGGTAGCGGCCGCATGTGAAGTGCAAAGGGCGCTAACGCGGCAGGGGTCAGCCTCGTGGCACCTCCGCCCGCAACTCGACACCTGGGCAGCCACCCCACGCCGCCCTCGAGACGCAATTCAACAGCTGCACGCGTCATTGGACGAGTGAAACGCGATAACATGGCGGATCCTCTCTACGAGCTACTGATACCCTACTTCGACGCCCAAGACGCGCAGCTACGACCCTCACCCAATGACGCCGTTACCAACACGTACCTCTCCCGCCTCACGACCCTGCCCCTAGCTGCCCTCACATCCTCCGAGCAGCAATCGCTATCACAAAGCTCGCAGTCTATACTGCGATCGCTACAAGCTCTCTCGAAGCGGTCGCATAAACCCATCATATCCTCGACCGACCACCTCCTACACCTCCGCAAGACACTCCCGCAGATAGGCCAAGATGCAGGCACAGTACAGGCAGAGCTGCCCAACCTGGAAACAGCCGCGCAGAACTTCTCCGAGAAACACAGCAGAGGGGCGGATAATGCGATACTAGATAGACGGAGAAAGGCCATGTTGCTGTCCCGGAACATTGACCGCGTATCCGATGTGCTCGACCTACCGACCCTCCTCTCGTCCGCCATCAGCTCCTCTACAGCTGCCGCACAAGCTTCGTCATCCACGGCCACCGCCAACGCGAACTATGCCTCGGCTCTCGACCTCCACGCACACATCAAGCGACTCCACACGCTTTATCCGAACTCAGAGCTGGTCTCCTCGCTCACGGCCCAGGCTGAGCAGGAGATGAAGACAATGACCACCAACCTGATAAACTCGCTCCAGACTCAGGGTATCAAGCTAGCAGGCGCCATGCGAACAATCGGGTGGCTCAGACGAGTGGCGCCAGAACTGGACGAAGCATGGTCAACAAAACAAGCTGGCATAGGCAGTGGAGAAGGCACGTTGGGCGCATTGTTCCTCGTATGCCGTTTAGTCTGTCTGGAGTTGATGCTCAGCGCATTAGATCCTCTACGCGAACTTGCAGACCAAGAGACAGAAAAGCGGACACCTAAGGCAGCGAAAGGCGACGCAGGCTGGGCCGTGGGCCAGCAAACAGAAAAGTACTTGAAGAAGTATCTTGAAGTCTTCCGAGAACAAAGCTTCGCTATCATATCCATGTATAAGAGCATCTTCCCCTCCGCCTTACCAGCGCCAGGGTCCGACGAAAGCGCGCCAGCTGTAAAGCCAGTCAACACATCCAACCCTCTACAACCGATACCGTCGGCCCTCGCAACGTTTCCGCTACACCTCGTGGAGATGCTCTTCGATACCCTACGAACATACCTTCCAAACGTGCAAGATCGTTCACAACGAGACTCGCTCCTCACGCAGGTCTTATATTGTGCCGGTTCGCTAGGCAGACTGGGCGGTGACTTTAGTATGATGATTGCTCTCCTGGAAGAGGACCTGCGGGCAGAGCTAGGAGAAGACACGGAGGATATTGAGGAGCAGGAGGTCGAGGAAGAGTGGGTAGAAGTCATGAAGAAGCACCGAGTCCAGGCATCGAGACTTGAACTACTGGCTTCTGGTGTTGGCTCTGGTAGGACGAGTAGTCCTGTAGACCGAGCAGCGAGCCCAATGAGATAGAGCTTTCCCTATACTTTGGTCTCAATACACGCCAGATGTCTACACGATCTTTTGTCCTATCGGCACATCGACGTGAAGATCCGCGAACACCCCTAGGAAGCATTTCCACGAATCCTTGTCTAGCACACGCACATGCCGTGCACCTCATGGACATTCGCAGACCGATTAGGCCTAGCGTGCCTGCATCTGGACCGCTCCTTCCTGGAGAAGCTGGCCAGGGAGCTGCGCCATGATTGTATACAACGACGCGACTACCTCCTAGATTCATCATCAGACTTAGTTTGAGTGTGCAATGGCGTTTGTATCCTTCTGGCGTGCGCACACTCTGCTATGGTATCCAAGGATAAGCCGCACCTTGAGAGGTTCTTTCCAATCGAACTCGACTAAGGAACTATGCCTTTCTCAGGGAAGGACCAGCGAATACCCCCAGGCTACATTCCTAGGTCTCGGGGGAGGGTACAAATACCTTTGTATCCTCCTGGCGTCGATGCCTTCCTCAGACCTGTGCGGGATTATGCCGGATCTTGATATGGACTTTAGGATGGAAGAGTCCCTGGGTTGACGATACCTCTCATGCACGGGCACCATCGAATACCTCCCGGCTATGTTTCTAGGTCTAGTTCGAGCTTATAAGCCCGTCTGTATCCTCCTGGCGTAATCATCTTGCGCTGCGTCATCAGATATACGACGCAAGCTAAAAGGCCTTTGCCGCAGACATCGATAGTGGGCCTGCGTTATGCTCCGTAGGAAACACCATGTATATCTCAGAATGTCTTTTTCCACTTAGCTCTACATTGCAATCCACTGTTGTAGCCTCCACGGGGTAGTATGCCGCACCGAACTGCTAGGAGGTATATCGATGTATTCATCAAACTGTTCCTGCATGCTGCGAGGTTTTAGCCCAAAGTGCCAACAATGTTGGCCAAAACCCACGTTCTCGGGCCTCTTACTCCGTGGATTCACTGAGCGGGCGGAATACAACCTTGGAAGTCGTGTCATGAGATAGGGTTGATCGCCTCGCCTGGTATACGTCCAGGGTGCATGAGAATGGTCAATTAGCAGTGTCAAATATGAGCCTGGTATACTTCAAGGCCTGTGGGGATTACCCATGCTATCGGTGGAAAGCCTGAAGTACAACCCGCTACTCTGTAACATCGTTTACATGGCTTGTAGAAATCTTGAAGTACATCACGCTATCATTCAAATTTACACTCAAAACTCAAAAGTCACGCGACATCCTCCAGGCTGGACTCAATTCATGTGACATTTGTATACTCCTGCTGTGCTTCGGACCACTGTGCAGCTATATCTGATACCTAAAATCCGGTTCGCGATCCGTATACTGCTTGCCAGCAGGCATAGTATACCCTTGGGCGAGCTTGATATCCTTTCTCTTCTCCCTTCTCCTATAAATCGCCCTAACAATCCACCATCCGCACCATGCAAACGCTAAACAGCCCAAGCTCCACGCATGGCCCAAGGTATACTTGGGCGCTGCATTGCTCTGATAGATCTGACCCGAGACCACGCCCCCGATGTTGGTGAGTGTGAGCAAGATGCCTAGAGAAGCGGCGCGTTTGCCATCGGGCGCGCAATTCGCTGATAGCCAGGTTATGTTTCCGCCGGTGCAGAGGAAACAGGCTGTTGCAACAAGGTAGGTGGCGAAGTATTGAACGTATGGGCTGACAGGAGAGAGGAGGATGGCGTAGCCGGCGATGCCTACTGGCGCCATCAGGATGAGTGGCAAGAACCGCGTTTGATACCGATCCGACAGGTATGCGCCGACTGCGTAGACGATGGCGCCCCAGATGTTGACGGGAATAACGAGGTATTGTGCCTGTGCATGTCAGTGCTGTATGCAAAACTGTAAGTGGCTAGCAGTACCTGTTTGGTAGAGAAGTTGAACCCATTCCTGATGATGATAGGTAAGAAGGTGCCGAAACCATACAGAATCGTCACAACGGCGATCTGGATTACACCATGCACCCAACTCTTGATGTCCTTCGCTGCTTCTTTGATATCAGCTTTCCCATAATGACCGGAGCCCTCGGAGTCAGAGTAGGCCTGCGTTCGATGTGCGCGCTGGCGCATGAGAGCCTTCTCGTCATCATTGAGGAAATACGCTGTCTCGAAGGATTTGGGGACAAGGAAGATGCAGCAGGCTGCCCATATTATGGTGATGATGCCTTCAATGACATAAAGCCTGTATGATGCATTAGTCTAAAGGCCATCAGAGTTGCGAGAGCTGAAACTCACCATCTCCACCCCGACCACCCAGCAACCCCGTTCATGTACAGGATGCCGAATGCAATGAGGCCACCAAAGGCTCCCGACAACGCCGACGCGATGAAGAGATACGCGATACGGATACCAAGCTCTTCTCTAGTGTACCAGTTACACAGGAACAGTGTCATTGCCGGAAACAGGCAGCCTTCGAAGAAGCCAAGGAAGATGCGCGTAGTAACTAGGCCAGCAAAGTTTTGCACAAAGCCGGTGCAGAGACATGTGATACCCCAACAAAACGTAATCGTGGGAATGACTCTGTTGAACTGGAGACGCTTGACTAGCAGCGAGGTTGGAAACTGTGTGAAGTCAGATGGGTAGATCTGGAATAGCGGATACACATACTTCGGCGAGAATGTAGAAGATGTAAAACACCGATACAGCAGTCTGCGATTGCGTCAGTCTGAACGAGTTCTCACACATTACATTGAGGCTATCACGCACGTTCAACTCGCTGCCTTTCAGTCCAATATCCGTCGTCATGCCCTGCGTCGCAGCAAACCCAATGTTACCGCGATCCAGATAGCTGATGAGCATCAACATCATCATGACTGGCGCAACGAAGCAATCCAGCTTTCGTCGTAATGCATCTTCTTCCTTCTTGTTCTCGATGATCTCCGGGGTTTCATCTTGCGTGAGATATTCACGCTGCACTTGTTCGTGTTTCTCGTCGGTAACCGAGCGTTGAAGGTCTGGCGTTGCCATTGCCGAAAGATGTCAAGAAGCGAGGGAAACGGTAGCGGATAGCTTCCTGATGCCTTATCCGAGCTCAAAGATCAAGTAGTCTCGTCTATTATGCATCTTCCATAGAAAGGCGTGAATCCGGTATGTATAAACGCTATGCCCCTTCCTGCGTTCATTACTCGTGTCCATCGTCTAGGCCTAGGTCCTTCTCCAACTTCCATGAATCCTCCATCACTCGCTTCGATACGCAGGACGCCTGAAGAGTGAGTGACACAGAAAGGCTGCATGTCGACGTCGGTGGCAGGGTGTAGAGTATTAGCCGGATTGCCGATCTGCGAACGTTGCGGAGGTGGAGAAGCCATGTGTGGTTCCCCAATGCGGGGTGAGATGCGGGGCTAGCTTGGGGAAGCACGACGCGGCTTGGTATGATGGGTGTTCTGAGAAAGGAAGTAATTTCTGCGAGCAGATGGCCAGGATGAATGGTGGTGTGCGGGGAAAGGTATTGGTGAGTCCGTCGCAACTGCAATCCCGCTTGAGGAAACATCGCGCTACTGGGCATGGCTCCTGCCAATTGACATCTCACATCAACAAGCTGATACTACAATTGCGAAAATACTCTCATAAATCTAAAGAGAAGGAAACGATAATCGACGAGAAGGCACTGGCGATCACGTTCTCAACACAATGTCGTCACCAAGCAAGACTGTGGCCTTCATCGGTGCGTTCCTTCCTACCTAGCTAATTCCAATCCATCACTTCTCATACTTACGTTTCGCAGGTCTTGGCGTAATGGGCTATCCCATGGCCCTCAATCTTCGTAAAGGTCTCGACACCTGCCATACCCTCCTAATCTGCGACGTATCCACCTCCGCGCTCGAAAAGTTCCAATCAGACGCCTCAGGCCAGGGTCCAGTGGAAGTAGTAAAGAACGGATATGATGCTGTCCAAAGAGCCGACACCGTTATAACAATGCTTCCAGATTCGAATGCTGTACTGAAGGTGTACCTTGATAAAGAAACGGGGGTGCTCGCTGGTGCGGAGGCACTACCGGAAGCTGGAGAGGGAAAGTTGATCATGGAATGCGGTACCATCGAAACGGCTACGATACTGGAGGTTGCGAAAGCAGTGGAGAACTCTAGCGCGAGCAAGATGCTGACATTTGTTGATGCGCCGGTGTCTGGTGGGCCCATGGGTGCGCAGGATGGTACGCTGGCGTTCATGGCAGGCGCGAACAACAAGGACATCTTCCCTACTGTAAAGGGCTATCTAAGCCACATGGGCAAGCCGGATACGATATTCCTCTGCGGCGACATCGGCGCAGGCACGGCGTTCAAGGTTATCAACAACTACCTCAGTGCCATCACATCGCTGGCAGCGTCTGAAGCCCTGAACATCGGTTCGAAGATGGGGCTAGACGTTGCACTACTTACGGATGTAATCAACGTCTCTGGAGGTCAGTGTTGGGTAACGAGTAAGAGCAATCCAGTACCGGGTATACAAGCGAATGTGCCGAGTTCACGGGGTTACGAAGGCGGGTTCCGCATCGAGCTTTGCGCAAAGGTGTTGGGCATGGGGAGTCAGCTTGCGGAGATGGTTGGGGCGCGCACTATACTCGATAAGCCTACGTTGGAGGCTTTTGGTGAGGCAATGAAGGATGACAGGTATAAAGGGAAGGACGCGAGGGTGGTGTATAAATGGTTGAATGAGAGCGAGCGATAGTTATGATTGGTATGCCAGTTCCTCAGGACGATTAAAATAATGAAAATAACATTAGTTTACGTCCGGTCCCTTGATGATATCCAGTTAACGAGATGGGAGATCTATCAACAGCTCTTGTTGCAGGAGTGCGTTGGTACGACTATTCGAGGACGATCCGATGCTTGCTGAGATCGCTTCCAGCGAATTGTTGCATGACCTCGCCATCCATCACACTATTGATGTAGCATGAGCCTATGAACTTGTGCCGACCTTCCTTCGCTGGCGTGAGAAGAAAAGGGACAGTCGCCCCGAATATGATGCAGCATACGTCGCCAACTTCGATCAAGTCGCCTATCGGAGCCACTCCGATGCGCCCATTCCTGGTCAAAAATATACTCGCGTCGTTGAGATGTATCATTCTATATCCGAGGTTTGCGGCATTACGTCTCTCGTGCTCTTCTATCACCGCATCCTCCTGATCATTCAGTTTCGTCACGCTGATACTGTTTCTGTATGCATCAATCGAGCTTTGCATCGTCTCATCGGTAATGGTGGAGGAGCCATAGCCTGCTGGATAGCCTACCAAGAGGCTGCGCAAAAATTCGACTTGTCGCACTGCGATGCCCAATTGTGACGAGGTTTGCATCACATCATGCCATAACGTATCCATGAGTAGGACGTTTGACCTTATAGTCGGTACATCGGTCAGATTAGCCCTACTTTGATTCGATCGTATCGCATTTGATCTCCATATGACGGTGTCGAAGGTGCAAGCACCAACATTCAAAAGATTCCCGTCATGGTGTATGTCTTTGAAGAGCTCTCTGGTGCCTCCAGCTTGGAACCAATGGTTCGTGTTCGCTATTCCTAAGCGATATTTCCCAGGGACGTGCCATACCGGCGACCAAGATGGATGCACGTCGTCCAGAAGCCTCTTTCTACTATCGTGAGTGACGTCCGAAAGGATGAAAGACCCTTCTGCGGCATTCCTCATCAGCGCAAGGGCGAGACGAACATTGAGATCGTCTATTGAAGAAGTATAGTCGGCCTCCACCAACGTACTGCCTTCACTATCCATAGCAGCTGGACACCCTAAGAACGCGTAAACACGGTCCCTAGGATCACTTGCTTCTAGATAGCGGGCTGCCCGAAGGACCGACGCAAATGTGGTCTGTATGGAGCTAGTGATTAGATACTCCAGTCCAATACGGGTTTTCTGCCACCGTTCCGGCTGGTGATGATTGTAATAGAACTAGGGATACATGTTTTCTGTTTTCAGAGATTTGACAACCCCAATAGTAGTCCGGATAGTTTCCTTGAATTCTGGGCGTCTGTTCATCCACGTGCATATTTCCAACACGTCAGCAATATCGATGCTGATCGGGCCCCAAAACAAACAACCTTCTTTGGCGATGGCGACTTCTTGGACAGTCCATACTCGTCTGAACCAAGGAAATTCGAAGATTCTCTTGACTCCTAACCATCGTTTCGTATCCATACAAATAGGGTACGGTTTGGTAAAGCGGACCATTTGGTGGATCATTTGGTCTGCCTGCAAGAACGAGTCCTGAAAGTATGCGTTCGCCTCAAGAATGATAGCAAACGCATCGATAGCGATATTTTGATCATCGCGACCAAGCCAAACAAGTGTGCGTTTTGCGTTGGCGTAGACTTCGCCCATTCTCTTGACCTGATGTCCCTTCTCTCTGTCGTCTTTCTGGTTGATACAGAGAGCATCCGCCCATAGTAGTCGAGGCTCAGTCGTGTGTCGGAAGTTCCGAAATGCATCTGCGAGGCTGACAGTGATAGCTACTCGCAGTCCATTACACCGTACATCGACAGTGTCGTTGGGGTCGCCCCAAACGTACGATATGGCTTCATATGAGCCTTTGGATTCTTCGATGCCAATGATTTTGAGGCTGCACTCAATGCCTTGATCGGTTTCGCCAGATTGGAGTTTTAACACGCGAATAAACTCGCCCGCTGGTAGTGGTTTGTAGATTGTCTTGTCAGGTATGTCATCGCTCATTTCCAGTCGTCCGATCTCAGACGATGCGATAGTACATTCCGACATTTTTCGATTGTATGTTGAAAGAGCCAGCTCGCTCGTGGACATGTCGTGTCGATGAGAGAAGGGAAGCGGGGAAGGAAGGCTGAGCTTATATGAAATCAGGCAGCTACACGCCACCACCTGCTGATTGGCGAAACGGATGCAGAGCTCTGGACCCAAATACCCTCGCACCATCCATACGGTGTCGCCAGGACTTTGGCGGGGTACTGTTATTACCAGGAATGACAAGGGGTGTTAATGGGACATAATTGAGTACTTACTTAAAACGAACATATAGATATATTAGACCTCTAAAGACCACTTGTGCCCCAGTAGTATCTAATGCCAAACAAAAGAAATACCCCCATACCATGTATATGCCTCCCAACCCAGCCGCGAGACCAACCAGTCCCACGGCATCAGATGCCGCCTAACCCAAGGAAAAGTGGTATGCTGTGGTATCATCCATATGCGAGCCCTAAAACGCCATATAACACCTTTCCGATCCATCGGACGCACTGCTGATAGACCATGTAGACCCGTTGCTTACGGGCAGGTCAAACTCCTCGTCCTCTTGCTATCACCCAAGCCTAGTACTTCTCCCCTGACATGCTTGGGTACTTGAGCTTTCGCCCAGCACTGCATAGCTACTCTGCGCATGAGCTCCACTTCCTCATCGCGCAGCCTGAGTTGTCGCTTCGCCAGCTTGCTCTTTCTGAGCTTGACGCCCTTCTCCTGAACCGCTTGTCCAGATACCACAAAAGGCACCGTAGGATGTGTGAGCCCACGCTTCGAGCCAGGGCGTTCGGTCGTAGGCGACGAAACGAGGGACTCAAGGTTCACGCACTCAGCGATGAGAGCCTGGATGCCAGCGGAGAGCTGTGTTGCGCGCGAGAGAATATAGCCCCAGATCTCCGAGCCCTCCCAAAACGGGTCGTTTATAACGGCGTGTTGGAGCGCGGGGAGGATGTGAGGGAGCGGAGGCAGCGTTCGGTCCTCGATGTGCTTTGGCGGTTCTTCTTGCGTTGGCGTCGCGATGTTTGCTGTGCTAAGCAGACTTGCGGCGATGGTCAAGCGGATGTGGCTGTCGGTGCTGAGGGTTGCTGTTACGACGCATGCTGGGCAGCCCCGGGTGCGGCACCAGTCCGCTTCTTCGGTTATGAAGCATTGCAGCCCGATGAATGCGCTGCGGGATTCGCCCGAGAAGGCGAGCTCGAGGTCAGAGGCGCGTTGTGTGCATAGTGCGGCGGAGGCTAGTGTTGATGCGCGGGAGAAGAGGGTTACGACGGGCATGATGAGGGCGTGGAGGATATCGCGGTGGAGTATATATGTCTGTTTCGCCTGGGGAGAACATTGCGTGTGTGTTGCGCAGAAGCTGGCATACTTGTTAGTGATTGAGGTTTGCCGTAGAGCTGGGGGTGGATAGGCATGTGGAGGTGGAGAGAAGCGATACGAAGCGCGATAAGCTGCTCGCGACGGGGGAAGAAGAACAGGAACATGAACATACTCAGCATCACCAGCCAGATGCCTCCTCAGCGCGCAAAAGGCCTTTGACTCGCCCAGCGCCTCTACATCCTCATGTGGGATCACAAAAGGGCTCTCCATCGGCACAGCGTATCCGTAGTCCATCGTATCTCTCTGTCGGCGTGGCTATCTCGCTTCGCATCGGTATGCAGTCGGGCTATCTCGAGTCGAAAGGCAGACGAGAACGAACAAGCTTCTTTGCACGACGAGGCTAAAAAGCAGATAAGAGGGGGAAGAGCAAAGCAAGCAAGATGCCAGGGAAAGAAGGCTTCGAGGGTATTATCATTATTCCCTGCAACGGACGGCCGTTCCCTATTTCACCCCCCAAATGACGCGAACGAGCCTCCCTCATGCCCAGGAGCTCCACCCGCTGCTGCGCTGCCGGGGTGGAGACTGCTGTAGATCTAGACTTGCATATTGCGCACCCCCCTTTCCTTATCCGCCCACGCTTGTGCAGAGCCCGTATCTCACGACTGCTTTATGTAGCCAACTAGCTCGCGCCAGATGGCATCACCACCGGCCGGGAAGTACTGCCTTTCGGATTCGGGCAGAAAACGCGGCGTGGGCGGTTAGTTCCCTGTTGCGCATCAACAGCTTGCTTTTCTCCGCACTTCAGCGGCATCAACAACGAAGAAGCGGTGGAGCATTTATTTTGCGACCTCGTTAATTTGAGGGAAGCGAACTGCCTCCTGTATCTCATACAGCAGGTGTGCCCGCGCCTACGTACTTCTCTCCCTTTCCCCTAAACCAATTTGCGAGCATGATCTTCAATGATGCAAGCGCAGCTACACCGACCCGACCGCACAGAGGCCGATCAACCCGAACATCGCGATCGAAACGAGAACGACGTCGTGGGTAGAGCGGTCGGTTGACAAGGACGACCCCGCTGAAACACGTTTCGATAAAGATAGTCGTTAGCCCAAGGGTTCGCGAGAGGCACTAGATATCGCGACATTGTTAACTGCCGCACTATTGGAAGCGCGTAGCGGCCGACATCACCACCTCAGCTGCGCCATCTCTCGACTTGCAGATGTCATGGACGCACCGCCTGTATCTCTATGCGAATGGTTCTTACACCTGCATTGCGAACTATTCGGCCCTGCGTCGCTGGCGATATCGCTCGGTTTATGAAATATGGAGCCGAATTACGCGTATCGCTTGCTGGTACCGCGGCCGTGAACAGGGTGCGTCCCGTCAACATCGCAACATGCTACAATGACAGGACAGAAATGTTTGCGTGGAACGGAAGATTGGTGGTGAAATTTTCATGACGCTACAATGATTGATTCAGATACAGGCTGATACGGGCTGAGTGGGAATTGGCTGACGATGGCGTTTGCGCTACGGAGGACGGGCGCTCCCGTGATCGACGCTACAGCAGGATGCAGTCTCAACTTTCCTGCTTGAGATGCACTATCGTGGTGCAAACTATCAGTTTCGCTGTTGAGATGACGTTGCCCAGCCAGTACCACGGCTGATATCGACGCCTCTTCCCCCTTTCCGGTCTTCGTTCTTCCCCCACGCTCACCCACCAGTACAGTAGGAGACCCCTGGGACGTGCAGGCGCATCGGCTTGTAATCCGTCGATTTGGCTGCTAGTCAGGAACGACTGAAACGTGCAGTCGCGCTATCGATCAATTGTCTTGTAGCGCACGCCGGAGTGACAAGCGTTCGAGAATGATGCCATATTTAGTAGCATGACAGATTCGTCTTGTAAGAAACGACTGCAGCTAATGTAGACTTTGCGTCTATCGGACTTGGCTACCAGTGGACTTCAGATAACGGACAAGCTATGCATCGGCCTTTTGTGGTTTGTTGCACTTCGATATCGAGAACGGTAGCTCTGATGAACTCTAAGATTTGTTTGGCCAGCCCGTGCCGCCGGTATCCTCTGGTCGATGATAAAACATTACAATATCAGCGAAGCCTTCTTCACCTAAACCAGAAAACTGAGTACGACCCATCGTTGCTAAGGATGCGTCGTTGGGTGCCGTCGGCAGTCTGCTTCCTCCCGAAAGGATCCGTAAGTAGCATTGTAAGCTTCTCTGAAATCGGGCCCATCTCTTGCTTCGACACAGGTATGGGTGGGCTCAACAGACTCGGATCAGGCTGCAGGATGGCAAAGATGCTGCTCTTTGATCGACCGATCATCCGACGATGGACATCTTGCAAGTGGTCGTATAGGGGCCAGAGTGTCTCCAGGTATCGCGCGGCGACGGGTTCGCATGGTTTACATGGCTCGAGCATATCCATGCACGACTTGGCGTACGTGAGATCAGCTTCGACTCCTTCAGTTTGACCGTCCATGAGTTTAGTCGTTGCGCTGAAGAGCAGGCAAATGGCAGCTGAGAATGCCCAGTAAATACTATGATCGTTAGTTCGTGGGGTGTTCGGGTTTTGTATACGAACTTACATGATCCAGCAACGCGTTGTCAGCGTACCGTCAAAAGAGATAAGGCTCAATATGCGAGCAATGTTCTGGGCAGCCATTGCACATTCCTGTCGGTATATCTTGACATCTTCGACTGAAATGTTATTCAACGCAGATGGAATTCCGTCGATAAGCTGGGCTTCTGCTGAAGCCACTAGTAGCTGGCGGTATAGCAGGACCAGTGCACCAAGATACATGATCTGAATCAGTCAATAAAATGATGATACAAGAAGATGGAAGGTCTCCTTACGTGCAACATAAAGACCGCTCGCCTTTGGAAGACTGTCAAGTCTTGTGCGGCACTAGACAGAAGCGTAGGGATCTGTAACGTTTGCGGAACTTCTTCACGCCACTTTTCCAGCTTCATTGTGAGCATGGTGATGTTCCCTTTGGTAGCTAGCTCTGGAGATGCCAGTGTCTTGGCAACCTCGGCGGCTATCAGGTTGATCTTGCTGGTTTGCATGTGTATGAGTTCATCGATGGACAGCTGATCTTGGCGATGGGCAATGCAGGCGACCTAGCCATGTTAGTATCATGAAAATCAATATAGGCTCGCCCTGGCATACCTGGATGTCACTGGCTGTCACCTCAGTGGGATAGCCGAGGGTGTAGGCAAGCCATGAATCCATGAATACGAGGCTACGGAATATCTTTCTCCAGTGGTCGTCCGTTGCTGAGCGAGACGAAGTTTGCAGAGCCGGATACTTCCAACGGGCGATCTGTAGTCCTGCAGCTGTGGCTTGTTAGTACAATCACATGATCAAGTGTACGAGTTGAACATACCGATAAGATACTTGGCGCTCATGTGCTTCTCGAGCAAAGAATAAAAGGACAAAGATAATAGCAAGCGCATTGTGCGGAAATAGTCTTGTCTGGCAGTCTGCTCGTTGAAATGAAGGGTCCCAGATGCGTAGAGCAATCGGCGCATCCGATCAGGGTAGGCATCGATGTCGTAATGCGCGCCCATAGCAGCAACTGTGAAGCATTCGGCAAGTGTCATGTCGTCCACCTTCTTTTGGGGCCGGTAGATACGGTCAAGTATCTCATTAACCTCATCATAAGTCCACATGAAGAGCAGCGACCCAGTTCCTTGCACGAACGCGTACATGGACCGCCGAACACGATCCTCGGTCGGCAAAAATGCTTGACTGAACTGCTGGCCGGATCCATTGAGTATCTCGCCTCTGAGGGTGACCAACTCACTGAAGGCCAGCGTCAGAGCATTGTGGCACGCTTCGGCTTCGGGTCCGGCTGATATGCTGCTTGATTGGAGAGATACCGGGCTGTCTGAAGAGCTCGGGCTAGCACGTGAGTATTGTCTCGTGTTGTTAGAAGTGTCGGTCGTTGAGCGACTATTCGTCGGTCGCTGTTTGCCAATGCTCGGACTTGATTGTTGCGACTTGAACTCGTTCAGATAGGCCTGATACTTTCGCCAGTTATCCGTCTTCTTGTAGTCGTCCATTTGGGCTTCGAACTCTTGCATGGCTCGGGCCGCATTGCTTTCCCAGATACGCTTTCTCTCTGAAGGAAGCTCCTGCCATCTCCGACCGACTTCGCGAGCTATATCCACAAAGGATAGTTGGCTGACCTCAGGGTCGGTACGAAGCTGGTCGGCGAAGTTTACATCTGACAACAAGTTAGATCAAGTCCTGATGATATCATGTGCGAAGAGCGTACATGCTGTCTTTGGCTTCTTTGGCGCATTTGGGTCTGCCCGCGGATGCCGCCTGTACCTCCTCTTCTCTCGTGGTGGCAGGGACGTTGTTTGCCTGGTGAAACTTTCCAAAGCGGAGGTCGATAATGACGTCGGCTCAGGCGAGTTATTTTCTGGCTCCAGTGATAGTGATTGAGGGATGCCGCGGTACGTGGCAATCTCTCGCTGTAGTAATCTCCTGTGGCCAAGCTTGAACTCGAGCGCTGTTAAATCGTCCTCCGTGATGTCTACAACCGTCTCCCAGTTGTGGAACCCATTCTCAGCGAGCACCTGAGCATACTGAGTGAGCCCAAGTCGCTCCAAGACTTCAGTGAGGTCTGGGACAGAAGAACTCGGAAAGGTAGGGATCGCCATGAGGGGTGACGTCTGTGGTGGAAGAAGATGGGAAAAGGGACAAATGGCATATATGAGCGCTGCCACACGGCATGACAGATGCCGCGACTATGGCCTTACAGGCGGGCTGAAGCTGAGATGGACGTTATAGGGTAGCGCGCAGTCGTGGCCGGTGATCCAGACCGCGTAGATGAAAAGAAGGGTGTTCTGGGAGAGCCTCGAACGTCACAGCCCGGACCCACTTTTGACACACGCTAGTGGCAGTAGCCGGTTTCTGCCACAGGGCAAGAACTTCCATGGGAATTCAAGACGCCGCCACACGACGCGCCCATGGTGTTTGTGTTTTTCCATGAGCACGTATTGCTAAGACGGCTCGGTCCTGCTGCTGTTCATCTCATTTCGCTATTGCTGCTGAGCGCATCGGCCTTCTCTAGCGTGCTACCGACATCAGCAGCAGCACCGCGCTGTGTCCAGACCTCAGAACACCACGCAAAGACAACGATGCGAATCATGTGGCCCAAACACTCACTACCAGTGTGTTGCCGCTCAATGCAGCTATACGCGCTCCAGAATCAACGTATGATCTTTTGCGCTATCTGCCGAGGGAATGATTCCCGGGAAGCTTAAAGTTGACCGCCCTTCCACCACTCAAATACATGAAGCAGCTACGGAATTGCTTTCCACCTCCCTGTTCCAGTCAGAAGCCATCATCTGCACTACAGTGTCTCTTGAGTGTGTAACCCACGACCGGAGTTTACCGATCGAAAGCTGCTCGACGATCGTGTTCTTATGTAGGCCAAAGGCCTAGACTGTTCGTGCATCTCCGACACAGCGGCGCGCCATCTCGCCAGCCTCTAGCTTACCCACACGACTTCCCGGTTCCCGTGCATCTCTGCGCCACACCTCCGCGCGATGAGTAGGGAATGTCTCTTCGCTTGGATCGGTACCCTTTCCCCACACACACTCTTGCTGATCATGGCCATGGTAGATTCGCGCAGCCTTGCCATTGGCGCTGGCAAAGCTGCTGATCTCCATGTTGTGAAACGAGCAGCCTCGTGGCCGTCGTGCTAAGCACGTGCACTCAGATCCTGCTCATCGACTTGGAGCATTCAGCCATCAATCATGAGGCTCGTGCCTGGATCACGCATGACGATCCACGCTACACAAGCAACAGCTGTCAAATCGCATCAAAGGGTACAGCAACCGACACATGCACCACGTCCTTGGCCAAATATCAGGCTCTCTTGAACTATCAAAATTAGTACGACTGCCCAATCCTTACACGAGCTACTGCAGACGAGGGGCTTGGAAACGCCCCAAAATAACAGTGTTCTGTACGCATCATATCGAGCAAATGGGGGTCAATTTTCGGAAGTATGCACTACGCTACAGGTACTTTTGCATCAGCTCTTTCACGCGCTCCAGGTTCAGCGCTTCAATCTTGTTTCCGTTACCGTCCATTGTCTCCGCCATACACAGGACATTGTATATTGCTTCTTCGACTGCGTCAGCGCTCGCCTCAAATAAGGCATTGATTGTCTGATCGTCGGTCATGGTCACCGATACCTCTCTCGCCTTGTACGGATCGACAGATGCTTGCCCCGCTGTGACTGTCTGCACGTTCAACTCGTTGGCGGTAGAGAACGCGAGGAAGACATCGCCGGAAGAGTTCGTGCCGTAGCCACCTACGCGAGACAATCCGACAGTCGCGCGTTTGGCGAGCCTTTGCAGTTGTTGCGGGTGAAGCGGCGCGTCCGTGGCCAGGATGATTATGATGGATCCATCTTTCTTGTCCTTCTCCTTCTTCACCTTGAACAGTAGGTTCGCTTGTGCCAGTAGTTCTGGATCGTCAGGGTTCTCCTCAATCTTTCGCTTCTGCTCTTCATAGATGAGTCTCCCAATCGGCGCACCTCCGATCTTGAGATCCCACATCTTGCCGTAATTCGCTTGGACCAGAGCCGCGACTGCATAACTCTTGCCATCCTCACCAGGCACTACACGAGAGCTGGATCCAGTGCCACCCTTGAAGTAATGGCAAATCATACCCGTTCCACCGCCCGTGTTTCCCTCTTTCACAGGGTCGCTGCTTGCTTTGTCGATGCCATCTACGACATGCTTCGGTGTCACAGCAAATTTGGACACATCGTGCAGGAAACCATCAAAGGTCTCCGCGACGACAGGCAATAGGAACCAATCGACCTTTCCATTCTTGTCGCAGTTCTCACGGATCGCATATTCGTAGATGCCGTTGTACGCTGAGCCAACGCCAAAGCTCCCCGTGATGATGATTGGGGAGAAAAGAAGGCCCATCTCTTCGATCAGATGCGCTCCAGTCATTTCCCCAGAGCCGTTGAAGCGGAACATGCCTGCGAAACAAGCTTTGTGAAACCAGTCCTTGCGCGGAATGATGGTCGTCACGCCAGTGTTGATGTCGTTCGGTGGGGCATCGGGATAAGCAGGAGATGAATGGATGGACTCAGTGTGCACGAGTACACCGGGAATATCTGTCAGACTGTTCTTTGGGCCGGGCTGGTAGCGACCAAGATGCAGAGTTGGTAACAGATCGCGGATGCGCTGACGCGGGATAGTAGAGGGCGCCGAACCGGAAGCCATTGCAGGTGGTAGTGATGACAAAGATGCGATGATAATTCGAGGGATTGAGATACCTAGATACTCTAGAGGAGAAGTGTGAGTCTGCTATGTTGCAGCCTGGATGCCTCAGATACTTATACACATTCCTACAGGTCGATGTGTCTGCCTAGCGTATGCACTCGAGAATAGGTAGCTTACCATCCTCGCGATCCTCCCGGATACCAACACAACGCCTTTCTCAAGGGCGCAATTTGCGCAAAACATGGCGAGGGCGTTTTCGCCTTCCTAGTCTGCTCATAGACTTACCTCATCGCTCTCGCGGTCCCTCCAGGCACCAACATAACGCTGCTTTCGAGATCGCAAGCCCTGCAAAACCTCACGATGGCCGTTGTGGTGATGGAGATTGCTACATGCGGAAGACATGAGCCTTTATGAGTCACTTTGAGCGATAGCGATTAAACCCACCGCATCATAAACTCATTGGCACGGAGATATCTGGATGCATGCTGGCGACGGAGTTCAAACGACACGAAAGAGTCAGACCCGACGACCCGCTCCTTCGCGCATGATTAGCGTAGTGGCTTGCGAATCAACCCCGCCTCCTCAATTTGCGAGACGCGCTCCTCAACACCGCTGGATCACAACGTTGCAACGTTTAGCAGTCAAGGATGAGGCAGCTGTGAAGCCATAGCGGTCGTTGGACTCACGTGTGCGATAAGCGGCCGCCGCGCCCGACAATATTTCCGAACAGTAGTTCACGACTCAGGTGCCAAGGCCCACCGAACCGGTTCCTGCATAGCGCATCTCCAACACCACAAGCTTGACCTTCTCCAGTCGATGTGATCTCCGCAATGTGCCGTGTCGGAGTTATCTGACGTAGTCGGACCGCTTTCGAGCACCCCCACCCTTGCTGTGAGAAAGAATCCGCAAAAAAAACTCCGAGATACTTGCTCGATGTTCTTGCCTCTTCATCTTTACCACCGGACGGCAACATGCTTACACAGCTTCTTGCAGTAGGGCTTCTGAGCCTCGCGAAGCCCGCCCGAGCAAGCTATGGATTTTACGTCGGAAAGAACCTAACGCAGGATGGCAGTGTTATGCTGGGTGGCACCGGAGAAGAAGTGTCCTCGCACTGGCTTCAGATCTTCCCAGCAAAAGATCACGCCCCGAATGCGACAATCACAGTTGGAGTTACCGAAGACGCATCGATGCCTGGAAAACTGATGAACATATCCCAAGTGCCGCACACGTTCCGCTATCTTTCCATGGAATACTCCGACTTCGAGGGCTTCCCACCTCCTCTGACGAACGGTGGTGTGAATGAGAAGGGCGTCGCTGTCAGGGACATCTGGGCACAAAACCGAGATGACCTCATTGCTATGACGCCAAACCCCCAGACAGGTTTACAATACTCCGACCTAGCTCGTATCGTTATGGAACGCGCGAGCACCGCACGCGAAGGTGTTGAGCTCATTGGCCAGATGATTGCAGAATACGGATACGCCGATTACGGCGGCAACTCGCATCTCATTGCAGATGCGAACGAAGGATGGGTCGTATGGCAGATGTCAGGAGGCAAGAAGCTTTGGGCTGCAGAACGTCTCGGCGAGAACGACGTACGTGTGCTTTACCCAGGTTACATTGAGGACTTCCCGGTCGATTTCGAAGACAGTACAGACTACATGGGTAGCCCGAACATCGTGAGCTTCGCTGTCGAACAGGGCTGGTGGAACCCGAACGGCACCGAGCCGTTCAACATCTTCAATGCGTATGCCTACCAAGCGGAGGGATACACTGCGCGAGACGGAGGTGCGAAGTACATGTCTCAAGCGGCTCTTGAGAACGCCACCCGCGCAATGGCTCCGGTGACCGAGAAAGACCTGATCGAGCGCGTTCGCGACTACCGTATTTCAGATGATGAAGCCGGATATGGCCAAGTAGTGTCTCTTCGCGCAGACATGGACCCGGATCTGATTCGCATCTGGGTCGCTCCAACCGGATCTGTGACGGCACCCTTCAACCCGTGGTGGCTGGGTGTGAAGAGCGTGCCACCTGAGTACGGCCTCCATCGCTATCTCTACAAAGATGCCGCATCCACCTTCTTAGATACCGACTACCAATACCAAGAAGCCACGCACTTCGCCGGACGCATCTTCAAGCAGGTCCTCTACTACACTTGCTCAGATCCGGAGTCATACCTACCCATCGTCCAAAACATGCTCCACGGATTTGAGAACGCGTCATTCGCAGACATGGAGTGGGTTGAGCGCAGCGCTAAGACTTTGGTGGACAACGGAATGCGGGAAGATGCGCTAGAGCTTCTGACTTTCTATTCGCATACTAGGGCTGAGAAGGCTCTGGCTCTTGGAAAGACTATGGTCGATGCGCTAGACTCGTATGTCAAGCTTATGGGACAATTCCGCATGCCGACTGGCGACCGCATCAACGACCCTGGGCTTGGAGCGGAGACTGTGAATTGCTTGGTTGGCTGGGATCCTGATCAACCGGCCGATCAACAAAGACCATTGAAGAGGTTCAGGCGTCAAATCTAGTATGAAGCGAAGGGTACGAGGGATCGTTGTGTTTATCTGTCATATTAATTGCTCTTGTACTTCATGCTACAGTTTCACCTGCTGTGGACCGACAGAAGCACCCGCGAAGCTCTGATCTGAAGCTGCTGCAAGCACCACTTCTCCATAATCGTAATTTCCCAAGCCCTTGTTGTGCACGGTCGCAGGAATGCATGTCTGAGGTTGCCTTGTAATCTTTCCAAGGCTGCGCGAGGATAAGGAAGTGTCTCGAGAGGTGATTGTGATGGGAGTTGAACTCTACCCGTGGACGCGTCGAGATTAGAACATCACATGATTCGGCTTACTAAGCCGTAAGCGAGACGGCCCTTGCGGACAGCGGCCCCGGTGCTTCCTTCCTCCCACGCATCCATCGCACGCTGTCAACATGATACGGTCGAGAAAGTTCCGACAGACGCGTTTGGTGGTCAGATCGAGGTGATCAATGCTTTGTAACTCAGGCCGAACGCGTATCACTGTCCGACGCCGCATCAGCAGTCAGACGCCCGCACACAGACCGCCAACCATCTACACCAGATGCCAAGACTGTCTTGCATCTCGTGAGGAACCTGCTGTTCATCCTTCTCGATCCGAGCTCATTACCCAGCGTGTTAATCACATAGCTTCATTGTTGGTGGACGGGGATCCGGCGTCCACCGCCTATGCACCCACAGACCAGGTTGACAGGTCAAATACGATGTCTGCATGCACGCCCATTATGCGAGACCGACTTTACCCGGTCATTCTACCATCGCGTCTAGGCCGGACACCTCTAATCTTACCCAGTCCAGTATCTGTCGGTTGGATGAGCAGAGGAATTGGGTATACGACCAGGTTTGCCTGCCATGGCTACAGATCACTTCAGGGATCTTATCCCTACTGAGCCTGCGGATAGCTTGGCCCACGTGGAAGTACAACTCCAAACATTGGAATTGGGATTTTAGCTTTACATACTGCAGACGCGATGCAGTAAGCGGCAGCCGAAGCACACAACAGGCTCGGCCCGCCAGATGCGTGTGGCCCGAAGGCTAGTCCCCGGAAGGCTTGTTGAGACACCTGGCATGCGAACTTGCTAGTAAGGCTTGCAGGACTTCTCGCTCCTATAGCGATTCTTACCAGATGACCACGCATGGCAGAGTTAGGATGAGGTCCAGGCGGTTGAAGACGAACACTGGGGCTATGACTAGCACAGACTCGGCAGTGTTCGTCGTAACAACTAACTAGATCCATGTGTCAGCCTGCACGCGATCGTACCTACAGGGAGTCTGCATGGCATCATGCCTATCTTGAATGTGTGGAAACCAACTGATATAGCTGCAGGGTTCGATGGTATCTCGATGATGCTCGACTGCCTATGATCAGCTCGATGGCCGATCTTCTTCGTATACGTTCAAGACTGCAAGATGAGTTTAGTCCCGGGTTGCCAACTCGTCAGCCAATACGTTCGGTTTGTTCGACACCCGCGGCGTTGCGTAGCCCTTCATTGGGTAGCCTAGCGTACGTAAGTGTTAGAGATTCCGTTGAGTCGGAGTACCTACCACTAAGATGCATGGGAATGGCGCACTGTGGCCCTATCATCCCACAACAAACACGCCACCGCTGAGAAGAGCATAACCCTCTGTTATGTCGCGCCAAATTGGTATTAACGCTGTACTACCATGGCCTCGGCCGTCCTGCAAAGACTTTTCAGAGCCCTGACTTATTCGGGTATGGAGAAGCAATGGAATGCGTACCACTTTCCTGCATCTACGGAATTAGCTCCATACCGGCAACGGTCTTCTACTATGTAAAATACCACGCAAGTCACTACCAAACTGTCCGGAGCGATACCAAATGCCTTCAGCAATCGCCTATGACGCCGGAGCTCCTTCCGCGGATATCACATATCGTTGCAAGCTAGACCGTCTTACCGCTCGTTGGTGCGTCACAGTCCACACTCCGCAAGAGCCACGTCTGCTAGCACAAGCCATAGGCAACTCAGTCAGCTATTCGGCCTCGCTATTGGCGTTTGATAATCGCATTGATGCTACGCTGACGCTCTTGGCCATGCGTGAGGTAGGCCATAAACTGCTGTACATCCGAGCTCTCGTCACCAACAGCGACAACACACCGAAGGATGAGGCTATGCCTCCCGATGATCCGAAGAGCTGCTGGTGCCTCAAGACTGCAGCTTCGCTTGATGGACATCTTTCTGAGTTGTGGGTGATCACAAGTATAAGAATGCCCTTTCCTTCTGCTCATTGCTACAACCATCTCCAGCCAACAATCACAAATCCTTTCTTCAACTCTTACACTCATCAATCTTTCCACCTTCCAAGATGTACGCTCTCACCATCATCGTCGCCGCCCTTGGTCTGGCCACCGCCTCCCCTGCCTCCGACTTCTCGCCTCGCCAGGTCGCTGCTGTTGCCTCCGTCGACCGTTATGCTGGTGCTGGCTGCAGGAGCACCATATGCAACAAGGCTGGTTCGGGGGATCTCCACGCCGGATGCAATGCCATCACCGACGCTTGCCAAGCGAGCTTGAGGCTCAACTATGCCAACGCTGGTTGCAAGGGTACGTAGTCTTCTTCGGCCCCACAACTCGGGCTGTGAAGAGAAGCGCAGAGCTAACGAGATGTAGTGGCTATCTGGACAGATGCCACATGCACCAGCGTGAACCAGTTCGCCAATGTCACCATAACTGGAGAGTGCTACGCTCTTGGCCCCCCTATCAAGGGTATCTCCGTCACTTGCTAGAGGACTTACACTAAGAGACAACGCTGTGCGATAACAGGCCATATTCGTGGGTCTCGAGGGAAAAACGGCTGAGAGCTTTGTACCTGGAGCTAGAGTAGATTTTGCCGCAAGGCACGGAGAGGCTGCGCGACTGCTATCCAACATTACGGTCCGATGCAGCGGTTTGTAGCAATTCACCACATCACCTCTAACTCTGTCTTATTGCTCCATCTCGTGCGGCTGGCTTAGCCTTGCTCTTTTTGCCATGTGAACGTGCGGGATAAAGGGCTTCGATGTTTTCGCCTTGAGGCAACACGCTGCAAGGAAATGATATGATGAGTTATCCAGCGATGACGAAGGTAAAGCCTGAGGTCAAATCCATAACGCTAACGATGGCATTCATTGATGTTGTTATAGCCCCTCAATATTCCAGATATCTATGCAGCTTGCATCTCACCACTTGGGCGCCGTTCCAGTCGGATGTATCCTTGTCTCTTGTGTATTCCAGCTTCATGCATCATCGTGCGTCGGGAAGTTCCTCCTCTCTCTCCTTTTTCGTGCTTATACCGAACTTGATTCGTTCCTGTTTTGTAAAACGATGTACTTTAAGAGGATCTCGTTGTCGGGCGTATAAAAATTTGGCGTCGCTGGCTATGATGTAGCTCTTTGTCAGCAAAGAAAGCAAGGTTCTACTTGCCCCAAGACGCCTACCCCTATGTCCAACGGCCTTGCGTCGCATGCGACGGCGATCTGTTGTCGGGGCGTGGAGTTTGGCGTGTGTGGCTTTGTCGATGGCGGTAATAATGAAGCTGTACATGATGCAGGCTATCGCGAGAACGACAACTGCAATAGCGCAGGTAGTGAGGAGATTCATCGGCTGCAAAGATGAGGTGGCGCCCTCAAATCGCACTTTGTGTGATATATGAAAAGGAAGGTGTTGGGGGCCGGACATGTAGCTCTTGCCCAAGCGGGAGTAATGTACCGGAGAGAACTGTGTAGTGGCAGAGTTGTAGCTTTGACAAATCGTTGCGGCCTTGTCATATGTCCTATTATGTCATTGTAAAGTGGGTCATATGAGACAGTCGATCAAAGTGAATAGATGTGCTTGCAGACTCTTGACTTTTAAGCCTTGCTACTGGCCATTTCGATATACAGACGCTAGTAATTCCAAAGTCACGACCTCTCGATGCGTAACTATATGCGTTAGACTGTGATAAAATATCTTGAAAGTGCATCCACTGTAAAGGTTTATCATTTGTCGTAAACCCCGACCCCCGAAGCACCATCTCGAGTCCGAGGGCTTCACTCATCCCAGGTACTGCTAATGCAGCTTTACCGCAATAACCCTCCCACCAGCCTTAGCTGCTCCATCCGGTCCAAAGCCACCCATAGTAGACACATAAAGGGTACTGTTGTCTTTGTCCGTTCTTCCGAATGTCGACGCCGTAGAGCCCGCAACCAATCCACCTTCAACGATAGTCGTGATTTTGCCATTCAGTTCGATGTGATGGATTTTGTCGCCTAAGGGTGCTGCCAATGGCGCACAGACGTACATACTGCCATCCCTCGCAACTGCCAAATCGTCAGGACCGTTGAAGGTTGAGTCGCGCGCGGTTTCGAAAAAGCCGTTGGGTCTGCCAGTAGATGGGTGGACTCGAACGCGGCCAGCCAGAGACTGGGCGGTGTTGGTGTAGTATACGTAGTCATTGTGGAATTTGATCCCGTTGGCACCAAGCTGTACCGGGGCAGAGAGATTGGCTGCTAAGCTAGGATCCTCGAGAACGACATCCGTTTTCCCAGTGCTGACGTTGTACGCAGCAATGTTTCCATACATCGAATCTGCCAACAGCAACATTTCGTGATTCAATGTCGCCATGCCATTAGGCATAGCCATGTCAAGCAGTTCAGACATCTTGCTGACCTTGACTGCCTCGTCCTTGACAGTCACATCGAGTTTCCACAACGAAAAGCTCTGTGGATTCGTCGTGTTTCCAGGAACTGAGTTCGCAACGATCACAGCGAAGACATCCTCTTGGAACTCGGTAATTCCTAGGGCGCCAGTTGCATTCGGGAAAGTGGCGATGACGGAGGAACTCGCGGGTGAGCCTTGCGGGTGGACGATATGCACTTGAGCAGCGTCGAGGGTTGTTACGAGAAGGGAGCCGTTGCCCATCGCAGCAATGTTTTCGGCCCATGTGCCGTTGGGAAACTGGTAGACCGTCGAAACATTCGTAGCAAATGTCGAGGCCATAAGGGCTGAGATGACGGACATGGGCTTCATCCTGGCGCGAAAGTGCTTCATAGCTGGTAGTTGATCGAGGACTTTTCGGAAGAGCTGAGTTGATGTTGAAAGGCACACTGTCTCTGAGTACTGTGTCGGTGATGGAAGAACCTCTTATCTGTGTACATCCCTTGCAGCGAAAAAGAAGGTTGCTTTCCTTTTTGTACGGGTCGATCGTGCATTGTTTGTTGGGCCTTGGCTACGCCCGAGCAATTCTTGTTGCTTCTGTCGTCGACTCTCGCTCTTCAGTAAGCACTCAGGCCACCCAGGCCGGTAAGCACCGAGGCCTAATTACCTCGATATTCGCCATCATAGCGAACACTATCCGCTGAGTAATCCACAGTTACGCGATGAAAAGGAGCCCACGTACGCCTACCTAGGTAGCCTTGGACATTCGTCCGACGCCCCACCGCTGCTGAACTCGGATGGAATCGTTTGTCATCTTTTATCTAAAGGTGCAGTACTCGGGTTGGCGTCTGAAGAGGATTGCGGAGTTAGGAGTGAGCGCCGCATATAACCTTGGAATGGTGAAGCGCTGACACGTCCGCTGGTTTCCTGACGCGTCATGTCTGAGGAGATTTTGCAGCGTTATCCCAGACCTGGAGCTAGCGCAGAGAAAACCGCATCTTCTAAAGTGAATCGACAACAAGAAGTCTCAGACACATGATGAAGGTAGTCGTGTATTGATGTTATGGCGTGCGAGAGGGAACAGAAGGCGGACGAACTAGCAGCCAAGCGTTGGGTTCGCGTATCCCACTCATTCGCCATCCGTAGCTAGCGTCCCCACCATGGCCCGTCTCTGCCCAGGTGCAGTCCGCGGGACCCGTGGACCCGACACAGCTCCAATGCTGCAGGCAGCGGTACACAGTTCTTCCCAGAGAATCTCGAACGCTCCAACACAGCTGCAATATCAGCGTCGAAGGGTTCCGCACTGGAGACATCGAATAAGTCTACATCACTCTATGGAGAAGGCTCTGCGCACGTGACAAAGCCTGTACGCGCAATCCATGGATGCCGTCTCGTATCTTCAAGACCGTATTTCACGAAATCTTCGCGTTAATGCGCAACCGCGTTCTTAAACACTTCGAAACAGTCGCTTCTTCACGCATCATCAAATCGCGTGTGATGGTTTTACGAATTATGCACAAGATTCGCGAGATCTTCGCACAAATATGGGCCAAAACAAATTCTTGTCACGTTTGTATATTGCTAAGGGAGTACAGTATGTAGAATTTAGCAAAAGGAGCGCTTCGGATACAGGCACGATAGACGACGCGCAAGCTACTCCATAAAAGGCTTGACCAACTCCAAAGACTTCTCCCACAACAACCTCTCCTTCTCCTCATCGTACGCATGAGGCGCATAACCGGGCTCGTCGGACGCAGGGTCTGGATTGAGAACGCTGGAGATCTGGCACTCTTCAAGGTATTTGCCACCCTGGTCTTCCAAAGCCTTCGCGGTAGCTGCCCAGACCGTAGTCGCAGCACCCTGCTGCGGGCTCTTGAGCGCCTTGCCGATGTTGGGGTTCTTATCCCACGACTCCATCGTCTCCTTGTCGATATGCGTCATGAGGCCGGTGAAGATCAAACCGGGATGGACAGAGAACGCTTGTACACCCTGACTTCCGTATCGGCGGTTGAGTTCGGTTGCAGTGTAAATGTTGGCTGTTTTGCTCTGGCCGTAGGCTGTCCAGGGGTGGTATTCGCCCTCGAGGTTGAGATTTTCGAGATGGATGCCACCCATGCGATGGCCAGTAGACGCAAGCATGACAACTCGCGACTTAAACTCTGGAGTGCTGGATTTGACCAACGTAGGAAGAAGAAGTTGGACCAACAGGAAGTGAGCCAGGTGGTTCGTGCCGAACTGCGTTTCGAAGCCATCTGCGGTGCGCCCTTCTGGGCATGCCATGATGCCTGCGTTACCAATGAAGACATTGAGACGATCGTGCTGGGCCAGGAATGAATCGGCGCATTTGCGCACGCTGGCTAAGGAGTTGAGGTCGAGCTCCATGAGGTGAACACGGTCGCTGTCTACCAGGCTTCCGAGTGCGGACTTGGCTTTGTTGAGATCTCGAGCCGTAAGGAAGAGCGTCGCACCGGTATCGAACAACGATTTCGCGGTCTCGATACCAAGTCCAGATGAGCAGCCGGTGATGAGGACTGTCTTGTCCGACCATTTTCCTTGGAGGTTTTCATCTGCGATGATCTGAGAGGCTGTAGGGCGTTGATCACCGGGGCCATTTGGCGATTGATGGGCGGATGCGTAACGAGTAGTCATGCCGGCGATTGGTCTTGGGAAGATAGGTAGTAATTGGGTGTAGAAACTGTAGTATTTGATGAGAGATACAACAGATGGGAAGTGCTGTTCTTTTATACCCTGTTGCTGCTGTCAATCAATGCGCTTCTTGCCCACACCCTGTATGTCCTTGATCGAAAACCTGTTGTTCAACCACCTAAACTCCGCCATTCGTAAGCAGCTCGGAGACGGTGTCCACGGACACCCTTCGAACACAGCTGAAAGGAAGGGTGCCTTGCTAACATCACCGCTCCTCCGTCTGCATTGACATTCTGTCTCCGAGCTAGTCTTACTAAGGAAGTGCAGTTTACCAACATATACCGGAAATACCGCATAACGCCAGCTGTAACATGTCGACGTGCGGAGTGGGAAGCAAACGTCGGCCCTACTCCTCATCGGCGACACAATTTAGAGGCTTGGCGTAACTACACTCCTTGTCCGATTACTCATCTAGTCAACTTCACATATTGACTACTCGTCGTGTAATACCATCGGTTTCGTGTTGAGGTCGGTCCACCGCTCTTTGCGTCAGGGCGTGGATCAGCCTGAACAATGTATCACATCCTTACGCTCATCGGCGCTTCCAGGTTGAACTCACTTTGCCAACCTTGGAACAGTTGCAATTCGCATTGAAAGTGGTAGCTGCATCAGAAAATGCGCTCAATAGTATCGGTAGCATCTATATGTGAAGCGCGTCGATGAATGTGGTGACTGCGGCAAAGGAGATAACATCATGACGTCACGTCCAGCCTCCCTACGTAGGTACCTGCCTCAACGCAACATCGCTCCTTCCATGCCAGACACATTCTACCAATCTCATAACCCTCCCTAAATGTCGACCCAACTCAAACTACTTGCCAACTACGGCGTGACCGGCTTCCTCCTAAGCACCGGCCTCTTCGCCCTCCTCGCACCCACCACCTTCGCCGCTGGCTTTGGCATGCCCGTTGAGCCCGACACTTTCGCATCTGGTTTCGTCCAATGTATGGGCGGTCGCAACTTAACTTTTGGTATCATCGCGGGCATCTTCTTGCAACGGGGGGATGTAAAGGCCGTCGCGTTGATGGCGACAATGTTGGCGGTGGACGGCTTTGTGGATGGGCTGGTCACGATGAAGTATGCTGGGCTGGGGTTCGCGTTGCCGCATTTTGGTGCGGCGGCGGTTATTCCGTTTGTGAGCCGGTGGATGGCGAGCTAGGCGAACGGGTGGGGATTGGGATAGGGGATGTTAATGGGCTGATAATGGGATAGGCATCATCATGATACAGTAGCATGAATGCGAGTCACATAGTCGGTGTGTTTTGTTGCGCGAACGAGAGATCCCAGTACTAGACACGTTTATCTTCTCTTTCTTAGCGAGATGGTCTCATCCACTGTCCCAAATCCAAATCGTTCGTCTTTTGTCCCCACGGTGTTCTCATCCATCAACTTTCCGTAGCGAATCTCTAAACTCTTCAACTTATCAGACATTTCGTCTATCGCAGCTACTCTCCCTTCCAGTATGGCTCGGCCCAATTGCGTATGACCCACTCTAGCCGTCATGATTTGGAGGAAACCGCCATCAGCCGCAGGCACGCGGTTACGCCAGAGCGACCAGATTGCGATGGCCATAAAGACAGTCGCTGCTGCTATACAGATGCTGTATGGGAGGATAAGACTGAGAGGGCTGCTGAGCGTATATGTACTGCGGTATCTCGTACTCGTTACTGGTACCATATCCCACCAGGTACCTAATGAGATGGCAGAGATAGTGACATTGGCCAGGAATTCGTTGAGCATAGGCTCGGTGATATTGAGCGATTGTCTTGGGTCGAAAAAGGTGTCGTAGTAGCTGGAGTCGAGTGGAGAGCTTTCGAATCGAGCCGTGTGGAAGATGGTACCGTTGAGTATTTTTTCTTTGGTCTTCGTTGCCCTGCGTATTTAGTCGATGTAACAATGCCAGTTTGTCTTGTTACGATTACTGACCGAAAAGGTTTGCCAGTGCCCGCAATCATAAAACATGGTAGCGCCCGATGAGCTCTTCCTCTGCGGGCACGCTGGTAGACCGTTTTCCCCCATAGGTATTTGTATCTCTTGGGTACACGTCCCTTCCACAACTGTTCCCAGCGTATCTAGAATAGCCCACTCGTTGGAAATGGGTATAGCCGTGGCCAATTGCTGGTACCAAACTTCAAGTGCTCGTGGTTCTGGCGGAAGCTCGATCCGTAAGGAACCCCTTGCGCCGAGCACGTCGACTTGACTCGAGATTGGTTTCATATCGCTTAAGGTGTAATCAATTGTTTGAACGCCGCGCGGAAAGGTGACGCTGACATTATAGAGGGCAGACGTAGCTTTACAAACCTGTTCGTTACGCACACCGTATGCATTCCAGACCAGACTGCCATCCGGGTTACGCTGCGCACCGTAGCTCGCAATTCTGTGTTGTCTCAATGAGTGCTCCTTGCGCTCTCGATTCCATGCCGATATGAACACAGGTACTTTAGCATACTCCCCGGGTATATAATCAAGGGCGAGAGTAGTGTTATACTGTGAAGTGGTACATTCGAAACGTGGCCCTCTGAACTGCAGGTTGTACGTATAGTTCTCTCCTGGATGGCCAGGGAGAGAAAAGATTTGGTTGTTGAACTTGATCGCATTTGCGACATACATCAACGGCGGCGCAGGTTGACTGCAAAATTAGATACGAATAGATGGTTGAGATGTTGAGCTTACAAATATGAGAAGAACTGAAAATTAGGCCCTGAAGGTTCTCCCGGAGCAGATGCCATTTGTCCGCCAGATATTGCCTTACCGGCTAAGGTAGGAAAGTTATCATCGCCCGCCAGGTCCAGATTTGGCGGAAGAGGTGGGTTCATAACAGACATATTGTGAAGTTCGGTGATTGTTTGAGCCTCGAAGGCTACGGTCAGCGCTCCTGCAGGGTAAATCGTTGCGATACTAAGGCCCCAGGTCAACAGTGCCATGAGCCACAGCAAAGGCGCCCTGTATAACCCTTGGGGCTTTAGTAGTGCAAATATGTTTGTACGAAGAATAAAGAGCATCTCGACTGTCGAAAGCGACATTGCCGGCCCGCGTAGGAGGTACCAGAGGTGTTGCGCAAAGCAGGTGCCCACGCTAGCTGTCAGTGCAGCTTTGAAGATCGTGCTCAACAATATGGAAACTGCAGATACCTGGCGTTGTGTAAGAAGACTCGTGTCCACCGCCTTCTGGTGAAGTTGCGTCACGAGCACGTAGTGTCCTAGCGCAGCTAAGAGAGCTCGAAAGATGTCAGTAGGGTTATTCGTATGCGGCAAGCAACACTGACCTGTAAGAAAGAAGCCGAAGATTGTGCCCACAGTCTTTCAGAGTGCCGTCAAATTGTTCTCTCTGTTCGGTGAGGAGAGCTGCGCCTCATTCGGTTCGTTCCAGAAGTGTGCTGAGTTGAAGGGCCTGTCAGGGCCTGTACCTTCATTCTACTGATCAGAGTGGTCCTCAGACGTGCTTGCACGATTGGAAGACGTTTCGTCAAATCTGGTGAACATGCGTAGATCCCGGACGGAAGGTGGCCTGTCGGCAGGAGTTGCTGCGTCATCGATGTCGCTATGCTGCGATACAGGGCTATTACACACTGTCGGTGTGCCGGCCCTTTCTTCCATAGCGTCTGGTTTGTTACCACGGAGAAAGTAAGAAAAGGAAAGAGTGAAGATCTGAAAAGGTGTTCTTCGGCATGGTTATGGGTCTGCACAATGGTAGTGAAATCGTGGCTTAGACATTGCTACGAAATTGAAGATTTGCTGACTGCATTGACCCGCGAAGCAGGTACCCAATGCCAGAGCGGTTCTCCAGCGTCTGGCTTGTCCGCTGTCGATGGATCTATATTGCGCCACGATAAAAGTAGAGCTGAGTGGATGAAGACGTGGCTATTGGCTCCACGCGAGATGTTCCCCAAGGCTTGAGTGGCGCTAATGCATGTGAGCTGACATCTGTGGATCATGACTGGGTAGCCTACCCAGGTACGCAAGGCTGATTTCTCGCCCCCACACCAATAGTCACCACCACACTGCAAAACCGAATTTTCGGATTAGTTATCATGCTCAATGCTCAAACTGGTGTTAGCAGGCTTGAGCCGCTTGCTGCGCCAATGGACATCGAGATGGCCAGGTGTCGCCGTTGCCTACCTTGCGGAGATCTTCTTCCTGGGCCAGGCTCAGGTTCTTGGGCAAAATGATGCGATGAAGGCGAGTAGAAGGGGCCTTGAAAGACGAGAATGAGTCTGTGGACTGTGAGTGTATCTCCCAGATCGACGCGCATTGATGTCGGGCTCGCACTAAGAAGGATTAGCAGCTGTTGACGCAGTGTCGGCAGACTCACCTGGGCAGTCACGACACTGGTAAACCTTAGGCTTTTCAAGCGCTTCATCACTTGGATAGTGCGTCCATCAAGGTGATTTAGACCGTACTCATCGACTATGTTGAGTCTTCTCTTTCCACTCATAGCATGAGCCGCTCACGCGTAACGATAAGTCAGACTTGACCACCCTCATGCCCTCCTATGCCACGAGCTTCTCCTACAACTCATAATACCCCCCATGAGTCCTTTTCTTACATCAACTTTGCGAAGTCATATTTCACTCCTCTGCGCGTCACCAGAACAGACCATCTAGAAGTCTGATACCCTAGGAAGTCATGAACCTACTCACATCCAAGAAGTCATATACTCGGTGACTGAACGCGAGAATGGGAAGTATAAAAAGCGCTAGAAACGATGGGAGAGGATAGAAATCAAAGTACCCAATACAATACCTCTATCTAGAGCCCTCAAGTCAATATACCGGAGAAGAATCCCAAAGCCTTGCACAACGCTCGAGATCGAACGCCGAACAGTCGCCCCGAAAACCACGTTTCAAAACTAAATCATGTCAGCATCAAAAGCAGCAAAAGAACTTTGCGGCCTCACCCAGTCGGACCAAATCAAAGTGTGTATCCAGGATACAAAGCCGGCTACTTCAGGCAAGAAAGGACCTTGCTACAAGTGCAGAGACACCCATCCCTACATCTTGGAAACAAGGCTGGCGGGGGTCCAGGAAAAAATCACTGAAGAAACCTACAGCATTTGGCACGGTCATATCGACTCTCTGTGGTCTCCGGAAATTCCCCTTTCGAGGGGAAAGTTTAAGTGGGACTGTGCATCTCGACATGTCCGATTCAGAGAATATACAAAGCACCCGGATACTCTGTTGTTTATCGAGTTCTTGACTTCCGCAAGGCAGGCTACTGCGGCTGCTGAGGCTACTGCGGCTGCTGAGGCTACTGCGGCTGCTGCCGCTGCTGCAAGCTCTACGCCTGCTGCGAGCTCTACGCCTGCTGCGTCTAATCAAGAGTCTACGGATACTGCGTCTGAGCGGAATTTTACGCCGTGCGAGCGTGTGGGTGAACAGGGAGAGATATGCAACAAATGCCAGACTGCGGTAAAGTCCAATACAGCGCTGCCAAACCCCGAGCAACGAGAAATGTTGCGGAAGCTTTTCATGGAAAACAGCGATTGTAAATTCCTGGACGACAATTTTTACAATCAGGCAGCTGCTTAGCGGACATAGCCCTCGTAAGCGTATGCCAAGGTTGCGGTCGGTGGAGTGCCAAGCTCAATGTAGTTGTGGATGAAGGGGACAATGAGGCTTCTTTTATCTTTCCTGTCAGAACACATCCGTGCATGACACGCAAATCTCCTTATCACACTCATTTTCACCCAGTCAGAGAGCTACCTAGGTAGTGTAGCCAACGGGGACGTTCACTACACTGTATATTAGAAACTCATCCGTGCAGGACACGGTACAAACACCAACAATCATTTACACACAGTTATCTGGCGGCATAGGCCGATGATGATGTTTATTGTGGTGCGTGTTAGTACAATCGACATCCGTGCGGGCGTGGTGCTACCGGACCACCAACAATAGCTCAAAAAACAGTCATACAATGCATGCTTGCCGCATCTTCCAACAAGAGACCTGGACAGCACATCACCAAGTCAACAGTTATACAGTTCCTGGCAATCGATGCTCCGAACAAGCACCCCAGCCAACAAATCTGTTAAGAAATGCGATACCATGATCGATCAAACCAACCTTCCTCGCTACAGATGCAAGAACAAACATCTCACTTAACACCAGTCAAGCCCTCTCCTCGCGTCGGCCCGGTCAGACTACTACTACTACTACTAACTGCTGCGTCCATTCCACCCCAATCTGACCTCAATATTTGAGTATGCAGGCTTGGCCCAGTCAGACCCTCCAGCAGTCAAATGCCTGTGGAAGTCATAGACCGACTCACCTCCACCCAGTCACATCGTGTGACTGGGTGCGAGTATAAAAAGTGCAGGAAACGATCGCAGAAGATAGACATCAAAGTACTCAATACACACTCTCAATTTCGCTCGATTCTGCAAGTCAATATATCGAAGAAGAGTTCTGAAGCTTTACACATCGGTCGAAGTTGGACTCTATATCAAAAGAACGTTGATCAGCAATCCACCAAGGAGAATACTGATTAATACGACACCATGGGGGGTCCCGACCTAACCGCCTGCCTTCTCCGACGCAAGGGGCACGGGCACCGCGGAATGTGCATGAACAAGGATACGAAGTTTGGAGAATTAAGGCTTTGTCCATCGTGTCAAAAAACCCACCCCTACGTCTTGATGCAACAACATCTTAAGATGGAATACCAAAGCGATGAAACTTTTTACCAGCGCGGAATCCAAGCTATCCACGGAAACTGGCAACCGAAAACCGACTTAACGGGCAACGGCGAGTACGCATGTGCTTCCCGACAGACGCGCTTCAGGGACACAAAGGGTGCGAAGGCGAAAGAGTTTGTTCCGAAGTTGACGACTGCAAGGAAACTTGAAGTGATAACGGCCAACGAGGCTAATTACAAGGGGAAACCAGATAAACATAACGACGAAAACTGGGTGCTGTGTTCACCCACCGCCAACCCGGATACTATCTGCGGGCAATGCGAAGCAGTCATAGACCGTTTTACAGACAAGGAAGGGACGGCTGGGTTGAAGGGGTTTTTCAAGGACGGGAAAAAGACCTTGACAGATGAAATTATCAAACAGGCGGACGAACAGGCGACGTGAGAGAACACCAGACTCGACTTTTCGAAATGACCGGGAGGGGTTTGAGGTTCAGTGTTATCATGGTGGGGAGGTTTCCTTACGTCGTTTAGAGATCCGTGCAGGGCACGTCCATTTCGTCATACCAGTCATTTCCAAAGAGTCATCAACGGAGCTGGAGGACATAGCGAGATATTGCCTATCAAATGTGTCAGTTTAGGGAGATCTGTGTGGATATGGTGTAACCAACATTCTTTCAATCGATGAATAGTAACTCACATGTCGCATGACGGCAATGCACAAGCACCGCAACACGGTCAAGGAACACGATGCTTGATTCGATAAACCCGCCCTCCCTCGCTAAAGATGCGGAAACAGAACTCTCACTCAACAGTCTAAAACGATGCGATGCGCTCAACCCAGCTTAGAAACCCACAGCAAGCATCAACCCATACCCAACCGTAATAATAACACAGAAAGTAATAATACTCGCCGGCACACCCCTCGTCAAAAAGTGCTTAACAGCAAGATACCTCTGTCCAGTACGTTGATCTTCCATCATAATCGCAGCTGCACATCACGTTAGCACCCATCCACTTCCCAATAACACAATTACGAAAGAGGCAGGGAAGACTTACTCATATTAGGAAACCCACTAGTCGGCAACCCCATCGCCCCACTAGCCATCAACACCGCGCCCATAACCAGCAGATTAGGATGCGGCTCGGGCATCTGCTGTCCAACCTGCTGTACAAGCGGGAGCACAATAAGCGCAGCAACGGTATGACTGATAAACGTAGCGACCACACCGATCAACGCGCAGAACACGACGAGCACGCCATACAGACTCATGCCCTCTACACCCGCGGTGATGGACTCGGCGATCGTATGTAGCAGCCCCGATGAATTGACTGCTTTACCGAGGGACAAACCGCCGGCGGCAAGGATGATGATGGTCCAGAGGAAATTGTTGAAGTCCTCTTTAGTCAGGATACCGGTGCCGAAGAAGAGGACAATGGGGATGATAGCTACGACGCCCATGTCGCCGAAGATGGATTCAAGCTGGTGGCTCACACACCACAGGACAATGGTAACGAGGGTGACGACGCTGATGAACCATTGCACGCCGGTGAACTTGTCCTTGAGGGGACGGATGGGCACGATGCTGGTGCCGCGGCCGGGTTGGAAGGTGATGAGGAGGAAGACCCAGATTAGTAGGATGGAGATGATGCAGACGGGGAGTGCGACGAAGAACCATACGCCCCAGGAGGGTTCTGGGTGCATGTTTTGCAGGGCGATGAGGTTCTGGGGCGAGGCGATGGGGGAGGCGGCGCCACCGATGTTGGAGGAGAGGGCGATGCCCATGAGGAGTGCTTTGGTCATGTCGGAGTCGGCGGGGAGGTTGCGGAGGATGGGCTGGGACGTTAGCTTGGTTAGGAGGGCTTGGAAGGTGGTGACGTACCTGAATGATGGAGAAGCAGAGCACGGGTGCGGCAACGTTGCTGATCCACATACTGGCGAACATGGCGACGAACATGTTGACCACGAGTACGGTCCTTGGTTTCGTTCCGGCCTTGCTGAGGACAAAGGTAGCCATCATCTTGGCGATGTTGTACTTTGATAGTGCGGCAGCGATAGTGAAACCACCTAGTAGCAGCATGATGACTGGCGTCCACATGGCGGAAAAGACGTAAGACGCGGCTGCCTTGGATTCCAGTCTTCGGTGGGGCTCTACGTCGCTTCGTACTACGTTCAGTGTTACTGCGAGGAAAGGTACCAGGAGCGATGTAACGAAGAGAGGTATAGCCTTTGGTGGTTAGCATGGAACTAAAGATCACAAACATTCTGCATACCTCTGTGGCCCATAGTAAACTGACAAAGATCACCATGGCCAGACAATTCTGCTGCTCAGGCGCCTCCATGATAGGCACCACGAGCAGCACAATGAAGACCGCTATGCAAGCAAGCAGAATCCAAAAGGTCCTGCTGACGAGCCATTGCGGGCACCGATATCTTCCAATCGGCGTATCCACCTCCTTCATGTCTGATTCGACCTCGTCTCCCTGCCGTCTGATTTTGCCGCCCGTTGTGTCGCGTCCGAGCAGTGTATGGCTGATACCGATGTTGGCCGCTTGCGCTTTCCGTTCGATTCCAATCATCTCTCGCCAAACTGTGTTTCTCTCCCATACGACGTGTTCTCGCAGATGCAGTCTCAGCTCGCGCTTCGCCTCTACAATGTCGCCCTTTGTGCCGATCTGCGCGTACGCTTCTTCCATGCGCTCGAGGTTCCGCGTGAGCGTGTCCATGGTGCTTTGCTGGAAGGGATATGCCGGGTAGACGTATTTGTTCAGGTACGTCTTTTTGAGTTTGCGGTCCATGATCTTGTCGTACTTCTTCAGCACCTTTTCGAAACCCGTCTTGTTCAGCTGGATGAAGGATCGCAGCTCGCACAGGAGAACGTAGACACTGACAGCCCGCTTCTTAAGCGACACACCTTCGTCGTACAGCGCTGAGAAAGCCATGTCGTTGTAGTCTTCGAATGCGACGCTCGTCTTCCGTCTCGAGGACACGTGCGAGGCTGCCATGTCTTCATCGGTCGTCCGTCTGCGTCGCCGTTGACCGTCTGGGCTCTTCTTACGCAGCTGTGCGGTCTCGTCGACGTCTTCGTCCGAATCGTCCTCGTCTCCATCTGCCTCTGCACCGTGGTCTGTTGATCGCCCGCTCGCACCGCTCATGGCCCGCGGTCGGTTGAAGCCGATGGCCTTGAAGACACTTCCGCTGCGCATCTTCTTCCCCGGCGGCGCATTCTCGTTCTCCTCGTTATATTCCTCCTGATGGTACTCAAACAGCTCCTCGTCCTTGAGCAGGGCCTCCATCTCCTCGAAGATCTCATTTTCCTTGAGCTTGTAGAAGGACGTGACGCGTTCTAGTTCCGTGTCGAGGGTATTCGTGAAGACCTTGTCAGGGTCGTCGGCATCCCCGTTGAGGAGTGGTGAGGATTCGGCATCGGTATGCGCCTGCTTCTGGTTGAGCTGCGTCTCAAGGCTGTATATTCTGTAGGTAGTATCTGTCAGCTCTCAATCTTACTAATAATTCCTCATACCCGCCGGGACGCGCCACGTACTGCTTCTTGAGGTTGCTGTAGGCAATGTAGTGGTTACTCCAGTCCGGCACTGCATTGAACTGCAGGCTGTGGGAGAACTTCATCTCGTCGGCCTCGCGAAGCTGCTCGAGCTTCTCCCGTCGCTTTTGTTCCCTCTTGGTCTCCCGCCGTGTCTCTTTTGGGGCTGTGGTGAGTTGTTGGAGCTCAAAGGCTTGGATGGGCGCAGCGTCACGGTAAGGGCTCAAGGCGTCCAGGGTGGAGGCTTGCGGGTTGTGGAGGGAGTTTTAGGCAGTCTTCAGCGAGAAGACGCTACGACGGACAGGCTAGAGGGCGTAGTCGCAGGCGGTCAGGTGGCGTGCAGCACGTGGAAATGCGGCATTGAGATGTGTGGGATTGGCGCGGAACCTTTCTCGGCGCTGGCCTGAAGATGTGGATGCGCTTTCGTCACCGCACACCAGGGCCGCGCCGGACCACATGGGCCGGCCATTGGCCCTCCGCCGCGCTCCCGCACCCACACCTCCCACGCCCATACACTGTCTCGGGATACGCGACAGGTAGCGTCTTCGGGCATCGTCACGCGCCTAAACCCCACGTCCATGGGAAGCATCATCTGTCTCGTCTTCAGTCAACTTCAGTGGAACCTTTGCATGTCTTCGCGATGGCCCGCTCCTGGCCGCGGCTAGTCATTGCCTGCATCCCACCCATGCCGAAACCACTCGACCTGCATCATCGTTGCGCATAGCTCGCCCGCAATTCTCTGCACCAATCATGCTTCAAAACGTGTGATAGCTGGTAGATCGTCTGTTGAGCCTCACTTTGACCAAGACAGTTGGAAAATCATGTTGGAAATCATGTTGGAAATGCGTGTGGCGAACATTGCTTCAACTTCTATTCACTTTTGGGCTATATACAATCATTTGCCTGGTGTCGTGTGAATAACATCATCGTTTAAACTGTAGAATGTTAGCAATGTTCAGTCATCTTGGATACTGTCAGACTTACACCTCAGGTCCCAGCCAATCTTGGGTCCTAGCTTGGGCAGCTCCTCCGCAACACTCTGCACGTCCTTGTCGCCACGTCCAGAGACACAAATGACAATGTCCTGGTCCTTGTTCATCGTCTTGGCCAACTCAATGGCACCAAAGACGGCGTGCGAAGTCTCCAGCGCGGGGATGATACCCTCGAGCTGGGACATCAGACGGAAGCCGATGAACGCCTCGGCATCGGTGCAGGCAATGAACTTGGCACGGTCGCTGTCCTTCCAGCTGGACAACTCTGGGCCAACACCGGGATAGTCGAGACCAGCAGAGACCGAGTGAGTCTCGCTGATCTGTCCGTGCTGGTTCTGGATAACGTAGGTACGCACGCCGTGAAGCACGCCCTTGGTTCCAGCGGAGAGTGTTGCGCTGTGGCGGTCTGTGTCGATACCGTCACCACCAGCCTCAATACCGAGAAGCTTAACGGACATATCCTTGGAGAAGGGGTAGAACATGCCCGCGGCATTGCTGCCACCACCAACGCAGGCAACTACAGCGTCGGGAAGCTTGCCACGCTTGGCTTGCATCTGCTCCTTGGTCTCGTTTCCGATGATCGACTGGAAAGTGCGGACAATTGTGGGGAAGGGGTGAGGACCGATGGCGGATCCGATGATGTAGTGAGTTGTGTCGAGGTGAACGACCCAAGCGCGCATGGCCTCGTTGACGGCATCACGGAGGGTCTGCGCACCAGCCTCGACAGCAACGACCTGCGCACCGAGCAACTTGATGCGGAAGACGTTCAAGGCTTGACGCCTGACATCCTCGGCACCCATGTAGATGGTGCACTTCATGTTGAACTTGGCGCAGACGGTGGCTGTCGCAACGCCGTGCTGGCCAGCTCCGGTCTCAGCAATAATCTCAGTCTTTCCCAGTCTTCTGGCGATGAGTACCTGTCCGAGGGCGTTGTTGATCTTGTGACTTCCGGTGTGATTCAAATCTTCTCTCTTCAACCAGATGTTGGCGCCTCCAGCGTGCTCGGTAAGGCGCTCGGCAAGATGCAGATGTCCTGGTCTGCCCATCCAGTCGTAGTAGGATCGGTACTCTTCCCAGAACTTGGGGTCTTCGATCGCCGTGTTGAAACCTTCCTCGAGCTCAGAGAGACAATCCATGAGGGATTCAGGCACATATTGACCGCCAAACTCGCCGAATCGTGCGGGGAACTTGTGCTTCTCGTCAAATCCGTTCTGCTGGTTGGTTCCATTCGCGCCGTCCGTCTCGTCAGTGTTGAGCATCTCCAGTTGGTCGGCGAGACCGGGGCCGTCTGGTGTGTCGGCATCTGTGATGACCTTGTCGACGTGCACGCCGGTGGGTTCCTTGGCCTCGTTCAATGTCTCGACAATGCCAACCTCACGGGTTGTCTCACGGGTGCTCTTGCCGCAAATCTCGTCGCAGTACTTCTCAACTGCCTTTGCGCCCTCTCCTGCTGGAGCCTTGATCAATGTGTTGATGATCTGGGACCCAATAACGACACCCTCAGCGATCTTGCCTACGCTCAGGTAGTGGTCGCGTGTGCTAACACCGAAACCGACAGCCGCCGGAACATTGCCAGAGTATTTGTGGACGCGTTCGAGGAGTTGGGGAAGGGCAGCGTTCATTGTGCCGCTAGCGCCGGTGACGCCCATACGCGATACGACGTAGATGAAGGAATCGGCGATTTTGCAGAGGACGCGCATGCGGTGCTCGGACGTGGCGGGTGCGATGAGGGGAACGTAGGAGAGACTGCCAAATTAGTACTCATCCCAAGCTCGTCTGGATGGTGTGCTTACCCGTAGCTGCGGCAGAAGTTCCTGAAGCGCAGAGCCTCCTCCGGTGGCAGGTCGACCATGATAAAGCCGTTGGCTCCGGCCTCCTTCGCATCCTGCAGCATCTTCTCCTCGCCGTAGCTGAGCAGCGGGTTGTAGTATCCCATGAGAAGGACCGGTGCCTTCAGACCCCGCTTCCTCGCGTCGCGGATCATCTGGAGAACATGGCCAATCGTGACGCCGTTCTTGAGGGCTTGCTATAGACACATGGTGTCAGGGAGGGTTTCCAAGGGATTGTGGCGAATGAGTCAACGTACAGTGTTGGCGGTCTGAATTGCTGGGCCGTCGGCAATGGGGTCGGTGAAGGGCATGCCGAGTTCAATGATGTCTGAGCGCGTCAATTGACTGTCGTCGTCGTCTCGTTTGCGGCAGCAATTGCTACGTACCAGCACCTCCGGCCTCCATGGCCATCATGATGTCTGGCGTCTCCTCTGCGGTAGGGAAACCTGCAGTCACATAGGTGACGAGGGCAGACTACACACATGTCAGCCTGGCGTGTCTCTTCCAGCTCGTGCCAGATCATACCCTGCCCTCCTTCTTGCATTGCGCAAACGTCTTCTTAATGCCGTCCATGTTGCTGAATACCGAATCGAAAGGTTGGGGTGTGTGACAAAAGCACAAAGCCAGGAGCTGACTTCCTTATAGATAAACAACTGTGAGTCACAGTATGGGCAGTCGTAAGGGTGCGCGGAGATATCGGGGTCTGGTATGAGTCTTGTGTTCGCAATTTATTGAGGGCCGAAGGCGGCGTAATGCCCCTCCTCTCCGGCATTAGCAGCTCAATGAGGGAAGGCGCACGAACATCATTCCTTCTAGAAGCAAGTCTTACCAAACTCCACACTTTTTTCAACTCATACACGTCATTGCGAGACTCTTTCGTACAATAGACTTCCGAACCTCGTTTTACATACATGGAAACCCGGTACATTCGCTACATGTGTAGATACAGCATACGGCTCGGTCTTTGACAGCCGCCGCTTCGGTCATTTGTTGCCTCTGGAACTTTTCCGAACTTCATCTTCATTCACCGTGCGGTCCTTATTAAACCAACTCTCAAGACCGTATTTGGTCATGGCCTCCAGGCAGAATGTACAGACGGTGTCTTCCTTCGCGTCTTTCGGCATCAGGTTACAAAAGAACACGCCAGGGCTTTTTGAGTAACTTGGACCATTACTGCGTTGCCGGCTGTCGAGCACATCTGCCGTCATCTGACTATCGGCGTATCGTCCCCGGCGCGTCACGCACGTCTTGGGGTCCTCGTTCTCTTCGTCGATTTCTTTGAAGAGATCATTGAACCCTGGGTTATCGCGTCTCCAGGGGTACGCGGCAGCAGGATGGACGTCCTGACAAGTGTCGCACAGCTTAGTGCCGCGGGCGTTGCCGAGACATTTGTCCCATTTCTCATATAGCGCGCAGGGTTTCGGTTCGGTATTCGACATGTTTCGTGGGTGTGGGTGGTCTGGCTAGACTTTGCGATGATTGCGAGGTAGCTAACGCGTTCGGTGTCGACTTGCAGGAAGCGTGTGGGAGAAAATGTGAGGCACTTTGTTATAGAGGTCTTGGTAGAGAGGTTTGTACTTGCTAAAGGTAAGAGTTCTGGTACTGATAGTAAGCAGAACCCACGCGGATTCTGTCACCACAAACATGATGGCTAGTATGACTGGGACTTGTGACTATTCAAAGGTTCTGTCATACGTCGCGGTGGCATTGCGCCTCGCACAGACATGTATGTGCTCCGCCAACATAACTCCCTCTAGCAGCGACTCTCACCAGTATCTGCTTCGCTCACTTCTTACACGCTCAATTCAAACTCTAGTAATACGCAGCATAGCTGCTTTTGCCATTGCAGGACTATCCATTCTGTTGCGTATAGCAGCTTGCCGACCTCATGCTCCCCCTACATGCAAAGTCCACCACTATGGCCCAGCGGGTACGCTTCTTCTCACACGATCGTTTCGAAGTATTTATCAATGATCTCTTTACCACCTGGCTTATTTCGGTAGAATTCATAGTCATTGATGCAGATCTGATGTTCCCCGAGCACCCTCTGGCAACCTTCAGGACCGCTGCGTTTGAAACGTTCTTCCCACAGTTCAGCCAGATCTTCATATTTTGGTCTTTCCATCATCATACACTCATGAGTGACTCTACCATCCTTAGTGAACAACTTCCTTTGCTGCTTGGAATCCTCTTCTTCGATGAATTCCTTGACCTTGCTGTACCGGTGCATGACTTCAACACATTCGGGGCAGAGCGCCAAAGGGGTTGGCACTGATTCGCAGACGATGATGTGAGAAAAGCGCAGGCGGTTCTTCTTCTTCTCCAAGTTGTGCAGTCTTCTTGCTTTGAGTAGTTCCTTAAACCATGCGTTATTGACGTCGTAGTCACCTTGCTTGAGGTGACGGAGATAACATAAGGACCGCCCAGCAGGAGGTCGGGACGCATCTTCCTTGAGCTTTTCGAACTGGGCATCAAGATTCGAATCGTGGACGCGATCGTGTAGGCAATGTGATTGATCTCGGCGACGCTTTATGTTTTCTTTCAGGATGTGCGGATGCTGTCTGACGCAATAGTAGCAAGGCTGGTCTGCTCTTCCATCTGCGTCAGCAGTGCATATACCCAAATCGAAGGCGAAGAAGGAGCAGTGCATGACTTCGTCTGGGCCGTCGGGTGGCGTCCCTTTTTGTTTGTATAAGGACATGCTGAAAGAATCGTTCGCCTGTCGTGGTTCCGAGGTTGAAGTTTGTGCTAAAGGATAGGCAAAGCTTTGGATTAACGCCTGGCTTTAATTTGTCGCGAAGTGTTCAAGAATGATTTGAAGCACTCGTTGTGTTGCTAAATAGCTGGACTGAGTCACATTGGTTCCAGTAACACGAATAGTCATTGCGGGAGTCACTGTTGGTACGCACCGACTCCAACACTATGACCCCTCCGCAAGACCATCATGCTCCATTTCCACACCTCCTCCTAGTCTATCGCCCACGACTAAGTCGCCATGCACTAAGCGGGAAGTTAAATAATTATTACCGCTTCAAGATACGGTAGCGCAAGCTTAAACATGATCAACTCAGGAAGTTCAATCTTCTAGATAGTCGACCAGTTTCTAGTTCCCTCCTGCGACAACGGTACCGAAACTCCGAGGAAAAGGCCGTTCAGAAGGGTTGCAAGGTATGCTACCGCAAAGCTCGACTCAGCCGCGACTTTTGACCCTATGCGCCTGCATCTAAGCGCTGCTACCAGCGGAGACAATGGACTTTTTGAGGTTCGTCCTCGCGTTGGTATATCCCGCGGAGAATGGAACTTCTTTGTCTCGATATGCTTGTTTTGCGAAGCTATTGCAGCATCCAGCAAGTGAAACGGCCTGCGGCTCCCTTGCAATGTGCCATTTCTTGTGTGACGGTGTTGCTGTTTGGCTTTCCGATGCGGAGGAATGTGCTATAAGCACTAGTCGTGTCGTCTTGTCGACTGCACTGTGAATACGATAAAGCTGTAAGGGGCGGCCTGCCTCTAGTTCTGTGCCAAAGGTGAGCATCAGAAGCAGTAGCCGTAGGTGTGGTACTGTCGCATGTTCGGAGGACTCATTGTCGTTCGTCGGTGATAAGCTCGTGTGCTGACCCAGGGCTGTGATCGAACCTCATCTGAGGTGTACGGAAAACGGATTGAGGGTACTCGACGAGATGATTGACTCAGATCGGTTCGTCGATGGCGCTGCGATCACACCCCGTAGTTTCGGCGCAGTATGCCCCACTCCGTATCGAAGTACCGGCCAAACCCTCGAATCTCGCACATACGATTAAAACACTTCTGGCAGAGCTGATTCCTAAACCTCGTCCTGTCACAGCGTCCATCTCTCCTTGGATCCTTTTCCCAGCTTGGATCCGCCTCACCCTGCTGATTCCGCGGTCCAATCTTCCAGTTGCTGTCGACGGGCCGTCTTAGTCGTGGGTCCTCGAAGACACACGGAAACCCCACTCGGTCGCCATCGAATTCCGAAAGCCAATGGCAGGCTTGCTCTCGTGCTTTGCGGTAGCATCGTGCACACAGCTGTCCGCGATGCCGAACTGTGCCGCAGAGGCGGGAATCTTGGGGGTTGAAGTCGTTGCGCCATGCTGAGAAGCGGAATTCTGGGTCTTTGCAGGCGCACAGATACGTCCAGCCTTTTCTGATGCGTTCGGAGCTGTCGCGCTCAAGCTGGTGCCTGTAGACATCGATGCGGTACCTCAGCAACGGCTTGTCTGGATGCGCTTCGGCCTGCTTGTATAGTGCGTCGAAGCTCATGTTCTTGCACCATGAACATATATCTGTTCCTTGTTCTTGTCCTCCTGGACGTGAGCCACAAGCAGTACCAAATGCACAGTGTGGCTTCGGCGGCGGTGCTAGCATGACAAGCAGGTCGTACAGCGGTACACCTTATCTGTTAGCGTGGCCTACAACCTAGCAGAGCGACTTACCAGGTCAGATTCTGGTATGGCTTCAGCTCGTTATTGTGTTGTAGCCTTCCACGTCATCGTCCGACTCCTCACTGCCCTCCTCCGAACCTGCCGACCTTGTCACCAGTTTGTCTGCTTCTTCATGGCACAGGCCCGTCGGCGTGAAGAACTGGGCGATTCTGATCTTCCGCAAACGCCTTCTCCAACACCTGGTACACGCAGTACCTTTCTTGCGGACAGAAGGGCAGTCCAGGCGAGTGCCGCGGAGGTTCAGGTCATGTAGTCGCCACCTGCAGTGCTGAAAATCCGGATCCTCAAAGGCGCAGAGATAGCGACCACGAGCTTCGATGTTGCGTTTCAGAATGTGCTTGCGCGCAGTTTCTTCGTTGATGAGTTGCAAGGCAACAGTGTTGGCGTCAGCCCAAACTCGCAATTGTTGTGGATCGTGTCGTTGAAGACAGTCCGCGCAGACCCGATTTGGGACGTAGATTTTCTTGCCGATGCCGAGACAATGAGATCTAGAGACACACTCGACAATCGGTGGGGGTTTGAAAGTGGATTCAGAAGCTGAAGCCATAGACTGGTACCGAACGTCTAGTAGTCAGGGCTCCCACGCTCACTGGTTTGCGGTTAGCTCAACGTCCTTGCATGTCGGCTTCTGTGATAGGGCGCACCCGGTATGTGCTCCTATGACGTTGAGATTGACATTCTTGCTGGTTGTTGAACATGATGGAAAGACATCGACTAGCTGATGCTTGCAGATTCTGCAAGTTGCATTGACAGGTAATGGGGACGGTACTGGACGAAAGCGGGCAGTCGCCATCTCCGGTGACATGAGTTGCGACCAATGCAATCGAGTGCATGCTTTACCACACGGACGCTACGGGCTCAGTCATGGAAGCTTTTTGTGGCGTAGAATGTGTCCGATGTGTCGGTTCAACTGTTACTGGGCGGTGTGATGCGCTGATCATACTCGCTAGGCTACCGGCATGGTAACATGCCATGTGCCTGTGCCGATTGGGTACCACTCGTGTCCATCGTGTCAACAGTGGTGTTGCTGCGCTAACATGCAGCTATGATCACCATGAGGTATGAGACCCGACAAGCCGGACAGGCCAAAGCGGAAGCTAAGCCACCGGTTAGCCCGTAGATTTGTGTAGCTGAACCGGATCTTGTCTACCACTTGTCGGGAGACGATGGTACTCATCTCATTCGTCAGCTGTGAAGAAATCGCAGCAGCGTGGAATAGACGTTACGTGTATTTTGGACCTCGAACGCTTGAAACCTGTCGTGATTCGATGATGCTCTGATAAAGTTTCGCTTCGAGCATTCTAAACATGAGGAGATCATCGTGCACGGCCATGAGGTCCTTGCTAATGACCCCGATGAAGCCCAAGACGCTGACTCGTTCCGGTTCATCCGCCTCTTGATGCAACATGCTTTGCATCGTGTTCGAGACGCAGTCACTTCAACATCTGCTTTAGTCTTTGCAAACACTGTGTAACCGCGTACTTGCATTGGATCGACCCAGAGTAGAACTCTATCGGATATGCAGTTGTGACGCAATCTGGATCGGCAGTTTAGAAAACGACCTGTATCTTCCGCGATACAACCTCATCTATGGAGGGTGATATTTGGCCGGTATGAGGTTTTCTGATCCGACACAACGGGTAAATGCGGTGTTTGGATGCCTTGGGCCTGAGGCGTAGGTGTCAGATGACATGTGGTCCTCCTGCTCGTCTGGATTTTGCCAATGCGATGACGAATCTCTCTCAGACTGCACCCATAACCGTAAGTAGCCGTGTGGTGCCCAAAGAACACTAGACGTATAAAGTCTGCCTGCCCTTGCAATGGTAGTATGCGCTGGACATGTGTGCAACATTGAGTCGAGCTTTCATATGCATAGACAGTCGTTCGAAAATGGCATCGGATTTGACCGCAACGTACGTCGGCGAATGCGCATTACGCGTGCAGTGGTCCCAGATCGAGTCATCTAGTGTTAATCTTTTGAGCGAAAGGATGATGCACATCGATTCTTACAGCCGAGACAGGCCACATCTGGCGCACGACCAGCTTCATATGGAGTCAGTGGCTTGGTCACATGTCGTTCGCTCTGGGCGACCCGGGGCACGGGTAGGATATGATAGGGATCGAAACCCTGGCGTGCTCATCCGTTGATTCGTTACTGAAGCCCGTGGTGACTTTGATCAATAAACACCACTTTGCATCTCGCCAGAATCTGTCGTTGTGTTACGTGTAGCTGCGCGGTGTGGGAAGCAAGCACGCAGACATGCATGCTGCGACCTGCTGCGCCCGCTCGACATTCTGTTGTATCAAAGCTTAGTGGCCACGGAGATCGCCGTCCATAGAGCTCTGCTCAAACCGCAATGCTGCCAGATGACTGAAGGGTCCAACGGTCATCGAAGTATAATTATTGTGGATATATCACTCCGGAGATTGGGTCGCGCCGCGAATGATCGTGCCAAAACCGACGTTCGGCATGATTCCGCGTGTTCCATATGGTTGGAAGCTATGAGGCGCTGTGCTGTAGCATTGTCGTCACATGTCGGCGAGGCTGGATCGCACGAATACACAGGGTGTACAATCCGTCCATCTGGGATCGTACGGGGCGAGCCCTGTTGTGGAAGCACCAGGCGTCGGCTACGACTCGGCGAGGCTGACCTCTCCAAGGTTGGCATGGACCCGCATCGCCTCAATCGAAGTGTGGCGGCTGGCGGCAGCGCACGAAAGTAAAATTGGAAGCTTGCTGGGGTAGCTGTCGAAGGGCTGTTCTGTCTTTGTTTGCGCTGAAAAAACGAACATCTGAAACCTCTTCTCACTAGCGTCCTTTAGCCTCGCGATCACCGACGCGTCTACGGTGCACCGACCTCGGGACGCGTGCACATCATTGCACGCGTAGCCAGCTTGCCACACACTCACACTCCAACCGGAATTACACAATTGGCGACGTCACCTTGGCCACCGCAGGACATCATCATTCGTCTCAGCAAGCGCGAGGCTGGATCATGTGGTCTAGCTTCCTTTCCCGAGCGCGACCTACCCCTGAGAGAACAACACCTGCAGTGCAGTGCACGGTCGACACGCCGGAAGATGTAGCTGCATCGGTGGAAGACAGACATGTCGACATGTCGGAGTTGCAGCCGACTATTGTTCTCGACGATAGCGGCGACGCCACCCTATTGGTCGGCACCGATTCAGCTGGCCTTCAGCCGGTCCAGGTATCTTCGACAGCCATGACCTTGGCGAGCCCGGTATGGAAAGCAATGTTCGAGCGACACCGGAAAGAAAACGGCGCCATTGAGGTGCCGCTCCGCGATGACGAAGTAGATGCATTGTACATTGCACTTCGGATTGCTCATCTACGCTTCCACGAAATACCACGGAAAGACGGCCTTACAATCGATGCCCTACTCGAGCTCGCTGTCGTGTGCGCCAGATACGACATTGTCAAGCTTGTTCGGCCGTTCCTGGATCTCTACGGATGGGCGCAATGCCACTATCCCGATACGGACTCCGGAGAACGATGCGATCCCGGCTGGTTCTATGTTGCCTGGACTTTTGGCTACAAGGACAGCTTTCAGCGTCTTACCCGGTTTACAGTGAAGAAGATTGGGTTAGATGACGACGGGAATGCTATCATGGACGATGGCCAAAAGCTTCCAAAGTACATGCCTCCAGGGCTTCTGGGTATGAAATCTCAATCTCAATCTCGACAATCGTGCATATATGCTGACCAACCTTCAAGAGCGCATGTTGCAAATCAGGGAAGCTACACTTTCGGCTATGCTTGACGTCCTCTATGATATCCTAGACGATATCATACACGTGTATGTCTGTCAAGTCGATGAATCATGGGAGCCCAAGTGTCGAGCCATGGTTCTAGGCTCCTTCATCTCTTTCCTCTTGGAGAATGATCTCTACCCAGCACGACGGAGAGCTTCCGAAACTCCCTTCAGCATCCAAAAGCTTTACGATCTCGCGCACTCTGCCCAGATTTTGACTTTCGAATCACATGACTATACAGGTATGGCAGCACATATCCGACGGTCTAGTTGGGATCCTGCAAACGTTACGGCGGAGACCTTCAAAAATAATGGCGGCCTGACTCTGCACAAGAAGTGTTTTGGGGCCTTTCATCTCCGGTCGAAGCTGAAGACTATTTACTCAGACATAGGCTCGGCCGTGCTTCAATCTCACATTGAGCATATGGATAAGCAGGCTCTGAAGTAACTTTCTTAGCTCCGACGGCCCGATGAACGAGTAAACGCGGGAAGCCATACTTCGGGTGATGAAACGCGACGGTTCTCACGCGGAAAATGCCGGAAAATACACTACAGTGTTGAGGACCGGAGTTGCTGTTTACCGCTCGTAGTCGAATTGAACAATGACAGGTTGTTGAGGTATTCCGTTGCTACAGCACGATGACGAGGCTCGGCTCGCACTACCGCGCGCAACAACAACACCCCGCTCACGACGAGACTTGGTACTTGGCAACCACCTCTTCCACCTTCCCGATGTAGTCAACCAAAGTTCAACGCTCCCACTTTGAATGTACCCAAGCCATCGCCAAGACTGTATAGCACAACAATGCCTGATTGCAAAGCCGATAACACGGCTTGCGAGGATGAACACAAGCTTGGAAGCCATTGGCATCGATGGCCTACATAAACCTTGATGGGCTTCGAATTCCTGGAGCCTCAAGATTGACAGCCTCGCAATGCTTCCTACCATTCGTTCCGCAGCCGTCGCGTTGCTGGTTTTCGCCGCGCCCGGCTTGGCTCAGTTCCCAGCGGAGCCCACGGGTCTTAAAGTTTTAGAATCGCGCTTTGGAGATGGTGTGAAAATCACCTTCAAAGAGGTTCGTGCAATTTAGCAATCAGCAATGCTTCTTATCTAATATGTACATGTTAGAACTCGCTTTGCGAAACCACTCCCGGTGTTAAGTCCTACTCCGGCCACGTCTATCTGCCTCCGGGAACCGCGGACTTGGGTCAAGGACAGGATTACCCGATCAACACCGTGAGTGAAGGTCCAAAGCTTACATAGATCTCACTTACCAATGCAAACTAGTTCTTTTGGTTCTTTGAAGCTCGTGAGGATCCGACGAATGCGCCGCTTACCATCTGGCTGAATGGAGGGCCGGGTTCCTCTTCCATGTATGGTATTCTCGAAGAGAATGGACCTTGTTATGCGAACCCGGATTCCAACTCTACACGACCAGCGGAATGGAGTTGGAACAGAGCCTCGAACATGCTCTATCTCGACCAGCCGGTACAAGTTGGCTTGTAAGCACTACACATGCTCCCCTGTTGAGGGACTTATTTGTTGACTCTTGCTTGCAGCTCCTATGATACCCTGCAAAACATCACTCGCAACCTTGTTACTGGCGAGGTTACGCTTCTCAACGAGACCTCAACCGTGCCTGAGCAGAACACCACTCTTCTCACTGGAACATTCCCCAGTCGCGAGCCCAATAACACCGCTTTTGGCAGTGTCAATGGAGCCGTAGCAGCCTGGGAGTTTGCACAGGCTTGGTTCCAAGAGTTTCCCCACTACCTTCCGAACGACACCCGCATCAGTCTTGCAGCTCAATCGTATGGTGGACGGTACGGCCCCGCTATGATGTCCTTCTGGGAAGAGCAGAACCAGCGCATTGAGAATGGTACTCTTGGCGAAGAGGGCTACATCATGCATCTCGATACCCTGCTCCTCATCTCCGGATGTGTTGATCGTTACGTGCAGTATCCTTATTACCCTCAGCAAGCATTCCGTCAAAACGGATACGGTATCGAAGCCGTCAATGAGACGACATACAACGCCATGGTTGAAGCAGTGCCAGAATGTCTCGAGCGCATCCAGAACTGTCGCGATGCCGCCAGACAAGACGACCCCGAGAACCTGGGTATCGATGCCGGTGTAAACGAGATTTGCGAAGACGCAGAATCGTTCTGTCGCGCGGAAATCGTTAGCCCATATAACCAGTATGCAGGCCGAGACTACTACGACATCTCGACCCCGTCACCACCTCCATTCCCACCGCCATTCCATGAAGGCTACTTGAACCGCGAATGGGTACAAGCTGAACTCGGCGTGCCACTGAACTGGACAGGCAGCTCGCCCCAAGCCTCCTCCGCATACCGCGACATTGGTGACTACCCACGTGACAACTGGCTCGACGACCTTGGTTTCCTGCTCGACAACGGCATCAAAGTCTCGCTCGTTTACGGAGATCTAGACTTTGCCTGCCCCTGGGCTGGCGGTGATGCCGTCGCCAAGGCAATCAACTGGACTGGTTCAGCTGGATATGCCTCCGCACAATACGCCGAGATCCAAACCAACGACTCCTACGTCGGTGGTCTCGTTCGTCAATACGGTAACTTGAGTTACATCCGCACGTACCAAGCCGGCCACGCGATTCCAGCATACCAGCCCGAAACCGCTTTCAAGATCTTCACGCGCGCGCTGTTCAATCTCGACATTGCTACTGGTACCGAATCAACATCTGGAACGGATGAAAGCAGCACATACATGAGCACTGGTCGCCCAGACCCTGATGTACAATTCGACGCTTTCACCAGCGACAGGCTGACCTACTGCTACACCTGGGATCTCAGCTCTTGCACCGAGGAGTACGTCGATGCGGTTCTGGATGGCTCGGCGGAGATTTGCCAGTACCTTGTTGTCGATGCGAATACTACTGCGTTGTTCCCGGAGGTCATTGCCAAGTGCCGCGCCGAGAGTGGTGGGAATGGTACTGTGCCTGGTGGGCATAGTAACAACACGCTGCCCGAGTTTGAAGGTGCTGCCCCGAGCGTAAGAGGAAATGCGTGGGCCGTCTGGTCAGCACTCATCGTGATGGGTATAGTGAGCTCTATGCTCTAAAAGGGGGAAGAAACAGAACATTAGAAATGGTTGAGTGCTGAAACTGTCCGACATTGTCTCCCCAATACAACGATACATCACGACCACATCCAAAGAATACATACAACGTGATTTGGTATCCATTACCTCGACTCAGATCTTCTCAGTATCTCAAACTAATTATCAAGGTTAACACCAAACTTCTTAGCCTGCTCCCTCTGCACCTTATCCCCCAAATGCGCTTCCACACCCTCCGCATCCCCCTTGCCCCCCTTCCCATTTCCACTTCCACCTCCACTCTTCTCATCCTGCCCCCCCTTCTTCCCATCCATACTCCGATCCCCACTCTCCAAACTCGTCGCGCCATGCAACTCCTCCACATCAGCATGCCCCCCATTCTTCCTCACAACCTCATCCCCGGCGCCCTTGCTCTTCCCCACAGCATCAGCCACACGCTGCGCCCTCGCATCCATCTCCTGCCCCTTGCTCGACGACGTCGAGATATCCACTTCGTCTCTATCTAGCTTTGTGAACTTCTGGTCCAGCTGCGAGCGCTCGGGCGAGGTGGCGCTGTGGTGCGGTTCTGTGCGCTTCTTCGAGGATGATGTGTCTTTCTTGGGTGGGAGGGGGTCTTGGGCGGAGGAGTCCTCTTCTTCGTCGAGAGGATCTTTTTTGGGCTCGTTGACGCCGAATTCTTCTGCGTTGTCGGCGATGGGGGCTGCGGCGCCGCCGGCGCCCATTCCGGGGAGGGCTGGAGTGGGGTCAGTCTCTGAGATATATTTGATGTGGTGTTTCGGGTTTCCTTACCGTCTCCTGCTTCGACTTCGGGCATGGGAGCTACGTGCTTGGTGTGTTGGAGTGTTTTCTGTTTGTCACGTGTTAGTCGCTGTTCAGTCCTTAATCCATTGGGACATGTACATCACCAGAAGCTCCATGAAGAAGCTCTTGACCCTCAATTGGGCCATTGTCGCTAGATCCGTCTCCGTTGCGAGGCATAATGTTCAATTCGTAGATTCGAAAGAAAGGTTAAGTGGTATGGTGGTTCAGAATACTGCAAAGCTGTGTAGCAAAAATGATTCAATACCCCAGCTTCAACACGACACCTTCATATACCAGCTACTAGGTACTTGAAAGTTGGCAAGCCCAAGTTCTAGGTCTCCGGTTCAAAGACGTCATAGCTTTTGTTTATTGTTCGTTGCGTTGCACTAGGCGGTCCACTAGGCGGTGACCGGAGAGCGTCCGGCATAGATATAGTGGACTTGCTGCTTTTTATGCACAGCAAGCCTCTCAGGCACCGCGCCAGATCGAGTGTAGTCTCCTTTTCCCCACATTTGGTGTCATCGTACCTGAGGCCTTTTCTGACTTTGGCGCTGGGCCTGGGGCGGCTTTCCACGAATAACACTGGCGGTGTGGGTTGAGAGTGGCTGGAATCTGGACTGCGGTATGGTGCCACGACGGGAAGTGTACAAATTGAGTATATTATCGTGTCAGCTAAGGGTATAATAGAAATTAATGGTGTCGCATAAACATCGTCGTCATCCTTTCCTTCATTACAACAAATGAGACTCCCTAATAAACGACCTTATGATCCCAAAGAGGCGCCTGCCTCACGCTGTTATCATCCCATTCGACCTTGCCCTTCTCATTCATGATTGCGCCCTCATCCGTGACCTCGACGCCATAGCTTCCAAGGCTCTCTGTCAGCTCTGCAACCTCGTTCTTGCTAACGCCAGCTTGGTCTCTCGCGAGCCAGATGACTTCTTCGCGTTGCGCTAAAGCGGGGTGTAGGTAGGCTTCGAGAACGTCTTGCTGGGTATAAGCTGGGACAGGATGGCGGAATCGTGTGATCAGAGAGGAGGAGATCTCGCTGACGGAGAGTGTATGCGGGGAGAACATCTTCTTGAGGAGGGATCGCTGTGGCGGGGCATTTGACGGAGGAGCCATGCCAGCGCCTTGCTCACCGGCGTACTGGCGGCTCTCCTCTCTGTAGCCAGAAACAAGAGCTTGCTCAGATCGCCTGCTGTCTTCGCGCGAGCGTTTGACGTTGTTGTATCCAGGGTGCATGCCATTGCCTTCCGAATGTCTTTCAGCGTCGTTGTGCTGTTGGGGATGGTTCGAGTCATCGAGCAAGTTCATCTGCTTGATCTTGCGCTTCATCATGACGTGGAAGATGATGGTTGCTACGATCAGCACTATCTGGAGCACCGTTGGACCAGCAGATGTGACACTGTTACCGATGCCGATACCGAAGAGACCCAAGAGACAGAGCTCTCCAAGGTAGACACCTACCATGAGCTGCTCGAGCGCGCGAGCATAGAAGCCACCCTTGGTGTCAACGTGGGTGTCGTGGACGTAGATCATGTTGTAGCGGTAGGCCAGGTAGATGAACCCGATACCGAGTGTCGCAAAGCCCAGAACGAGTGGCGCAATGCAGGCGTATGAGATCGCGATGACGCCCAAGTTGGTCCATTTCGGGTACTCCGCTCCCCAAGATGGCTCCGTGAATGACACATAGCGCATGTACTTCTTTCTCGGTGTTTTGGCGAACTTGCTCAGGATGAACACGCCCACCAGTCCCATCAAGTTGAAAAGGTACCTTGCAGCGTTGGCAAGGCCATACAGAATGAAGTACGAGATGTAGAAGTTGGAAGCTTTGGGAAGATTCTTCGACAGTAGTGAGACAGCCGATGCTGGATTGCTGACGATTTGACTGGCGACGGCGGTGGCACTGGAAGTGAAAGTTGTGATGAGGAAGACCTGAATTACTTGGAATGCAAAGTACCAAGTCTGGGTCTGCTGCTCGACTTCGGACAGCGTTACTGCGCCTGCAAGTTTGGCGACGACTAAATTTGTCAGTATGCATTGGGAATAGGGAGCCTAAGGACAACTTACAGCGGCAGATAATAGGTACCAATGCCATCAGTACAGCGAGAAGAATGGTAGGCAAAAGTCCAGTGATTACACCAAGGATGGGTCCAGGAATGGAGTCAATCCATGCCAAGAACGGCACATTTTCCGTGAGATAGTTGACGTTGCTGATGATACCAACGATCGCGACAGGAATGGCCCAGAACATAATCAGAAGCGCAATGAAGATATTCGCAAGGATATGACGGAGTTTTCTGTTCTTGGAGCCCATGCCGAGGTTCTTCCAGACGATCTCATCAGGTAAGACACCCATCTGGCGGGATTCAAAGCTTGCTGGTCTGCGATGTTGGTGTTCGTTGAAAGCGGCTTCGGCGGCGGCCATGGTGTCGAATTCGATGAAGACAGCACTGGCTAGCTTCTCCCTCCCAGCGAGATGGGACTGTTGAGCCGATTGGATCTTGGGTAGTAGCTCCTTGATCTGGTTGCGGTAATAGCCAATGGAGTCGACCTTGTGACCGATGAGGGGTTTCAGCTTGTGCGTCGGTCGCAATGCCTTATCGTAGGTTGCGTTCTTCTCGCTACCCTTCTTCTGCTGCTGCTTTGTGACAGCTGCCATGAACTTGATCTCGCTGGCCTCCAGCTTGGGTACATTCTCTTCGAGTTCTTCAACGTCATCTTCTAGGTCCTTGACGTCAGGTACCAACCAGATTTGCGCGACTTGTGGAAATGCGGTGTGTAAACTCTCGAGCGACAGATCCTTCTCCGGGACATCGGTGAATAGAACTGTCCGTTGCGAGATGCGACTAGCGTTCCAGGTAGACAACAGGTAAGCCTTTCGGACCTTGACAAGGTATAACATCTCCCTTCCGATTAGGAACAAGACCCAGCCGAAGAAGACCCAGGCCATGAGCGCATGGGCAAAGTAGCGAACGTCGTTTTCAACATTGGAAAAGCTGATGATGTCCAGGCCAGATTCACCACCTCCGCCAGTGGCATTGACAGGGAATAGCACAGGCCAAGTGATGATAGCACCGACAAAGGCCATGAGTGTAAGCACCTTGAGGAAGCGCATGTAGAGGTAGGCATCGAGGGAGTGGTGGTTGAGGACGTATTCATCACTGATATGCATGAACTTCTTGATCCAGCCGAATTTGCTCGAACCCGCCGATGGGGTCTTCTCACTGTGTTCTTCGTTAGTCTCGATGGAAGATATGGAGGCAAATATGTGATGAAACGTACTCTTCGAAAAGCGCATCGTGGAAAGTTCGTGGTGCGTATAAACGCCTCTGTTTTGCTCGCAATAGCAAGAAAGCTCCCACAAGGATTCCAGAGACCACGATACATGGTACCAGCGTCGAATACAAAGCAGACACAGACGAAGAGCTGCTGCGGTGGTTACCCGACCGCGAAGACGCGCTGGGTGAAGACATGGTGCGCGACGTCGAGGATGTGAATGAGGCCACGAAACGAGGGTGTCGTTTTCAGTGTGTGGTTTTAGCAGGTCGAGCTGCCTTTGATGTATCGGCCCTGGTTACACCTTCCATAACGGCGCTTGCATCATAGCACCCAGACTCTGGCGTTTCCCCATAAACATTCAATGTCATAGTACATGGTCGGCACACGCGTTCCGACTAGTCGCATGCTCTACCAAACAAGATGGACCAGGGGCAAGTCGCGCGAGGCCGGAGGCTGGAACGCAGGTTGGTTAGAGGCTGGAGGATGGTCTAGCCTACCGGTTACGTCGATCCAAGACGATAGCGCGCATGCTGTAAAGCTTGGGAGGCGTGAACGTCGAAGGCGCACGCGGGGACGAGCGTCTGTGTCGTCATTTGCCCAACGCGAAACTCGCACAATCTCTGCAAAACAAGGTCATGCATTCAACAAGAGCTGCTGGGCATTGCTCCGTTACACCTAGCCTGCCGTTTTTGCCGTTCAACGGCAATTTCCGTGCAGCGCTGGCCAACAACATCGTCGTTGACATCGTGTGAGGATCTTTTGCGAGTGTATGTGTACGGGCGGGCCTTACAGCCAAAATCTGCCAAAACGGTTATGGCGCAGTGACTTAGCCACATCTAAGCTTCAATGGGACGAAGATCAGGTTTTCTCCAGGCGCCACAATGGGGTGTGTGGGTCACTACTCACGCTTGAAGCTTGACTGGACATGGGTTTGCATTGGCATTCAGCTTGCGAACAGTGGGTTCTTATGTTGCTTTTTCCTACTCTGGTCAGAGATTCATCATTACTAGAATTGATAGACTATAATACAGGGCTCCGGTAATCCGTAGAAAACTTAGCTCATGAGCAGTCTCGTAATGGCACTAACATTGAGTGTCCTTAGATCACTGTAATGCTGCCCGGTACCCAAGAATACCACTGGAATGCCTGTCGCGTGCACCATTGACACCAGTGTACCCACCATATCGCCGACGGTATCGCATTTCGAGATAATAAAGCCATCGAGGTTTCTCCCAACGCCAAAAGAAGCGTTGAAGTTACGTGCCTGTGCAACAGAGTCTGTGCCGACAAGTGCTTCTCCTACCATGAGAATCTTGTCTGGATTGGCTAGTTTGCCAAACTTCTCAAGCGAAGACATGAGACGTTGGTCGTTGTGTCGGCGACCAGCGGTGTCGATGAGCACCACGTTGAAGCTGTTCTTCGAGGCAAAGGTAACGGCATCCGCTGCAATGTTGGCAGCATCTTTGCCATAGCCCTTCTCGAACAAATCGACCTGACCTCCTTCTCTTTGCGATAGCTCCTTCAATCTATCTACGTGTACGCGTAGTTGCTCCACAGCACCAGAACGGAATGTATCCGCTGCTGCGATGAGCACGCGGTGGTGGTTTTGCAACAGGAAGAAGGCGATTTTGGATAGGTTTGTCGACTTTCCTACGCCGTTTACACCGACGATGGAGATGACGTAGGGGCGGGATGTGGTGGCGTTGGTATGTTGAATTTCGCGGAGGAGGTCCAGGGAGGACGTAGGAGTAAGCATCTTGGTGAGAGCCTTTTCCATGGAGGACTTGAGCGTCGTCTCGATTGCTATTGCGATAGTTAGTAGCTGCATATAGTGGGGGCTAGGCATGTCAACTGACTGGTAAAGCTGGGGGTCTTCATGCCCACGAGATCGCGCTCGACGCTCTCACATAGTCGCACCGCAGCTTCGAGAGCCACATTCTTGCGAAGGAGGTGCTGTTCCATTCCCTTAAGTGGTTTTGCCAAATCCTCCTTGGTCAGTGTCTTGCCACCAACCACGTTCCTGAACAGGCCGCCAATGGCACCCAGACTGGACCCTACTAGCCCACCAGAGGCAGCAGGCGCTTCCTTGTCCTTCTTCGCGTTTTGTGCTGCGATTATCTCGTCCATCTCTTCATCAAGATCTTTGAGCACGAACTCGCCCTTCTTTGTCTTGTGGCCCCATGTCTCTGGTCGGATCTCCTCAAGCGCCTCGTTCCCAGAGGCGTCGCCCTGGATGTCTGATTGCGAGTAGTCGAGCACAGAGTCGTCCTGTTCCTCGGCACCGAATTCACCCCACACCCTGCCTTTCTTGGCTGAGCCCCTGCCCTTCTTCTTGGCTGATGCTTCGTCGCCCGATGACACTGGTGCCGAGCTGAATGCGGAGGCCTTCTTCTTGTCTCGCCGTGACATCTTGCCTCCAAACGGTCTTGCCTTTCCAGTCAAAAGCTGACTTTGCGCCGGTGTAGTAGGCCTCGAGGTATCTGGCGTGGGCACTGGTGTTGAATCGGCGCTCGTATCGTACAAGGACTGCTGTGGTTTCTGTAATGCCGTTGGCTTGGGCACGCTTTCGTCGGCGCTGTCGTTGTCGGTACTCGATTCGGGAGTGGTGAGCTTGATACTTGGTGCGCCAGAGTCGCTGGCACCTTCCAAGTCATGCATCTGTCGGTCGAAGTAGGCGCCGAATTTGTCGCAGTTGACCACACTGCTGTGCTCCGTCTTCAGCTGCTCGCCATAGAGGCCGACGAAGAGTGCGCGCACATTATCGAGGAGCTTGTCGACCCATGTCAAGTGTACTAGACTTTGATATACGGCCTATGGCAAAGTCAGCCCTTGCGCATATCTACGGCGCATTGCGCCGTGGTGCCGTCTCGACCCTTTGATCGAACGGGAACAGTGTTCGTACCACAAAGATGAGGCCGAGATCCTTCGCTGCGGTCCACTTCAAAGTATATCCCTCCTTCTTGTATGTAGGTTTGGCGCCGGCATCTTCGGCGTGAGGTTGCACGCGCTCCTCGATGAAGACATCCCGGATTAAACTGTTGATGACGTTTGCGCCGACCGGGACATATGTGCGCGACCACAGGACTACGCCGGAAGTAGTCAATATCTCGAAGGTATCCAACATGGCGAGGGTGAAAGGCGGCGGGAAGGTTGCGGAAGGGAGACGTGGTGGTGCGGCGGGCACATGTGGGATATGACGACGGGCCGTGCACGCTCTTGCCAGATGGTCGGAATTCGGGGGTGCCAACGACACCGCAGCTCAAGGCAGAAATTCAACCAACATTGACGGCGACGTGTCCAATTGCGCATCACAAAACTCTTGGTTCTTCGTCTCTTTCATTCTCTTAGACACCGCACTCGCTACACCGACCAGCACCCCGACGCGCAGCCATGCAGCGCCCCAACTACGGCAACCCACCACCGGCGCATTCACCACCTTGTACGTATTAGGACGCGTCCCATGATGCCTCCTGAGATGCTGTGTACTGACTCCATCAAGTACACCACCCCGTCCCACAACACGTTTCCACAGTCCCCCAGCTACGGTCACCACCTCCCCCGCAACCCCCTTCACAACCCCAGAGCGGCTATGGCTACGGATCACAGGCTGGTGGCATGCCGCCGCAACAAGGCGGATATGGCGTGCACCCATCGTTCGGCGGCTTCATCAACGACCCGACTGCCCAGTTAGGGTTCCAGATGGGAAAGAGCGCCGTGGACGCTGGGCAGCACTACATGGAACAGAACGTATGTCCACAAGGCATAGCGCAGGCCCCCCGTTGATGAACAGACCACTGACAATATCCCAGCTAGGACGCCTTGTCTCAGTATCCGCACTGAAGCACTACTTCAACGTCACAAATTCCTACGTCCTTAACAAACTACGCATCATCCTCTTCCCATGGTGGCACCGTCCCTGGTCGCGCCAAAGACAACACACGGCCGACCCATCAGCCTCCGCCGCACTGCTATACCAACCTCCACGAGAAGATGTCAACTCACCAGACATGTACATACCCACCATGGCCCTGGTGACCTACATCCTGCTATCGACACTCTTCGCAGGTCTACGCGGCGCCTTCAACCCCGAACTCCTGGGCAAGACCGCTACCGTCGCAATCGCCGTCACCTTACTCGAGATCCTCATCATCCGAACCGGCACCTTCCTCCTCGCCATCAGCAGCTCCTCGCAACTCCTCGACCTCGTCGCATACAGCGGCTACAAGTTCGTCCACGTCATCGTATCTCTGCTCATCACCAACTTGGCCAACTGGATCGGTTTCAGTAGCTCCTGGGTCGGCTGGGTCATATTCCTTTACTGCTTCAGCGCGAACTCGTTCTTCTTGTTGAGGAGCCTGAAATACGTGCTGTTGCCTGACAATAAACCACAAGACGCCTTTGGCGCTCCTGCTCCCGTGGGATATCCCCAGGATATCAAGACTGGTCAGAAGTCGAGGAGGACGCAGTTTCTGTTTGTTTATAGCTATGTGGTGCAATTTGGGTTTATGATCTGGTTGAGCAAGGTATGAGTGGGTTACAATTAGTGGGGTAGTACATCTACGCCGGGGGCGCAGAGGACTACGTATGTCCCACTCAGCTCATCTGTAGGACTTGAGAATATGCGTAGCTACGCTGTTACTTATTACCATTTAACGATTTGGGCAAGCGAGGAGTCAGCGCGAGGGCAATGGTCGCGTTTGAGGAGTACCATGTATCATGTATCTATTAGCATCCAGCATCCAGCATCCGCATACTCAATATGAAGATTCTTGCGCAGAGTGATTGACATCTTTATGCATCTATATCATCTCGCATACGAACAGAAAACGCCCATAGCCACCGTAGTATGTCTCCCCAGATATCGACGCGTAAACTTGAACGTGTGATGCCACCAGTACGCCCTACCATACATGCGCCCATACGCCGCTTTTGAAGAACACACATCTATCCCACGACAGGAACGATACGCCCCATAGCACGCATATGCCCGATACTCTGCTCATTCTCCCTCTGATAATCCAACACCACCTCACCAAACTGCTCAATCTGATCCTGTGCCCTCGGCGCTCCGATCAAGACGATACCCCTCGGCACCACCACGTCAGCGACCTGGAAGCAACCAAACGTGACTACCTTCTTGATAGCGGGACACGACCGGAAGACACCAGCTACAATCTCCGTATCGACGACGGGACAGAAGGAGAGGTTGATCTCGCGGATATGAGGATATTCCTTCTTGCCGTCGAAGATTTCTGTAAAGGTAGCGTGCGAGATGTGGCGGCAGGAGGATATGTCTAGGAATTCGAGGCGCGAGCCCGAATGGGCCATTAGGGCGCGGAAACCGTTGGACCCGAGGCCGATAGGCTCGTCTTCGGGTCCGTCGGGGTTTGTGTTGTCTAGGTCGCGGGTTGAGTTGACGTCGATGTAGTGGAGCGGTGGGTTGGTCCAGTTGGTGAAGAGTTTCACGTAGCCAGCGTCGGTGCATTCGTTGTTCTCTGTGAAGCGGAACTTGCTGAGATAGTGACACTTGTTGTGGATGGCTTCGAGAACGTCATCGGTAGGCTCTGTTGTGTTGTCCAGGAAGTGCTCTAGGCAGAGGGTGCGGAGGTTGTCGCCAACTGAGTCGACTAGATGGACGAGCTTCTCGCGGGTGATGGGGTCGTAGAAGCGGAGTGTGAGGTGTTTCAGGCGCTTCAAGTGAGCAATGGCGTCGATACTGTCCGGGCCGATCTTCTTGCAGCGCTCAATCTTGAGGCGTTCAAGGTTGGGGCAGAAGGTGGAAAGTGCCTCAACTACTTGGTCGTCGAACGCGGCGTCTAACCACTCAACTTTCAGCGACTTGAGATCTTGGCCCCTAGCAATGAAGAGTTCAATCCATTTGTCGTTGGAGACGAGGTTGGCTCCTAGCAGCTGAATCTCTTCGAGTGCCTTCGCCTTCTCGTTCATGTAGTCGATGTTGCTATCCTTGAACTGACAGCAGTTGCGCAGCGACAGACGCTTGACATTTGGGCAAACGGCAAAGATCTGGTCGTAGTCCTCCGTCTCGAGATATGCTGCCTCATGAATTGCGATTGACTGCATGTCTGACTGGAGGAACAGCTTCATCGTGTTGGAGTTCATCGCTCGCTTCTTGGAGAAGATCTCGCTGATTCGGTTCATGATACCCTCTGGCATCTCGCCCAGCTCGTCAATGTCCTCCGAATGTTTCGCGAGCTTCTCGATACACAATTGTTGAAGTGTTTTGGGTCCGCGCTGTGTCATACCATCAAGGCGGTTGCTCTCAATCTTCCTGCGACCCTTTCGCACAACTGGCTTAGCCAACTTCTTCTCCGCCTTTGCATCTTTGACCATCTCCTTTCCACATGGTGTACACAGGAGTCCACCATCTGGACCAGCTTTGCTGTATGGTGTGACGGTAAATCGCTTGTCGCAGATTTCGCAATTCTCCAATTGACCAGGGAGGGGCTTCGCCTTCTTGTACATGTCCATCGCATCTTCGAAGTCGGACTCATCGTCTGAGCCCTTCTTCTTGCTCTTCTTCTTTGATGCCTTCTTCGCCGCCTTGCCCTTCTTGATCTTCGCTATGGCCTCGTCTTGGTTGCGCTTACGTTTGCGGGTGCGCTCGGCTGCCATTGCGGAGGATTCGGCTTGTACGTCCTCCTCGACATCTTCGTCCTCTTCACCGGCATTTGAAGGTCCCTCGCCATTATCTCCTGTTTCTGCTGCGTCTCGCTCGGCTTGTTGACGACGCTGTTCGTACGAATCGCGGATCTCTGCTGCAGAGATGTTGTTCGCCTGATAATGAGATATTAGCGAGTGTCTCTCTCAAGCCTCGCCCACTGAGGTTTGCGCGGCCGCTATCGAGCAAGAACCCAGCCGCTTTCGATCTTCATGTCGCAAGTCTTGAATGTTGGGCATGCTTGTCCCCAGAACAGATGTCACTCACGGCCAGAAAATCTGTCAAGGCAGAGTGCGGCCCCCGAATGCCTGCGCCTCTAGGTCGTCGTCCGCTCCTGTCGCCACTCATTAGTCTTGCGCGCCCATAAAGTCGAATAGCGAAACTTGACGTACATGATGCCTGTATCTATTTCGTACTGTAAGAGCGATTGAAACCAAAGTGATTTGAAAGAAAGTGTTGCGGTACAGTCGTGGTGGAGCGACTGCGCTGGGTGTGAGTGGGGTGGGACATGCGCAGGAAGGCGCGTTGGGGTACGGCGCGCAATCACGTGGTGGCAATTAGTCGCTTTTTCCGGATTAGTCTACCCCTGACAGCGTTCCATTCACTGTCACCATAGTCGCGCGATAGGGCTATCCATAACGCTATCGATTCAGGAATTCAACTTTTGTAGTCCTATGTACGTCCCTCCGGTGGGACAGCACGTGGTAGACAATTCGCTGTCATGACCACAGCTAAATCAAATAATCCATGTACACATCAAACGCCAGTCCAATCCAAACTCCCGCATCCCCTTGCAGAACAGGACCTTGTCCGTTGTGCAAACTTGTCAATCTCTGTGATCTCTATATACCGGGATCAAGTGACTAGATGACTGTGTCGTCGTCACTGTCATCATCGTCCTCGTCTTCTTCGTCTTCCTCCTCATCCGAGTCCCAAGCATCGACAGTGGACCCTGTCTGTCGGACAGTATCACCCATAGGCATCTATGAAATAGTCAGTATTTTTTTTTTTTGCCAACACTCAAGATCTGAAGGATTCATCGTTGAACATACCATAGGAGGACCTCGAGGAGCAGCACGAATCTTGGCCCATCCATTGGGGCGGATCTCCGAAGTGTCAGATCGCTCAGCCACACTGGAGGTGAAGGTGTGGGACGAGCCGGTGACGGAGGAAGTCGAGCGACGATAGGCGTTGGGGTTGAAGCCTGAGCTCGCACTAGGAGCCGCATTGGACTGGGTGTGCCAGGACTTGGTGCGGACCTCGCTCCAGCTGTCAGTGTTGGCGTTTCCATGGCCAGCCGGGAAGGAGTATTCAGTGCCGATGAGGCTCTCGTCTGCTTCACCGTTCATGGACATAGCCTTCTGGAAGCTAGCCGACAGCGCAATACCTCCGTCTTCAATGTCCTTGCGCTCGGTTCGTCGGTTGATGCCGTTGACAGTCTTCCACTCATCATCCCCCTATACAGATCAGTATGACGGCCACAGACAGCCCTTGTAGAAAGCTCACATAAGTAGAAGATGTTTCACTAGTAGCTGCGGACCAGTACTCGGGAAACTGACCCTGTGAGTGGTCGGGCGGAACAAAGGCCCTATCTGGTTCGATATAGCGGTCTTCATCGACGGCCTCATCAGCGAGCTGAGCCTCAACACACTTGAAGCATTTGGCAGTGTCGGGCTTGGCGCGCTGAGACTTTGCGAACTCCTCCAAGCCCTTCGTCTTGCCACACATGGTGCACTCGATCTCGACCTTCTGCTGCCCAGTGCAACTGTGGCAGTTGATGGGCTTGAAGATCTTGCTTGAGGTCTTGATTTGGTGTCGTGCATCGGTCAGCTGCTTGGTGGAGTACTTGACTTGAGGGAGGTTCTTGTGGCACCGGCCGCACTTGATCTTCATGGGAAGCGGGATACCCTGGAGCCTGGGAAGAAAGGTTAGCAGCGCGTCAAATTGGACTGCGACTGGGTTGTTTCAATAGTAATCATGCTGTCGATGGCATTTCCGGTCAATCTTATTTGTACGTACCTGTCGATCTCATCCTGATTGTAAGCGTGCACATTGCGGCGGCCTCCCATCGTTGGCGACTGGTGTTGTAGAGTAGTATGTGAAGTATGAGAACGAGAGAGTGGAATGGGGTTGATGAGAGACCCTGAGACCCTGTACGGCGGTGGGAATAAGAGAGGGATGCCTAAGCGAAGCCTAAAGGTACACGCTGTTTGTTTGGGCCGAACTCAAGGTGAAGGCAGGAGCCAGTGAGAGAAGCTGCAGCTGCCCAACACATGTGTAGCATGTGATACTGCGATCTCGGCGCTGAGTAGCAGTCATCGTCTGGATTCCTGTACGAGCACCTGAGCATACACACTGAGCACACAGCCTTGAAGCTGTCTAAAACCCTACTACATCTCCAGCTCCTCCAGCTCCTCCAGCTCCTCCAGCTCCTCCAGCTCCTCCAGCTCCTCCAGCTCCTCCAGCCCCCTCAATCTTTTTCCAATCTCTCTTTGACTACTGCCATGGGTCGTAAGGGACAAAATGGGGAGCCATCAGAGGCCAGAAAGGCTAAAATGCGTGCCCGCGCTGCTGCGTTCCAGCTTCAACAAGCTCAAGCTTTAGCGGCTGCAGATGCTCAAGCTCAAACAGCCGCTCAACCGTCACCTCAGCTTTAAATGTCGAGCAATGCCGAGGCGATGGACCTTACATCAAGCACGAATAAACAGACCAAGGGTACATTCGGTTCCAAGGCCATCTCTACGTCCAGTGCGAGCCTTGGAAACCCCGAAAGGAAGGATGTCGGCACGCAAACATAACTCTCGTGCGGAGGCCATAAGGTGAATGCCACGCTGAGATGCTACCACTTGCAAAGCCTGATCAAGATAATCTAGATGACCCCGACCTGAGGACTTCGACGGATATCAGCGGAGATGGTGTTTGATTTCACGTGAAGTCAGCAAAACAGAAGTTTAGTGATGGTGAGGGAGGCGTGGAGTTTGGGTTGTGCATCACTAGTGTCGCCAAGACTTCGAAGCGGTGAACGCCGGCAGAAATAATTCTAGAATTGGGGCATTCGCGACCAGGAACCCTTTGCGCATACACTCTCAGCGAATACATGCAGTGGATTCACCAGTCACAAAACTAGCTTACGGAGCGAATCAATTTATCCACTGTCGCCAAAGGCTGTCAGCCACCGCACCTGCATCATGGCCACTGAACGCGGCTCCAAGCCCAGCACAGCGCAACCGCGGCGCAAGTCGCAAAACGCAGCGCCCATAGACGACGAAGACACCCGCGCGATCGCCGAATTCACCGAATCAGCCACAAAACAATATGGGCGCGGCGACCGCATACGGCCGAAAACAGTCAAGGATAAGAAGCTGCGGAGAAACATTACATCGCTTGAGGTGAAGAACAAGCAGGCGGCGATAGAAGCGAAGAATGTCGAAGTTCTGCTCGAGAACAACCCAGGACTATTGGAAACCGAAAATGAGCTGGAAAGAACATACAAAGTGCGACAAGATGAAATCAAGCGGGAAGTTGGTATGGAGACGGCGAAGAAAGGCTTCGAGTTGAAGTTAGACGGTCTGGGTCCTTACGATGTATGCGAGTACAGTCGCAACGGCCGGGACTTGTTGATCGCAGGCAGGAAAGGACATGTCGCGACCTTTGACTGGCGAGACGGAAAAGTCGGCTGCGAACTCCAACTCAACGAGACGGTGCGAGACGCGCGATGGCTGCATACGAGCAACCAGAAGAACTTTGCGGTCGCGCAGAAGAACTGTGTCTACATCTACTCGGGCGACGGTGTGGAGATGCACAAGCTTAAGAACCACTCCGAAGCCACACACCTCGAATACCTCCCCTACCACTTCCTCCTCGCCTCGGTATCGACCGCGGGTATAATACGATACACCGATGTTTCGACAGGACAATCCCTACCACAACTATACACAAAACTCGGCCCTGCGACAGCTTTCGCACAAAATCCACACAACGCCATCCTGCATGTCGGCCACCAAAAAGGTCTCGTAACCCTCTGGTCGCCCAACAGCGCCACGCCCCTCGTCAAACTCCTCCCACACCGCGGCCCCGTTCGAAGCATCGCAGTCGACAGATCAGGAACATACATGGTCAGCACATCGCAAGACCGACGCATGTCCGTCTGGGACGTCCGCATGTTCAAAGAAATGTACCAAACCCACCTGCGCGTCCCGGGCACCACGCTCTCCATCTCCGACCGCAACCTCACAGCCGTCGGCTACGGCACACAGACCTCCATCTACAAAGACGACATCTTCCGCCGCAACCCCGAGGACGCCGCAGCGCCCATCATGCCGTACATGGGCTGGGGCGGCGAAGGCCTAAACGTCAGCCGCGTGCGCTTCTGCCCCTTCGAAGACGTCCTCGGCATATCGCACGACAAAGGCTTCTCCTCCATCATCGTGCCCGGCGCCGGAGAAGCCAACCCCGACACCCTCGAGCCCGGCACCAACCCCTACGAAACCTCCAAGCAGCGCCGCGAAACAGAAGTGCATGCCCTGCTGGAAAAGATCCAACCCGAGATGATTGCGCTCGACCCCAATTTTGTCGGTAACCTCGATCTCGCGTCTAACGAAGAGCGGCAGCGGGAATACCGCGCTGCGAGGGGCGAGAAGGAGCCGGATAAGGTGGATATGTTGAAGAAGAGGGGAAAGGGCAGGAATTCGGCGCTGAGGAGGTATTTGAGGAAGAGTGGGACGAAGAATGTGGTTGATGAGGAGAAGGAGAGGGCGAGGGAGGCGTTGAAGAATATGCAGAAGAGGCAGATTGAGAGGAAGGAGAGATTGAAGAAGGATTATGGACCGGCGCTTGAGAGGTTTGCTAGGAAGTGAGGGGTCAAGAGACTTGGTTTAATGCACTTTTAAGACCTCGAATTGGCGTTGGCGGTGAAAAGCATCCTTCGTATAAGCATTTCACGGCGTTTACTTCACGGATCTGTTGAACGAGTATAGGCTCAGATACTCTATTCGTAAAAGATGAACAACAAACTCCATACCCATTTTAGCCTATCTAAAACCCCATGATATCATAAAAGTCATTGACGCGTCGTAAGCCTCTAAGCAGCTTGTTCCATCTCACCTGCCTGGTCCAGCTCACCCCTCCACGCTCTCGCGCCTCTCGGGTAAACCCTCTTGTACAAACTAACAGCAACAGCATCCATGGGACTGATCTTGCCATCGAAAGTAGCCTTGAAGTATCCGTGCGTACCCAAACTCTCCTTGATGAAACCGCTCCTTCCGCGCTTCGTCCACAGCGGTAAGCTCTTGAACCACTTGACGTCGCCGTCGTTGAAGAACATGTAGCGCACTGTGACAACGCGCTTGTTGATCTTGTACGGGTGGCCCGTCAGGATGATGCGCTTGGCGATGATGCGGTTTGTGGAGGGTGGGAGAGATGTTCCGGTCGCGATTAGGCGAAGGGAGGAGGGCTGGTCGGGAGAGGGGGTTGTGCGAGTGAAGTAGAGGAGAGGGACGTTGCCCCAAGTTAGAGGTCCGATGAAAGATGCAATAGCCGATTGGCCAGGGTGGAGGAAGCGGGAGAATTTGTGCACGTTGTTCGGTGTGTTACCGGCGTGGGAAAACAGCTAGATGCTGTTAGTATTGAGGGATAGAGTAGAAGCTTAAGGTGACTTACAGGGTTGATTACTATCCTCCTTGGCCCGCACTGCACGATCATCTCAGTCTTCGACTTGATCGGGCCGTCATGCTCAGAGCTGAGCAGTATGCTGTAGTTGGCGGCTGTACGCTTGTGCTCGTGTCTCAGGAGTGAGAACATGGCCATTGGCCGTGACTGCATCTCCTGGAATTGTAGCGGGACACCGCGAATGTGAACGCTGACCCGAGTTCCGGGCTTGACACCGCCAGCCCAGGCTTCGCGCATGAACTTGGTCGCTGTACGCTTGTAGTCGGAGATGTCGAGCAACCGCTGCCACTCTTCCGGCTCGTATGGTCGATCCTCTTCTGTCTCCCATGTGCTGTTCCTTAGACTTTTCAGTCCCCGGTAGCGAATGAGACGCTCTCGCGCATTCACGTTTGGATGCAGCTCGATCTCGTCGGGGAACTCAAGATCTTCGTCCTCTTCTGTCTTCCTAGACTTCCGGTACTCCTCGATCTGTGCGGCCTCGTCCTCTGGTGATGGATCTAGGAACATCTCCGATTGCGGGTATTCTGAAGGAGCGCCCTCGGTCATAGCTTTGCCATCGACGTCCATTCCCTCTACACCATCTGCAGGGTGCGCAGGCTGGCTCTGGGCGTCTTCGTCAACTTCCATGTCGTCGAAGTCTTCCAAATCCGAGCCCGAGTCGGACATGTCGTCGAGATACCATGCGGACTGGTATTCACTTGTGCCCTTTGGTAGCCGCCTCTTTTTGGCCGGCGCGACCTCCTCTTCCTCGTCTGAGAAATAGTGGTGGTCGTCTAGCAAGACGCCCTTGCGCTCAGAAGGCGCAATAGACGTGGCGTAGTTGGTCACGTCGTCCATGATGGTTTCCTCTGGTGCGAGATCTGCTAGGTCGTCCTGGTCTTCTGTGGGACGCTCTAGGATGCCATCGCCTTCTGTATCAACAGCCATCTCTTCCTCCTTGTGCTTCTTCCTCGTCTCTAGTGGGGCGGCTACGATCTTGTCGACCTGGAAATCACCCCAGTCTCCCACCTGTACCAGCCTGTCGGCCTTCAACCCAAGCCCGCGCACGACACCGGTAATGACCACATCACCCGTGTCGTCCGCGTTGACGGCCGACTTGCCTCCAGGCCACGCGATGTCCTCAATGAACATGTAGCTCCTCTGGTCCCTCCACCGGACACCCTTTGTGGTAGTTGTGCATAGCGACCGAACGAGGTTTGCGGCTTCTTGGCGGTTGTCGAGAGAGTAGACGCGCTCGGTCGCGGGTAGCCAGTGGGTGATGTAGGACTTGAGCGACGAAACGACTGACGGCCTGGCTTTGGCGGGTTCGACCTTGTCCAGTCCTTGCACCACGGTGAAAGTGTTTGAAATGCCCTGGCTTTCAACCGACTTCATGATCAGCTCGCCCTCTGCGTCGACTTCTTCGTGCGCCGACAGAATGAAGACAACAAAATCGGCGACGCGGCAGGCGTCGAGAGCCGCCAGCAGATCCCTCTGGACGATCAGATATTGCACCTTTTGCTTAAAACGGTCGACATTTGTGCGAGTCCATCCCGCTTCGGGAACCTCCTCTTCAATGTCCAGGCTGGCGTTCAGGCTGCGGACAGCTTCTGAGGTGGAGACGTCCGAACATAGCGGAATGAGGGCGGTGATCCTCGGCGCACCATCTTTCCCGGCGAAGACGTTGGACGACTTTGCGTGCTCGTGGTCCTTGTTGATGCGCATCTGCTTGGCGCGGTTGCGGCGGTCGAACTTGCTCATGACTTGCTGGTGGGGGGTCTTGCGGCTGCCGAATTCGAACGAGAGGGAGTTGACCTTGCCTAGAAGAAACAGTCAGCACAGTTGGGCGCGGTGGCGGGGAAGGAGCGACTAACCCTTGCTCTGCTCCTTCAGCGCGCCTTTGGTGGCATGGCGGGACTTGAAGCCCTTCTTGTCCTTCTTAGTCGTGCTCCGGTGGTGGTGCGCTGTCGCAGCCATGGGCGCCATATTGTTGCCGCTGCCACCTGATTTGAATCGGAAAGGAATCGACGCCACCTTGACTATGCGGTGTCAGAAACTCGGCGCTGCACTGTCTGGTGGGTGGTGGAGAGTGGGACGGCGATAATTTTGTTAATCGATAAGCCAGCCCCCCGAGTAATTTTGGCTCCTCGGCTGTGGCGTCATGCAGCACACCCCTGCCACCCTGCATTCACCCCTCGCCTTCTGCTTTCACATGCCCAACTCCATCCCACGCCTTCGCAGATCACACTCCAGCAATTCCTCTCTCAAGGCGATGCAATATCTCGCGATGAAGTCGACTTACGCCGCCCGTGTCTTCGAGCTGATTGCTCGAAGACATTCAGCCTTCCAAGGTTCTCTGCTAATCGATGCTTTGGTAGGAACAGATGCCGCATCGGTCTACTGTGAATGACACTTACGGTTCAGGCAAGCTGAATAGTACCATCATCATCGACCCTGAATATGTGATTCAGACTTTCTCGACAAATCATCCGCTGAGATGCCAGGACTCACGCAATACATCGCTGTGGATGGCCAGTCAGACGACCAACGACTCCGCTTTGGACCCCTACAGGCCACAACTTGACGATGGTTACGTTGTTCGATGTAAGGAAGTTCAAAAGGGTCTCAGAGGCACCCTCGTGATTGTGATTCCCCTTTCTCCATTCCTCTTTGTCAAACCTGCGAACAATCGCACTCGGTATCAGCATCGTCTTTCTCGCTATCCTCATCAGCATTCATTTCGTCACAGGGCTTCGTAATGCCGGAACTGTCTCAGGAGGGTGTAGGCAACCTGAGCGCAGGGCAACCAAAACGAACGTACAGCGCAAGCCATCGCCCTCCCATCACACCACGTAATTCGATCGAAACCTCCCACCACCCCTTGGAGTCTTATCCCTTCGGTCCAGAGCAAATTCTAGGCCACGATACAAACTTGGAACTTCCTCAAGACAAGCCTGCCGCAGTCGATCTCCTTGTCCGCCTTCTCGTTGACATCCTGGTATACAGCTACGACGTCGACTTTCACGAGCTCCATTATGCGCTCGCTGCATGTTCGCCCAAACTATCCACCACGAATCTCTCCGCGCGAAATACCAGCCTTTTGACTTTTCAAGAAACGCGCGTAGTTCTCGAATACGCTGATGTCATTCACAAGGCATGTGAGACTGTCGTTGATAATACTCAAAGTCTGCTAAAGGATAGCGACCGCCAGTTCATCAGCACTTTCATCATGGAGCCGGCACGAACTATTGGAGTCGACATCGCTTACGTCTTCGAGCAGCTCTACGCTTTCCGGATGCACAGATGTGAAGGTGGAAATCATCACAAGACATTACTCTACACTAAGCCGTCCTTCTGGACCCGAGGTCGTGGTCTCCTGCCGGGGAAATTGGGTATGGATAAGAGTCAGAAGTTGCTTGCACGTCGCCTCGTCTCTGACGATATGGTTGTTGCACAGCTGGGGACAAGATCATGCGAAGCGCTTCGGCTAGTGCTCGGCAGGGCTATCAAGGATTACAACCACAAGCATTGCAAATACGGCATGGCCAAAATCAACCGAGAGGTCTATGCCGAGCCAAAGTTTATCGCTTTGAAGAAAGAGCTCAAGTGGAGAGATTTCGTCTTTACAAAATACCTCCACGATGAACAGCAGGCTGCGATGGCAAGTGGTCAGTCGGATTCCAGAGCCAGCAATCAGGCGGAACCTAGGACTAGTAGCCGATTTCTTGACGTACCGCGACGGAACAGCGAGAACCTACGCAGACCAAGCTCTCTTCACGATCTACCCAGCATACGCGAACGGCCTGAGAGGCCCCCGAGGCCACTGTCTACCTCCAGTATACGCCTAGGTTCACTTCGATCACGGCCGGCGAGGCCGGGACTGTGGACCAACTATTAGTGATCCGTGCCGACTCTGAGGCACGTCTACTTATCGGACGCCTCCAGGAAAAGCGATGAGTAGCACACCAATAGCAAAATCTGGTCTGAAAAACAGAGCAAGTAACGTAGATAGCTCGTCGCGAAACAAATTCACAAAGAAAATCTCCAGGACGAAGCCTTGAAATCCAAGGTACCAAAAAGATGACATACTCACTCCACACCACCACCCCCTCCCATCCACCCCAACTCCTACTCCCAAAACGCCACAACCCTCGCCTCAATACTCTCCCTCGCCTCCTCCCCCTCACTCCCCTCAACCCTAAACGCCGTATGCGGACACCTCCACCCCCTCTCCTCCCTCTTCGAATCCAACCCCTTGAACACAACCATCTCCCACGGCTGCATCCCACTCATATACCACCACTCATGCCCTTTCCCTATCCCCTCCTCCATCCCTCCCCCCTCCTCCTCCCTCTCTTGTTTTTCCAACGCCCCACAACTAATCACATAATTCTCACTCCGATTCCCCGTGCGACTAAACTCCCTCAACCTAACCTGATAATCACTCTCCGGCACCGTATCCGCATCGCACACGGCCAGCGGGTCTCGCCGCACGGTCTTTAGGGGCCGCCAGCAGTTGAGGAAGGCGTAGCGCGTGGATGTTGTGAAGAGATTGTTGATGTGAGGTGGGAGCGAGAGTTCAGTCAGTGTACCGCTGAGAGCGGATGCGGAGCCCGCGTAGTCGACGTGGGGGTGGCCCGAGGGTATGTCTTGCCATCGGCCGAGGGCGTCTTGGATGCCCTTTGCGGAGGGGGAGGTGTGCGCGCGGATTACGTGGTTGAAGATGTGGACGGTTGAGGCGTTGGTTCTGGGGGTGTTGTTAGATATTTTTGCTTTTTAAGACGGGGTCTTGAATGGAGGATATTGGTGGGGCTGTACAGTTTCTTAACCACTTCTTCCAACTCTGGGTAGTATTCTCTTTTTACATCTTCTTCGCTGCTGTGCCGGTCTACTCTCTGCTTCTGGGGGAGTGTGACGAATGTAAAGCCGTTGACGTCTAGGTCGAACGTCTTATTCGCTTTTCGTACATCGCGGATGAGCATGGGGCGGGTGTATTCATCTTTGTCGTCGAGGTATTTGACTTTCCATTCTGATTTGGGGATGGGGATGCCGGTGGCAGGGAAGTAGTTTATGTTTGCGATGACGTCGGTGTTGTGTGAATCTTGTTGCATGGTAGCTTTATTCAGACAGGTGTTCGACCCTAATGATTTTCTTAGGAATGAGATGCGAGTTAGTTGCAGTAAATCCAGATCTACCAAAGCATAGGGCTCATTGCGATGTGAACGCGGATCCGCTGGCTAGATGAAGTGGGGTAAGCACATGCTAACAGCGCACACATGCGACAGCCTTCATCGACGCTCGACATCTAAGTGGTGTGGTAATCATTTCTCATTTCTCATAACCTGTCACCACCGTGAATTTTGTCTAACCCCGTTTTTGGCGTCGCTTGGCAAACCTCTACTCTAGAGGATCGTCTTCAAGATGTCGATCTGCTCCATAACAGCGCTCTTGCTTGTACCACCAGTGGCGTTTTTCAGCTCTACCGCGCGCTCGTAATCTAAGCACTCAACTACGTCGTCGCCTAACCTGGAGTCGATACCCTTCAGCTGCTCCAAACTCAGCTTATCCATGGGAACGTTTTGGTCCTCTGCTAGCGCAACGACACGACCAGAGATGTGGTGACCCTCACGGAAAGGCACACCTTTTCGGACGAGGTAGTCTGCGAACTCTGTGGCCAGCATCTCCGGGGCCAATGCAGCGTGCATCTTGTCGGCATTGATCTTCAGGGTCGACAGAACACCGGTGGCGATCTGGATGGAGTCGCTGACCGTCTTGATGTGGTCGATGAGAGGCTCAACAGACTCCTGCAGATCCTTGTTGTAGGTTGTAGGAAGACCCTTGATGGTGACATACAAACCCGCCATGTGCCCGAACGCACGACCGCTCTTTCCTCGGATGAGTTCCAGAGAGTCTGCGTTCTTCTTCTGGGGCATGAGAGAGCTTCCGGTAGAGTAGGCGTCGGCCAACCGCACGAAACCAAACTCCAGACTCGAGTAGATGATCAGATCCTCCGCCCAGCGCGACATCTTGAGCATGAAGCTCGACCCCCATTGTAGTGTCTCGAAGACGAAGTCGCGGTCTCCGACGGCGTTGAGGGAGTTTGTAAGCAGGCCCTCAAAACCAAGCTCCTTGGCCATGGCGTCGCGGTCGATGTTGAAGGGGTTGCCTGCCAACGCGCCGCAACCGAGTGGGGAACGGTTGACGCGCTTGATGACTTCGCGGAGGCGCTCGAGCTCGGATGCGAAAGCGGTGGCATGCGATAGGATCCAGTGCGACCACCGGACGGGCTGTGCCTTCTGGAGATGTGTGTAGCCCGGCATGAGCACGTCGATCTCAGCCTCGGCTCGCTGTACCGATGTCTTGATCAGGAGCTTCAAGTAGCCCTCTAGTGTCCTGAGCTGCTCCCTCAGCCATAACCGCATGTCGGTCGCGACTTGCTCGTTCCTGCTTCGCCCTGTGTGGAGTTTGCCTCCAATGTCCTTGCCGATAATCTCGCTTAGCCGTCGCTCGTTGGCGGTGTGGATGTCTTCATCGTTCGCCTTGACCTCGAAGGAATTCGACGCCCACTCCTCCTTGATCTGTGCCATGCCCTTCTCGATGGCAGCGAACTCGTCGGCGGTGAGGATGCCATTGTTCTTGTTTGCGCGGGCGAATGCGATAGAGCCGGCGATATCTTCAGCGTAGAAGAGACGGTCGTAGGGGAGAGAAGCATTGTATTGCTCCATGACTGGGTCGAGGCCCTCTGCAACGCGTCTTAGCACCAGTCATCTCAAGTGTTGGTGAACTCAATAGGCCAATGGCTGCACGAACCTGTGAAACGACCTCCCCAGAGCATGTTCTCTGCTACTTTCTTTTCGGATGCCATCTTGAGATCTATGAGAGAATAAGGTGTGGAATTGGGTTGTGACTGTTTGCGCGTTCGAGAAAAAGATATGACGCTCCGCATCGGCGGCAGGGGTGCGATAGCGCTAAAACGTCGCGGGGAACTTTCCCTCGTCTCCACATCGGCTGCCCCTCAGCCACAGACCCATCATCATCAGGTACACATCAAGCTTGCAGTGTCAACTGGGAGAAGATCTCATATTTAAAGATTTCATTCATTCATAAATAGTATGCGTGCTCTCGACACAATTCAAACAGAAGTCCTCCGGGACGCTAAACACGGACTATCCCATTCACTCCCAAAAGGAATCAAGAACTCTAGAGAACCATCTATGTGAAAGCTTAGCAATACTTCTCGTCAGAGTTTCTTACGATTAGGGGCTTACAAAAGAACCGACGCCAGTTGGAATTCCTGCGAGAAGTCTCCTGGTTGAACCCAGCTTCTAATAAGCCCGAGTTGGAGAAATGCTCCGGCACATGCTTAGGCGAGTGTGAGGCAACGAGCAGCTCGGTTTTAGAAGCTTGCTCGTATTGTTCCGAGACGGGGGAGGGACAATATAATGAAGGTGCCGCGCTGTCTTTTCGCTTTCGTTGGGGAATTTGGTCTGGTTTCGTTTGTGGTTGTGGCCGTTGCTCTTGCTGCGCCTGTGGTTGTTGCTGCGATGCGAAGGCTAGGTCTGAAGAAGCTTGTTTCTCAGCTTTGGCTGCTATTCTTTCTATTTCGACAATGGGCACCGGATGCCGAGGTTGTGGGTGTATCAGTTCTTGGTCACAGTATCTGACGATGTGTGGTTGCTCCGGCATTGTTGACATGGTCGAGGATTGACAGGCTTAGACGGTAGTTGTAAGAAGAAACACCAGAGTTGTTAATAATTTATCGCAGCCACCACACCCCTACTTAGTGCAAGCATGATGGATCTGCGCTCGTGTTCTTAGCACACAATGTTGTTGAGGCGCTTTGTGAGTGTGGGGAATTCTTCCTTTGCTCACTCACCGCCTTTGTAGGTGTCGAAGACGATTTGAGGCTGGGGAAATCTTGCTTTTTACTTTTGGGACTGGACGGGTATCTCTGCGGTTCGGATGCGCAACCAAGTCGTTCAAACCATCGTATCGTAGATCTCATCAGTGTTGTCGTTCCACACCGCTACTATAGTCGAGGATTGAAATATGTCATTATTCATTACGTCCAGCGTCAGCGCTAGGAGATGCTAGAGAATAGCCCTGGTATAAAACTCGATCAAGCATTTCGCATCTTTCCACGGTTTTGCCATGTACCGATCTCTTCAATGGAGCTCAAATGCCTCCCACAACTGCACCAATGACACTCAAACCCAGCAGCATTGATACCACCCAGCTCGCACCTCCGTTGATGCTCACACCCGCACTAGCGTATCCTCGTTCCTCATCGACCTTTCTCGCACCCACCGCCTTGTCCGTGTTGAAGCAGCCGAACGTGCCCATGCCGCTTGCGCCTTCCTTCTCATATTCTTCCATTTTTTGTGCCAAGCAGCTTTGGACGATGTCTGGTGAATCGGTGATGCAGTATTGGAAGCAGCCGTCATTGTCTTCTGAGTTAACGATGACTGGAGTGGAGGACGCGGATGGTGATGATGTGGTTGAGTCGGGAGCGGAGTATGTCGCGATCGCGTTGATGTGCCCGTTGCAGCATGCGTCTAGTATTGAAGAGTTCGAGCCACCGACAGGTACGGCGCACGATGGGAGGTTGGTGGGTGGTTGAGGGACCGGAGTGAATGGTTGGCAGGACATTTTTGTGTTGTTACTGAGAGTTTATCGTGTTGGTGTGGGTATTTGGAATTCCTGAAGAGGCTGTCGAGGTGTCTTGCGATCGTTTCGTAGATGAGTCGCGATGTAGTCGTAATTCGAGATGACGTTGTAGGTACTAGACACGACTTGCGCGCTGGTCGGAATTTCTCTCGCAACAAGAAAATGGGAAATGACGAAAGACGATAGATGAGAGAAAAACTCCGTCGCTATGCTGAGACTTGACTGAAGGAAACAAGCAAGTTATGTCGAGAATGAAACACAGAGTTGTTCACAGAACAGACTCAAAAGAAAAGAACCGAATGAAAATCGACTGAAGGAAAGAAAGACGGTTGAAGCTGGAGGATACTGCACTATCATCGCAAGAGCAGAGCCTCATATGTAGACTTCGTACGGTCTAAGAATATCTCAGGTGGATACGCGGGTGGGTAGTCGGCAGCGCGAGATCTAGCGTTACGCGCCGACCCTCTCGGCTGCGCGACGTGTTGGTTGGCCCGCAACGTTCAATGGGATTACGCGCTAAAACCACGGGCAGATCCGAAACAACACGTTCTGTTGTGCTCGAAACGTTGTTATGCTGATTTTGGGTAGCCGTCATGCTCTGTTTTGTCCAATGAGTGTGTTGGGTTTGCTGTGTAGTGGATGTCACGTGCGCGAGATCGAACCATTTGGGTCGCTAACTTGCCGCTGCCTAGACGGCCGAAGGGCTGAGTAATGAGGAATGCATATCAGTGGCTGATGGAAAGATTGAACGCGAGTAGGACAGGGCTCTCTGATTCGATTATGATGTGGAGTTCGTCGGATACAGGAATCCATTCCACGTGCTTGCCCAGGTATAGAGTTGCGAAGACTTTTATGCTTGACCGGGCACACTGCGGCCATCATTAACGTATGAGATCGTGTACAGGCGGTCCATAGCGAGGCGTATGGCAGCCAAATTCTTCGAACTTGGAGCATGTATCTGACGCGCCACCAATGCCTTCCCATAAACAGGACAGACTGAGCCCTATCATGCGAGACAGTTGTCACCGGTGGCATTAGGCTCAGCTGTTCTCGTCCTCATCTTCATGCGCGGCCGCCCATGGGCTTCTTTTGCGCAATGATACGCCTCTTCTCTCAAGCACGAATGGTATTGGCGCTAGGCAAATAGCGATCGCCATCAGTACCAGACTCGCGTTCCTGGTGCCTACGTTCAAGAACAGGTGTCTTCCGACGAGTGGGAATCCAGCACCAGCGAGATTCCGAATGAGTCCAATTCCGGCAAGAGCTGATGCTGAGTACGTTTTGTAGGCGTCTTCGGTGTACGTGAGCGTCATGAGAACTACATCGAATTGTTAGTGCAGCATGAGTGACGTGGATCATCTGTGTAACTTACTGAGAGTGTAGAATGACCATCCCCAGAACGCGCTGGCGAGAACTGCGAAGAAGGGGTGTATGTTTGGCGTTGCGGTAAGTGCGAAAGCCATAAGAGACACTGGTAGCACAATAGCTGCCAGCTTCGCATGATGCACTCGCGCCTCGGGGACGTCGCGGTGGCCGGCCTGAGCAACTTGTTTTTGGTAGTATCGTTCTTGAAAGACGTTCGTCGCTAGGCCAAGTGTGATACCGACAACAATTCCCAGGAATGAGATACCGACACCGATAGTATCAAGACCGTATCCGTTCGGGCCAAAGATCATGTGAAAGGCTCCGTTAAAGAGGAAGCTCAAGCCGTATAGAAACCCGTTGTAGAGTGCACCAAACTGCACGATAGCTTCAGAGCCCAAGAATCTGAATGGGCGGGCGAGTGCTGTAGTGAACAGCTGCTTCGGTCCTCGTTGCTTCATTTCGTCCGGCACCTCAATCTCATCGTCGCCTGTTTGCTGCCGTAGGGCTCGTGCTCTCCGCAAGAGTATTACACTATGTCTTGTTTCTCCAAGGCTATAGAGCGCGACGACCATGACCACCCAAAAGGTCAAGCAGATGAAAAACATGATGCGGAACGCGGTGTGCCACGATCGGCCATGCGCGATGAACGAGAAGAGTACAAATCCAGTCGGGCTGCCGCCTGTCGCTGCCCAGAGGAACCAAGACATTGCTGGCCCGGTATCGTGATGGTGAAAGAGATCCGCGATGGTGCCTCCGAAGTTCGAGATGGTCGTGGATGAGAAATAACCCGAGAACAGACGCAGGACAAGAAACGGCCCAAGGCTCTCTACATATGTCGTCCCCAAAAGGAGCAAGAGAAAGATGCCGTAAGACACAATATAAACAGGTCTTCGTCCAAAGTATTCCGAAAGAGGCGCCAAGGTCATAGGACCAAAAGCCAACCCAAGAACATACATGCTCAGTCCCAGAACAGCGACGCTCGGCGACACGCCCATGTCTTTCGCAAAGTCGCTCGCGACAGGACTAAAGCCACTCGCACCCCAAGAGACGCTTAGGTCTATCGGGACAATGGCAGCAACCATTAGCCATTTGCGCGCTTTCGACCAGTTCCGGGGGTCGTCTGGATCGTGGGACTCGAAGGCTATGACTTTGGTTGGAGAGCTGTGTAGCAGAGGCTGGCTCTCGGGTTGAGAAGAGCTCATCACTGCGGAAAAAGGCCGCGAAAGCTGAGATGATCCCGGGGTTTCCGATGTTTGGTGTTGATGCTTCGGAAGGCAGGTACACAACGCGGATTCGGTTCCCCCCCAGATGATGACGTCACCGGTCATTCGTCCCGGATTAGCACCGAAACGCCGGAACAGGATATTTTGGATGAGTATAACACTTTTAATTCTTGCGGTGATGCATCTTTAGCATTACTTTTGTGTGAGTTAGTTACAACTTCGACTGACGAAATCTTAACGCGATGATCTAACATATGTAAACTACCCCGGAAGCTGCTCGATGTGTCCATCCAAAGCTCCACGCCGCCCGGGCCTGCTCATCGAACATGTTCCATAGTTCTTTTGATCGTAAAAGGCCAATGCCTTCCCCCTTCTACTTCTTTGCCGAGTTCCCAACTGACAAGTACATCAAACTGTTGCAAGCCTTTAACTTCCTTCAACGGGGTGAACAAGGCATCCTCGTAGATATGATACGGTTTAGGACGCGTCCTCCATGTCACCAGGTCGACCCTTATGTATCTTAGGGCCTCCATCTTGGATATCGCCTTCCAGGTACGAGTCCAGCATGACAGGTCGTATGGCGGTACACCTTTCGCCATCTCCCACAGCATGCTTAAGTCATGACTTCTCCACTTCAGGTGTAGCGATTGAATTGCTTGAAAGTGATGCGTGGGTACAAGACGATGGAGGCAGAAGAATGCTGTGCTGGTAGGGATATAGAAAGTGTTGAATGCATAGAGATACTGTATTGATTCAAGATACCTAGCGCAAACAAGTTAGTCATATTTCCGAAAGTACACCAGTGAGACCTCAGGTAGGGGAAGAGACATACGCGATCTTGCACGACCGGGGAAAGGCCATAAGCTGCTGAAACTTCCCGCATTTCAAATCGAAGGACGATACCGTCTGGTCGTGATATATCCACAGCTCTTTCTCTTCGGGGATGAGCTCCACTTCAAGTTCTTCATTTCCGAGGGCGTATGGATAGATCATCGTCCGCAGCTCCGGAGGCAACTTCGTGAAAAATAAGCATTGTGGCTGAGTGGAGAACCCATCCGTTGCTGCGCTCAATGCCCAGACTTCCATCGTGTCAGAGCAGTTAGGTGGTAAAGATGCGTTCCAGTTAGCCCGATGCCTGTTCCGCCCTTCTATACTTGCTCGTCTTCGCCTCTGCAGTTTCTTGGCTATGGCCCTATCATGCAAAGGTACGATCACTGCTTGCACAAACTTGTTGAGCACATACCAGGCTGCGTCTTTGATTGGTCGCATGGCCATTGCCAGAGAGTTGAGAAAGATGTGGTCAAGGGAGAAAAGGGCAATAGCGATACCATATAATCGACGTCCTGTTTGTTCGATACTTATCATCAATACAAAGAGGTTCACTCCGAAGTCGAATGTGGCCTATAAGTGATAAGGTAGACTGGTGCCTAATCACCCTGGTGTGGCAAAGCCATTGCGGCACAGCTTCATCAAAGTCGGGGCGTGGCTTATGCAAGGTGCCCCTCGGTTGAGACCGTGACACGCCTAGCTTCTTGCGGACCCAATAGAGCCCATGGCTGGATATGCTCTGTTTGGTCGAGTGAAGTTTGACTTCATAGTGTAACTTGTTCAATGAAAAAGACATCATTGCATGGGCAACCAGTCACTCACGCCTATTCCTCGCGTGATCTCGAAAGGCCATGTCTTTCCTCCACTCTCTCGTCGAAAGTTTCCATCTTCGCTCCAACTAGTGTATACCGCAAACCTTTTCAAACCCCTCAGAGTTTCCAGCGGAGTAAAGAGGACATGTTCATATGCAGCACGGACATATGGCGCCCAGATCACCATGTCGACCTCCATATGCTCTAGTGCTCTCATTTTTGATATTTCCAACCACATTGAAGACCAACATGAAGCATTATACGGTGGGTCGCCTTCAAGAAATTTGTGCATCTCGTGTGTTGAAAGATACGCCCATCTCAAATTCATGCGACGAATGCTTTGGAACCAACGCGGAGGAAGAATACGGTGAAGAGCGAAGAAGGCGGTAAGGCTGGGAATTCGAAAGATGTTTTCGCTATAGACGTATTGTGCGGCTTCGAAGTAGCTTTAGCATATTCAGTCAGATACTGTATCATGTAGCAGTAACGTTATTCATGTGAGAAATTTACTTTACTCACGCAGTTTTACAAGACGCTGGGAACCCGAGCAGCTTCCTTGCTTGTACGCAACTCAGCGTGAATGGAATCTCGTCGTCGTTCTCCTCACACATCTGCCGCTGAAGCTGTTTATCGTCCTGGCCATGGAGCTCAAGCCGGAGGACTTGGCCGCCCATGGCGTATGTATAAATAAGCCTCCGTAGCTCGAGAGGCAGCTTCGCGAAGAACGGCGATTGTTGTTGGGTGCATACGTCGGCGGTTGAACAAGAGTCAAAGGCGTCCTCAGAGTTCTGCCTTACTCTAGGAAGTCGGGCGTTCCAAGCAGCACAAGCTTCGGCTCGTAAACGATCGTGGTACTCCTTCCGCTTACGTGCGCTTCTCTTTAGTCCGCGGTCGTAAGGCGCGACAATTAACGTTTCGATAAGTTTCTCTTTGAGTGAGCGCATCAGCGTTGAAGAGGAGCGCATATTGGATCGATGCCTCTCGAAGTGTTGTTTCGAAAGAACGCGTAATGAGGTTTCCAGTTGTGCGTGACGGTCATCAGTCTCTCGAGTATGATACTACCTAGGGATGTGACCCTTTCTAATGCAATGAGTTGGGCGTCAAGGTTCGTAACAATCTGTCGGACCCCCAGCAAGGGCGAGCTGCCGGCATGCCGGCGCTCGATGTGGCACGGCATGTGGCGCGACAAGGGCAAACCCGATAGGAAGCTAGGCGGAAGTCTGAGAGCTAACCACGCTTGCTTCTTCTTTATGCAAACGCGGAATATAAGGTAAGGATTGGTAAAACCAACAAGCCCTGGAATAGTCCGACAACGTGGTAACTTAGGTACCTAGACAGGCACGAGATGTCTAGGAAATGGCGAGACGCACACGAGTGCCCGTGCACATGCCCGTGCACGATCCTGCCGAGGTGAACATCTGAGCACATTCCAAGGCTTAAAGTTGCCCGCCCACCCGTGGACGCGTTGCACTATGCCCGGATGTCGGTCAGAAAACGCCTTGTGGATTTGCACATAAGTAACTCTCCTCTTTACGAACATTGCTTAACCGTAGATCTCTTGTGTCCCGTAGCATACCTAGCATTCACGTTGACACAGCTGCATTCTTAAGCCGGGTCAGTTAGCGTGACGGCTCGCTTCCTTTCTGCGGGAAAGATTAAACCGCGAACGCAGCCACCATCGATCGCGAACGAGCTGACATTCCTCTATGGCATCATTGGTGCATGTCAAATGGCATGGGGTTAGAGACACACAGAGGGTATTGGACAACCTCGGTGTATGGCTTCAAACTCGATGCCGCGGTAGTTCCAAGGCTGCCTCGCCTGGGCATGGCTAGGACAGCGTTTCCGCCCCCCACTACATGTGCCTGAAGGTGCATGTGTTTGCTTCTCTGCTGCAGGCAGCATGTTGGTAGGCTGGGTTGAGGAGTGCATGGTACACTCGCAGCTTACTTCCCGCCATTGCTAATGCAGTCTATCGATCAGCTACTTCTCAAGTGCTCAGCCTCGTGAGTGATACCCTTCTTCTCCACAACACGACACCACAGCCTTGTTCAAAAGCCCTACTTCATCATGTCGCCCGTTCCTTGGACTAAGGAGATCAACTTCGGCAGTGCATTGCTGCTACACTCTTGCATTACGGTCTTCCTGAAAGAGATCAGCAACGGCCTCGCTATACTCTACCATCTCGCAGTACGTCACAAGGACAGGACTGGGATCAAGAAAGCTCTTGTGCTTGATGGTTACACTTCCGTCTTCTCGCGAGATCACGATGGTGAGCTTGCAGAGCTATACTTCACCAACACTGGGTTCATTCTCTTAACCATCTCGCTCGCCTGTGCTATCGCAATGAACCTACTTCTTCCAGCCACCGCGCTTAACATCCTCATCGCGACAACCTTCGGCTTGACGTTCATTGCATCGGCACTAGTGGCTTGCCGGGAGAGGAGCCTTGTGATGCCAATCATGGCTTTAAGAAGAGCCGGACGTTTCATCTGGTCCGATACGCCGCTTGTGAATTTCTTCACGTTGATCTATGTCGCAGTATACTTGAAGGGTTCATCGTCAAAGATCACTCTCAGGGACTACATGATCTTCCGATCTATAGCCATACTTGAGTTGGTATTCATGAAGGCGAAGATAGCGGCGGCCTCTGTGGATATGCAGCAGACAATGTTCGTTCGACTTCTCAATAGCGAGTACGCCATGACTAGGAATGTAAGTGCCTATCGTAACGCCTGCCTCAACGATGAGGATAAGTTCTCATTCCAATAGAAAGCCTCCCCGGCTCCGTTACCGGCACTACCGCTGCTCGAACGCAACCGCATCGTCTCCTTCTCCAGCTCCCAACGACTCTCGGTAATGCTCTATAAGACCTCTGTCGGTCACGCCGATGGGTCACTTTGTGGTACTTCTGGTCCTGTCACTATCACAGTACCGAATAAGGAGGGGTTCTTCATCGATGAGGCTGAAGACCGTGGTTGGCGCATCTACCGCGTATCGCCCACACTCCTTGCCATCGAGGATTGCGTCCAAATGATGGTCACGAAGTTGCAGGAGCGGGCACCAACGAAAGAACGACAAGGTCTGGTGTCACTCTTCACTCGCTTCAAAGCCTGGACTCATGGAGTGTTGCTGCGACGGTTAGGTAGGCGCAGGGTAGTCTGGTTACTGAGGACAAAAGGGGATGGGCCAAAGGAATACTATTGGAAAGGCAATGTCAATCTCGTTACGGGCTTGAAAGAAAGCTGGTTACACAGTCGACAAAGGTTTCAACGCGTAGAGAACCTCGAGGAAACTAGAGGTCAGATTAGCTATGAAATAGTACGCTGATGTCCAGAGCATCCAGCTATATGAGCCACCGTACGTAAAGCGGAAACTGTAGGCGGGTACAAAATGGCAAACATGATGCAGATGATCGGGCGGTTGCGATAAAAAGCACGAAACGTCATGACTCGCCCGATTGTTGTAACCTGGAAGGATATCGCGAAGCGAATTGCGGACACGGCCCAACAACGATATGACGAACTCTCCGTATCCAACATGAAGTCATCATCACCAGCAACGAGACATGGAACATGCTCTGCTCGAGCAAATATCTTCCGGAAGGAGCATGTGGGCCACTCAGTTGTCCAACAAACCCTGTCCTCGGTCGCTTTCACGCCGAAGGGCCGAGTAGCGCGTCTTCCCCATAGCAGTCTCTCCTCCTTTACCCCGGATTACGGCCAGGATCATCGAGCTTAGCTTCAATTAATTTTCCCGTGTACCTGGATACGGCTTGTATAAGAATGGGGAGCGAAGTACCTCTGAGGGCATGTAGTGCTCGTTGGCGCCTTCCGTTCACAACATGCGCTCCACCACAGCGACCGCGGCAGCGCTCTTGTTGACTTCGAAAGCATGGGCTTTTCTGAACGCGAGTCAGAACAACCAAAGTCTAACCATTGCCAACGATCGTCTTGTTGCGTCGGTGAGCAAGACAAGAGGATATATCAATGTTCTTACTCTTGACGGGCAGAACCTCCTTGGGACGGAAGATGGCAACACTGGAGTCGGTCCCTATCTCGACTGTTACTGCACTCCATCTGGCTTCTGGACACCAGGCCGGGGAAGCAATGTTCAGTACCAGCTGTTCAACGGCAAGGATTCTACTAATACTTCGTATGGGGGTATCAGCATGGGCGAGACATACGCTCCGACCGGTCAGAGGCTAGAGCAGTACTGGTTCCTGAGAGAAGGGGAAACAGGGCTACATACCTTCAGCCGTGTGGTGTACAACAACAAGACCACTCCATTCTTGCGCAACCTGCAAGAGTTCCGCACACTGTTCAGGCCAAACCATGAACCCGCGCTCTTCACGCACTTCATTACCAACGAGAAGTTTGCTGCACCCCGCCCAGATACCGAGGGACAAGTCACTGTTCAAGACGCTACATGGTGGCTGGCCAATAAGGAAGATCCGTACGTGACGGGCGTAGGAGACTACTTCACGAAGTACACCTTCCAAGACACATGGCGCGATCACAAGGCCCATGGTATGTACGCCGACGGTACTGGTAGCGCCAATGGCTCAACCTACGGCGCCTGGCTTGTACACAACACTGTCGAAACTTACTTCAACGGTCCCGTGCATTCTGACCTCGTCGTCGATGGCATCGTATACAACTACATGGTCTCCAACCATCACGGCGATCAAACGCCCAACATCACCGATGGCTTCGACCGTACCTTTGGGCCGCAGTACTTCCACTTCAACTCCGGCGGTTCACTTGAGGAGCTCCGAGAAGATGCCGACCAGTATGGCCTCCGTCCAGAATGGAACGCTGACTTCTACGATTCCATTGCAAAACACGTACCGAACCTCGTCCCCACCTCTGGTCGCGGTACCTTCAACGCAAAGATCAATCTGCCTACCGGAGCCAAGAACCCCATAGCCATCCTCACAGAGAGCGGCCACGACTTCCAAGACAACGTCTTCGACACGAAAGCGTACCAATACTGGGAAGACATCTCTCCCGCAGGCGAAGTCACCATCCCCCGTGTAAAGGCCGGAAACTACCGTCTCACAATCTACGCCGACGGCATCTTCGGCGACTACATCCAAGACGACGTTTCCGTCTCAGCGGGAGAAGCCACTTCCATAACAGCGACATGGACCCCCGAGTCCGCCGGCACAGAACTCTTCCGCATTGGCACCCCCGATAAATCCTCAGGCGAGTACCGCCACGGCTACGCCCAGTCCCCGACACACCCTCTCCTCACAGAAGAATACCGCCTCTACTGGGGTGCTTACGATTTCATCGACGAGTTCCCCGAAGGCGTGACATACAAGGTCGGTACGGATGACGCGTCTCAAGCACTCAACTATGTTCACTGGGCTGTCTACGGCGGAAAAGCAAACTACGAGCGTCCCGAACCTGTACCTGATCATCCATATAACTGGACTATTCTGTTCGATGCCAAGGCGAATGAACTCAAGAACAGGACTACTGCGACGTTTACGGTGCAGCTTGCGGGCGCGAAGACGGCGGCGGGGAATACGGATGTGTTTAATGCGAGTGAGCCGTATTCGAATTTGCCGTATACGGTTAATGTGAATGGGGTGGATCTTGAGCCTTGGATTATTCCGTGAGTTTCTCATTCTTTACTCCGTCTTTAATCATGGAAGGGTACTAACAATCATACCAGATACAACCAATCTTCATCCTGCGCCGTCCGCTCAGCAGTCATATGCTACAACCTCGCGCACAAATTCCTTTTCCCTTCGTCCATGCTGAAGGAAGGGGAGAACAGTTTGATCCTCAGTTTGCCGTACAACGGAACCAACTACGAGAGCGCGCTGTTGCCGGAAGCGGTATATGTGCAGTACGACGCGATGAGATTGGAGGTGAAGTAGATGGAGACAAGAAATAGGATATTTGATCTATCGAAGCTCCATATAGAAGAAAAGACAATCAACGCCGTGATTATGCACCGCTAAATGTACATCTACTCTTCCCATTATCATCGATGAGTGTATCCAATGAGAAGGCTAAGCGACTTCTTCTACCATGCGTCCGCTGAAAGGCTTCTGGGTCCCTTTCTGTGCCTCCCCAGAGAATACTCTGCCGACAGGGGCTTGGAGCCACTCGTCTGGCACGGCAAGTTGTGTTCCCTTGGCGTTCTGGATGTATCGTACGTAGAGTGGGTTCGCTCGCTCAGGCTCCTGTTCGATCTCCTCACCGTCTTCGTTGAGCTCGATCATGGACTTACGGCCGCGTTTCGGGGGTTGTTTTTTGAGGAGGCGGTTGATGGTGTCGAGCTAGGGGTGGAAGGTCAGTAACTGTGAAAACAAGAAGATGCTGGGTTCAACAAACCTTCTCCTCTTCATTCCTCTTCTCGCTGAGGTTCTTCCTCCGCCTTGCCATTTCTGCCCTTCGCATAGCGTGCTCTTCGGCTGTGAGGTGTTTCTTCTTCTGCGCCTCGTTCGAGAGGGCTAGGAGTGCGCCGTCTTCTTCTTCGTTGATCAGGGCGCGTTGACGCTTCGTCATCTTGCTGACATCGGGGGTCTGGTCGCGGCTGAGGTCTTCGTCGCTGTCCATCTCGTCCATGTCTCCACCTGGTGTGACGCCCATGTCGTCGTCTTCCTCGCCCTCAGCATCCTCGTCTTCGCCCTCTGCGTCTTCCTCCTCGAGGTCAGAGTCGGGGTCGCTGAGATCGTCGTCATCATCGTCGTCCATGGCCATTTCCTTGGCCTCAACTTTGTCTTGGGCCTTTGTGAGCTTTATGGCTGGCGCTGGCTGGACGGGGATCCCTCTGCTCGCATTTACGGTGATGCGTGGTGCTGGCGTGTCCTCCATGTCGTCGTCTTCATCTCCCTCGGCGTCCATGTCCTCATCCTCGTCTCCTTCAGCGTCTGGCTCGTCAGAGTCGTCGTCCACGTCCATGGCATCGACCTCCTCGGCGTCGTCGTCATCTTCGTCTTCGTCGTCCTCACTGTCGATCTCCCGGACTACGCGACTACTCCTGGATGCGCGTTTGCCCGCGACTATGTTTTGTCTGCTGACGCCTGCCTTTGGTACGACTCCACCAGTGGCTTGTCTGAGCTTATTGGGTGACGACTTGACGGTGAGGTGGATCGACTGGCGCGTCTCTTCGGGCGAGGAGCGCTGTATGACGGCCGCAGCGGGCGACTGGTTGGCAGTGCCGCGGCGTGGGCGGGTCGAGGAAGCGGTCGGGGCACTGGAGGCTGTTAGAGGAGCTGGAGGTGCGCGCGCGCGGAGGCGAGGCATGATTGCAGAGGAGCGAAGTGCGAGGCCGGCAAAAGCGGGAGGAGGCAGTCAGGAAGGATTGCGACGGCGTCAGATAGGCCGTCGGGTCCGTTGGCCTGGGGCAGGGGTGTGCAGGCGGGTGGCACGACGGTGGTGGTGAGAGGGGCGCCTCTGGGGGCAGTGACGGGCTCTTGGGGATGTTGTACTCGCTGCGCTTCCCTTGGCGATGGGTGCAAGCTATTCGCTCGCCTTGTCAGCCACATACCTGGTGCTGTTTCCTCGCTGGTCCCATCCCTCGCCCTCGGATTCGTCATGCTCGGTGCTTATCCGTCGCATGCGTTTCGCCGCGCGATCTGCCATCTTTGCGATTGGTAAGACGATATCCTCTAGATTAAAAGTGGTTCCAATGGCGTGTTGCGACAATTCTACGCGTGTTGGTCATCGGCCATTCCATCAACCTTCAGATGGAGATTCGCCGGGATCTTCCCCAGGTCCTGATTAGGCCAAAAGCGGCTAGCACGTCTTTCCCTTGGATAGAACGATGGCCTTTCTCGCATCACAACATTGAGAAGGGATTACAATTCTTGGTAACATCCCGACTCGTTCGCATCTGATCTGAGTTTCGATTGTAGAATATGTGGTATATTAGGACTACATCGGACTACTAACTACATCGACCGTTACTTGTCCACAGCTCAAGTAAACACAGTCTTGACAGTCTCCTCAAGGTCCTCCTTGGGCACGCCCAGCTTTTCATTCCAAAGACCCATAGATGAGAAGTCGCCCAATTGTAGCTCCTTGCCAAATGTCGCGCCTTGAATCAAGTACATGATACCACTGTGATCTCCCGACTGGAACTTAGCACGTCCTTGCTCGATGTGCTCCTTCACATTGACCTTGTTGACAGTCCACTTCGTCCCGGTAACCTTCTCTGCTGCGGCCAACATCTCCTTTTGCGTTGTCTGAAATCCACTGATGTAGACATATTGGTTCTTAGTCAAGTCGGGGTTCTTGAGTGCGTTGACGGTCGCGATACCGATTTGGTTGAGGTTGGTGCTTGAGAAAACAGCTTCACCATCATCAAAGAGGGTAGCAGTCCTTGACTTGCCGTCAAAGCCCAAGAACGCTACCCTGAGGCCCCAGTCGAAGAAGGGGCCAGTGGCAATGCCAGTCCAGCTAATCTCCTTCTCCTTGGTCTTGAGGTATTTGATTGTCTCGAACTTGGGCTCAAATACGGGCACGATCTCGCGAGCGCGCTCGTCATAGACGTTGCTTCCATACTCTGAAGGAAGGAAGCGCTTCACGCCCGCTGCGATGGCGGCATCGATCAACTTGTTTTGGTCGCCCAATGCCATGCCGCCGACGAGTGACAGGACAGCATCCTGGCCCTTGAAGGCTTCCTTCAAGCTGTCGTGGGACTCGTAGTTCGCGCGAATGACTTTGACGCCTTCGGGAAAGGTCGAGCTGGAGCCTTGGCGCGAGAGGACAGTTGTGTTGAATGAGGAATCCTCGAGGAAGGCGTTCAGAATGGAGGGACCAAGGTTGCCGCTCGCCTGATATTATTAGCTATCGTGTGCAGGAGAAGTCTGGCAGGTATACACACGCCGATGATGATGACGTTCTTGATAGACATATTCGAGAAGTGTTGATTGTTGAGTCTGAACAGGTTTGATATCTATGATGGGCTATAGAATGCGTAGTGATTTTAATGCTAAGAGTGTCGTTGATTTTGTGGTATACTTCACCGACGAAGACGCTCCCTTATGTACACCACGACGAAGACGTGATTATGCATGGCTATGATGCAGGTACAGGGCCCCACATCCCCAAATCCGCACTGCTTGTAAATCTGCGTCGTACAACCGCGCTACCTTAGTAATGAAGGCTGAATCAAAGCCGCACATGGCATGCAGTTCAATCATGATGTGGCGCCATTGCTTACGACACCAATGTTGGTCGACACCTAGATGCTTGGGCAGGTGTAAGGTCGGTGTACTTAATCTGTCCGATAACCACTCTCCAGAAGCTTCGCTGCGGAAGTAGTGCATGGTGAGGGCTCTATCGCCGAAGGTTAATCTCGTAATTACGCCGAAATAGTCATGCCAATAGATCAGATTCAAGTCGGTAGAAGGCTGATGTTGGGGTTGCTTAGCACATCTCGCGGAAATGCACCGCCACGCCAAGGCGCTAGCCTGATCCAGATCATGACTGTGGAAGTCGCGCGCACGCGCGGTCACCCATCTCCTGGAGCTGTTACTCTGCGCTTTCCCACCGTCTTCGTCACACCGACATCCCGGACAACACGTGTTGATTAATACGTTGCAGAGTCACTGGTATTGCAGCAAGATGGATCTTTACATTCGCACCTCAACCCAGAGCGAACGCGCTTTCAATCTTCATCGCCAAGACTCATTCTGTTCTCGATAATCCCCCATCTCTCAAGCTGCGTGAGCAGCTCGAGTGGATCTGCTGCGTTCCAAGCGCTGATTTCCCACTCTGTACGATTCCTCCCACCCCCTTTGTCATACACCCAGGGTATCTTCTCAATGGTCCACACAAGCTCTCGTTGTGACGCGTTCAATCGACGGATGTACTCACTCGCTTTCATAACCGCGTCTTTAGTCCCCTTCCGCCGAACCTTCATCACCGACGCTACCACATACATTCCTGGACATCTCGTGTTGAGGCGCAGCTTCGTGTGCATTCGGTCGATATCCGTCAAGATCGCGTGGTACGCATGCTTGTTGAGACCGAGGGCGTCCATTTCAGGTGTATGAGGCGGATAGATGGGATGTCTGAATCCGAAGCGCAGTACTCGGAGTCTGGTTCCTCGCTCTACCGTCTGACGGCATTCCAACCTTCTGTTATGCTCGTAGCTGGTTCTGTTCACGGCACTAGGAAACTGCTCCTTCCACGCCCGATCATCGCTCACCAGCGCGGCAATGATATCTTGCTTCAGTGTAGTATCGGCATACTGCTTCCTCCTATTCACTAGAGGGTTGTCTTCCATCTCAGCCAGATACTTTGCATATGTACTGCGCCGCGTGCTGGCATTGATGCTTGCTCTCATCCAAGCTCGAAAGTAAGGATCGGCACCGTATCGATCGATATTGGCACTCAGAACCTCCCGCTTACGAAGTGGGACCGCGTTGGGACAAAGAGGATGTGGCTTCGAACGATCTCGAATTTGTGCGTGGTGGGGGATGAGATCATCTGCACACCTGATCGTCTCCGCCGCAGACATTGCTTGACGCCCAAGTGTTGGTCTTGGTCCAGACTCAGCGCATGGGAATACATCGATGAAGGACAGACGCTGACCCATACGCTGACTCGGCTTGGCTGGAGGCGCAGACATCAGTGCCGCTTGCAAGGTTTGGTCGCGGTCGACATGGAGAATCTGGATATGTGACTCTGAGACACGAGAGGGCGCGAAAAGCGAAAACGATTGCACGCAAACCATCACCGAAACGCCCCTGGCTTGAAGATTCCATGTTACCTCTTCAAGTAGCTGATTGAGCGCGATAGCCTCATGCTGGTTCTTCTTCAACTGTTCGGTTGTGTCCCAAAACCTGCCGCATTTGCCTGGCCCGTGCTTCTTTCCGGAAGCCTTGCGTTTACTGGCTTCAGCAGGGGCTGCCGCAACCGGTCCTGCACATTTCTTTCTCCTTACTCCCGTCCAGATCTTGTTCAAGAAGTCCCTCAGCGCAGTTGTCAAGCGACAATAATCTTCATACGTGAGGCCATGGTCTGCTAGCGCAGTTGTGTACTCTGTAGGTTCGCAGAGGCGAAAGGATGTCACGAAATGCGCTTCGGATCGAGTACATTGTTGACGGTCGGAGACCCCAGGGAACAATATCCCGATGTCGTCAACGAAGCGTTTCTCCGGCTGTTGAGGGGGTAGGCGAAAGTCGCTTGCCTGCACGACGGATTTGCGAATATTCTCCAATGTCGAGTGCCTCATACTAATCGTCGATTTCAAAAGGCTTCTTGCTCTAGCTCCAATACGCTCGCCAAGGATGCGTTGATCGCCTGAGACGCAGGCATCCGGCCGTGTGGCTGACGAGATTAGGCTGCTCTTTGGGTACGAAGATTCCGACTGGAGTGGCGGATCTGCGATCGTACTCTCCGAGCACTGTTTCCCAGACGACTGCGCATAAAGGGCGCGGTGATACACTAGCGGGCTCGCCTCTTTGACAACGCGAGAGTCGCTATCGGATATGTTATTTGTTGCGACATCCAGATCTGGCTTCGTGGTTCGAAAAGGTATGGGATCAGTGTGCCTGCGAGATAGCACAGGCCTGGCATGCTCGTCCTCTCCTTCTCTTTCCGCACGTTCCAGGTCTTCCCTCTCACTCCCCAAGGTCGTTATACAATCCACCGACAACCGCTGAGCCATGTTGAAGATCTGGACGTCATGGGTCTCTTTCTCCCGTGTCTTTCCGATTGTCATACAGTACTGACGGTGTCTTTACTCGTCCTGGGCGGATAAACTGGATTCGCAGTTCTCTTGAGGTGTTTGGAACTTGTTGAGGGCGCTGGTAAACATGATCGTGGGCAACAACCCACTAGATATGGACAGAAGCGACTGCCGGCTGCTAAATTTACAATTGTGGCAGCTCGGCAATGTTTCTCTTCCTGCAGCGCAATCGACTCTGGACCAATCTGCACTCAGAAATCTCGGCCGAAACTGAGGGCAGGGGCGTATGCGAAGACAAAGGGCTGCAGCAAGGGGCTGCCCTTTGCGCATGTCTTACCACTACTTCAGCAAGTTTCAACGCACGATGACATTCGAACACCACAAGCATTAAGTCTTCACCCAAAAGGGTCGCGTCCAAGGATCTACTGATTACACGGTCCACGGTGAGTTGCTCCGCGGATCTAATATGCGCTGCGCCCTCCCATTTAGGTGGATTTTCAGGCGCAAAATACGTGGCATTTCAAGTCGGGCTTTTGTCACCGCTGCAATCGATTTAAACTCTGGAGTCCAAGCTCAATGCGATTGTTGTTGGCCCCAAAGGTGAGGGCGTCTGGCGGTGGCGCAAAGGATCAGGCATTTCATGCGCCTGAAAACGCCGCAATCTCATGGACCAGGAATTGCACGCATCTTCGCAGGGTCTCTTCCTCTATCCGATTCAGCCTTTTCAGCCGATATCTGATGAGAAGTAGATCATCGGAGTCATAACGTTCGCGTGCAGTCATACACCAATATGCGTCATACGAGCAGTCATACTGTGCTATGGTATGACAAGCCCTCCTCGAAAAGCCCACACTACCCTGCGAGAGAAAATGTTCTTAGCCACACACCTCTGCATACTGAAGTACTCACCCGTCTTTTTGACAGCTTCGATACCCTGACCGAACGTCAACATGTGATGTCCGTCGCGCCATCCAGGTCAAACACCGCAAGAAGACCAACAACTGGCGCAACACGATATGACAGTGGAGGTCATGTGATTACAAACATGGAAGGCTTTGAGTCTCAGAGCTACTGATTGCGTAGTTTTCAGCATCTATTGACACAGTGTGACTTCTTTTCTATGACAGACAAAACACTCACCGAATTCGACATGCGACTCATTCAGCGTTTCTTATAAATTCGAAATTCCAGTTGGTCGCTTGATTAACATTCTTATAGAGTCGCACAAATACATCAACGGAATCTCTCAGCGATAGATCATGAGCGAGCGGGAGGAATTCACGAAAAGGCTAATTAGCTACTTTTATGACCTTTTACGCAAGGCGAATTGTCCTCCAGAAGACGCTTCACTGCATGCACATCACGCCACGAAGATCCACAGCAATCATTATTGGGATCGTGGAGACACTCACGAGACGGCCTTGCAACACGCTCGAAACAGTATCAAGAAACATCTCCGTCCAGCCAAAAATTCGGTCCATCCGGGAGGTAGTCTTTACGAAGAAGAAGTGGCGAAGGAGCGGAAAACCCAGGAAGCCTTGGTAGATGTCCACATTTCTACTCGTGGCACATCCTCACACCCTCCGACCTTCCACTATGCCGCTGCCACTGCTGATGAAGATATTCAAGGTTTGTAACTGCATAAGACGAATCGTGTTCAGCTTCACTAATTTGAGTAAAGATCATGTCAGATGTTCAGCATCCTCGAAAGCAGCTCCCACTAGCACTTCAAAGCACCGATCCAACGATAGGACTAGTCAGGCACACTCAAGTCAAAAGCCTTCCCAAGTTAGACAAAAGGTCATTTATCACGATGGTGAGAGTCTGCACGCAGATGCTCGACAGAATGTCGGTGCGCGCACACCGATCCATGATCGATCGACACATCAGGCCCATGATCCACCACTGGCGCACCCCCTACATACCGGGGGATCAAGTCGGCATACGCAGTCTCGTAAAAGTCACGGTAAAGACGTCTCAGGCCGCGGCCAGTCCCCAGTACGAGGAGCCGCCAAATACCAATCCAGCGCCTTACATGATACGAGCAAAGAGCAGGACGCGTACTACGTTTCAAAGGACGGCATAAGAATCAATTACAAGAAACCTTCATTCGTTGGCTCAAGTCGCAGACCACGTAAACACTCACAAACTGAAGGAACTCATCAAGCGGATTCTCCTTTTGCGTCCGCTGGCGATCATAAGCCAAGCGACCGTTCTCATACTCCAACAAAGCCTACGAAGGACAGTGGTGGGCCGAAGGTCAGCGAGACTGTGTTGGAGCAATCCTCAGACGAGGAATTCACTAGAGCCCCATCTCCAGGACCTCAGCAGTCCAGACCGCCGAGCATATCGAGCGAATCCCCAGACGAAGGTATGGCCCCCGGTCAAAAGCCGCCGGAAGATCTCTACGAGTTTCTAGGCGTCACACGGTCGGATGATACAGCGGCGGTCAAGGAAGCCTATCTCAAGATGATCAGGAAGTGTCATCCAGACAAATGTAACTCTTTACCGGACGGTGATAAGGTCAAAGAGGAGAACCAAAGAAAGGCAGCGTACCTTAATGCTACAAAGGATGTACTGCTTGATGCAGACAAGAGGGCCTTTTATGATGAGACCGGGCTTATGTCCTGATCTTGCTTGAACTAGTGTAGGAGCTCTTTTGGGGGCAAGGCAGCAGCACTAGATAGAGCTATAGAATATATCTCAGTGGGCAAGCATTGTTCTGAAAATTTGTCCTAAAAATGAATAGCAGCGTGTTTGATGTGCCACTGGAATTTCGCTCATGGGTCAACGTCGGTTGCCAGCCTCCCACCGGAGCGCTTCACCGAATTGCCGACCACCTGTAGACATGCGATTTGCACAGTTACGATATACGCTATATCTTTCACATCACCAGATACCGCGAAAGGATCTCTGTCTGGGTTCATGTGGTCTCACCGTTTGGTCTCTTCTTCATTATCTGATGACAAGCACATTATCAGAGTGATACAATTCGTCTACAGTCATACACCAGTATACGTCAAACGAAGACGCAGCATAAACAAATTCTTGACGCAGTTGCTCTTACTTTCACAGATGCGTCAACGACCATGAGTCGTCCAAGTTGAGCCAGTCACTCACTGCGGTGGACTCATTTGGACGTGATATAAAATATTTTGGACCTTGAGAAGCTCTGCTGGACATCCCCACACCCACCACTATATTCCCGAACGAGGCGCCATGAACCGTGAAGCATATGAAGCCCATCTACGAGAATGGGAAGAATACCGTAATCCGGGGTTCACGCATGCGGAGACACCGAGACGGCGCCAACCTTTTGAGCCTCGAACAGGGTCATCGAGAAGGTCTCTTGTTGACGATGCGCTGCTAGATGATCCAGAACGCGACCGGTTTCGTGAGCAGCTAAAAAAACATGATCGTTTGCGAAAAGAGGCACACAAACGAACCTCATCCGAAGAACGGTACCCTGAGACACTCCGTGGTTGTCTTTGGGATGAAGAAGATGTCGAGAGATACCCTGGCACAAAGCAGGAGAGCATTGGGTCGAAGCGGACATCGATACCCAAACAAGAAAGCCGAGTCTTGAATTCAAGCAATGCTACTACTGATGAAGAGGCGATGAAATGTCATGGAAAAGCTCGAGGTCCTCTCTCAACAGATGGGCATGTTGTTGACAGCGAGCGTCGCCGCAGTAAGCTGCCTGTTCCCTTAGTTTTTATACATATCGCTGACTACGGCGGAGTTATTGGCAAGACTATATTTAGACTTTCTCAGGATCAAGGCTACTTATTCTTGACTAGCAGCCGTCATAGCAGAGTAAAAGAGGAATGGGAGAAAGCAAGGATCAAGGCTATTAAGGAAAACCACAAGTTTTTACAAAAATGCCGCAAGGAAAAGGCTGCTCGTGATGCAGCTACTCTCGCCTCAGTACAGACACTGGACCCGAGATCAGGCAGTGCACACGACATGAGTAGTGCGCGGAGTGCCGTACGTCATCCTAAAGATTCCAAGCCGAGCGCATCGTCCCGTACGCGTCCTCAAGTCTTGCCAACCAAATCCACCCCAGACGCGCCGAGTGTTCGACCCGCCGGGCCTAAGCACACCAAGAGAGAGCGCAAAACTCCATACCAACGCCCAATCTTGGTTCAACATACCTGGCTTTCCAACTACATGTCCGAAAACAAGATCTCCCCGAGCTTACCTCAACCATCATCGCATAGTGGAAGCAAAAGCCGTCATGAACGCCCATACGCTAGCGTGGCCGACGAGAAGGACTCTTTGCTGTTGGAAGTTGGTCCTGAAACCGAACCACTGTCTTTAAGGAGAGAAGATGCGGTGTAGGAGTGCAACTTCTGGATTTAGTTGAAGAGAGATGTCATTCTGTCCGTTGGGAGCTATGTCGCGATGTTTGGCTGCTTCGGTAGCAGTCCAGTATCGATGAACTTCAACTGGCTTCTCTGCCCATGCTGGCGGCTCTTGTTCGAAGAGGCTAGTGATATGTTGATGTTGTTAGTTCTTTGATAATAATTATAAAGTCGACATCAAGTCGAAAGCGTGTACTTACCCTGCGGTGGCGACAGCCGAAGTCTACGATTTCGAAATACAAGTAGAGCGATGGCGACATCGACTGTTGCAAGCTGGGGGAAGCAGTTACGTGCTATTCGGAGCGCTAGATCGATCTTATCTTCTCTCGTTCCCACCTCCTTCGGGCAAATCCTGCGTAGCGTACGTACCCGTTCAGTCCATTGCTTACTACCTTCGGCGTCTCCGAATTCCGGGTATGTTCATACTAACGGCAAGTGCTACCTGTGTGTTCAGTATTAAGTTTATAGTGGAGGTAATGAAGTGAACTCACATCTCTCACGATTGATAGACAGTGTCTCATTAAACGGGATCTTATGTGTCTCAAAGTAGCTCACACATGTTGTCACCTTCCAGTCCATTCATTAACACTTCGATTGCCCAAACCGGAACAGGCAGTCACCGCCAATTTCCGCAGCCCACGTGCAGCCCCACATAAAGCACTTTCCATTGTCGGCGTCGCTACCTTCACATTTGACGTCTTTGCCGTATCATAGCGCCAGCTCCTTCCGTTACGACACATCGCGCATGCGCGTCCACAGATTCTCAGATCCACGACCTCACCAAGCAGCCAACATGAAGTAAATATACTGCATTCTGACTGTCTCCTCAGTTTTACTAACCGACGCAGTCCAACAGACGCAATCATCGAGTTGGTGGTACCGGGTTATGTCGGAGAGACGACTCATCTTAAAGTTCACCGTGGTGTTCTCTGCAAGAGCTCGAAATTCTTCCAAAACGCCGTAAAGCCAGAATGGACCCACCAAGAAGAGAGAGTCATCAACCTTCCGGAAGATTTGGCGGACACAGTCATCAGTTACGTCAAATGGCTTTACTGTGACAAGCTTGCGATCAGTCAAGTCCTACCGCCAGACGCCCTCACGCCCGAGAAGAAGACTGAAGAAAAGGACAAAATCTACGTGTTGCTTGCACAAGCATACGTCTTCGGAGAGAAGATGATGGATGTGAAGTACAAGAATTTAGTAATGAAGGTCATATACGGGCTCGTGGGCGTCTTTCGGAAGTCTATGGGATCGGAAAGCGTCCGCATTCTATATGATGGCACTCCTTCCGGATCTCCACTACGACGTTTCATTGCCGAGAATATTGCACACAAGGCCTGGGATGACTCAGAGAAGGGAGCTGGCTGGATGAGGTTCTTCGAAGAATGTCCAAAAGACGCTTTGACGGATGGGATGAGGGCGATGGTCAAGGTACGCCCGATAAAAGCCGATTCACTTTCTGAGGTCTACTCTTACCTTGAGAAAGAGTAGCAGGGACACTGCCGATGTTTTCTTTTCGTCACCAAACTGAGTAGCTGGAATCGCAGTAGTGTAGGGCACGAGTGTCGGCTTCCTATCGATAAAGCAAGCCACTGCTGTCATCAATCAAGGATTTCACCAAATTCAAAACTTCTTCCATAATCTTCTACACTTCACTAGGCAATACCCTCCATCTATCATAAAACTTCCTCTTAACCTCATCACACAACACATCATTCGCCTGATTAACCTCCGCCATCTTCTCAGTAGCTTTCTTCTTGTCTTGTCCACGACAGCGATCAGGATGCCACTTCAAGCTCATGGCACGATGTGCTTTCTTGATATCAGCAGCTGTGGCGCTTCGGCTGATGCCAAGTACAATGTAAAGATCCGTTGCGGGTTTGATGCCTTGCGGAGGTGGCGTGACTGGGCGTTGAGATGATGACTGTGGTGGTGGTGGTGGTACATAAGAGGTTCTAGGTGGAGCACTAGGGCGGAAAGAGTAAGAAGAGTTGGTCGGGTACGAATCGGACGACGAGTAGAATGTGTAGCTGGGGGGCGATGAAGAGTACGAGGGTTGACTCGACTCTGTAGTCCAATACCGATAGCCTGGAGGTGGCCTGCGGTCTTGACTACTGGAGGAAGACCAGCCGTATGCATGGTTACGAGGGACATAAGAGGATGAACGCTGCGGGCCATAAGAGGATGCACGCTGTGGACCATAAGAGAAAGCACGCTGCGGGCCAGAATCTCTAGCAGTATATCTATCGGAGTTTTCTCGCGATTGCTGAGCATGGTTCTGATAGTCGTAGGCAGAAGGGATGTAGTCTGGACGGCGATAGCTCGGTGTACTCCGTTCCTCAGCGTGTTGCCATTGTGGCTCTCGATCGTTGTTCTGGTGGTCGTAATGGAAAGGGAAGTACCGAGGAGCGCGATATTCTGGTACACTTGGTATGCTCCAATCTTCTTCAGCTTGCGTTCGCATCTCTGCAAATATGCTGTCATTGCGGTCTAAAAGACTCCACATCATACCGGAGAACCCACTAAAAGCATCGTATCCATCGCCATCTCTGGCTCTCCGTGAGCTATGCATCGGCGGGTCATCATCATACGAGAGTGGAGACGATGAATACCCATGGTGCGCTATACTCGCTTGATATAGCTCTTCTAGGTATCTTTTCGAGATGATTGAATCTGCGTTGAGAACACGCTCGACGTATTTGAGGCTGCGCTCAGAGGCTTCGTCGATGGTGTAGCCCCTGTTGCGGCAGTGGATGTAATAGCTTTCCCGAAGCTCTTCTTCTGCATGTCTATCCATGAAGGATGTGTAAGCGAGTAGCTCCTAGAGAAGGGTTTACTGTGGAGTCTGAAGTTGAGGGTGGAGAGGCCTGCTCTGTGTAAAATTGATTGCCCGTCCAAATTGGCCAGATACTTATGAAGTTGGTGCCGCACTGTATAGATCGATGCTATTTCACAACGGTAGTATAGTGAACGGCACAAGTTGTCATTGTAATCGAACCCAAATTGGCTTGAAAATGACTTAGGTAAAGGGTTGTGGTGCTCAGTGAATAGCACTCCTACATCAGCCTTACATTGTGGATTCTTTTCCCGCACGTATTGTGTACACATATCGTACATACCCCGATCCCTCCTCACATAGGAACAGGCGTCAAATGTCCGTCTTTGTCGTACTTCGCCTTGAAGAACGTGTAGCTCAGTGTGACGGTCTCAATACCCTTCATGTTAATATCCTTTGTGAATTCAGGATCGATGTAGAAGAAGACGGGCATATCCACCGTTTCCCCAGCATTTAGTCTCTGCTCTTCGAAGCAAAAACATTGGATCTTGCTGAAGTATGGGGCGACCTGTCCTGGTGTGACAGAATATGTAGCTACGCCGATGATATCCTCTGACGATTTGTTGGTCGCCGTGTAGAAAGCGAGGGCGGTCTCGCCGGGGAGGACTCGGACTTCGCGTTGCTGAGGAACGAACTTCCACGGTAGGACGTCGGATACGGAGCCGTTGAATGTGATTCGGATACGTGGGTGGTGTTCGACGGGCTTTAGGCGCTCGGAGGGATCGACGGAAGTATCGCCGCCGTGGGCCGCTGACTTTATAGGCTGGCCTCCCCAACCAGTTTCCTGGCAGATCTGACGGATGTGTTAGATTTGGGTCCTGTTAACAGGGGGGGTGATCTATAATCATACCATCTTGTAAAACGGCACTGAGCCATAACTGAGCGCTGTGAAGCCTATTATCACACTGAAGACATAGTTCCTATACTATGGTCAGCAATTGCGCTTTCTGCCAACAGAATCTTGCACATACATGACTGTGCGGTTCTTCATCTTATATTGCGCATGCATCTGGTCCATTCTTGGCACGGTGCCATGCTGCCGCGCGGGATTCGTGCTGTTCATCCATCTTCGTGCAGTCAAGGCGGGATTGCGGGCGCGCGGTATCCTATTGAGCGATCGGGAGCATGATAGACAGGTCCAGGATCCCAGCGACCGCGAGGGAAGTTGTCGTAATGGCGATGCGGCAGACATGTTGTGTTGTAAGAGTCAACGAGCCAATGGAGGAAACCTCGGCGGAGTGATGAGCAATGGAAGTTCGCCGCGGGATTTAGCCCGATTAGGAACGCGTCTTGGAGCGCAAAAGTCGCGAGTGATTGTGGACGTCATCTTCGATACTTCCAGCACCACCATCCATACGCCACACATTCGTCTTTCTTTCTTAAATCTGGAGTCGCGATTCCCTCCAAAAAACAGCACAATGTCAGAAGTCCTCTGCGGCGTCTGCAACGCAGAACCCAAGAAATACAAGTGCCCGACTTGCGCGCTTCCATAGTTCGTTGCCATTTGTGATCTCCTGGACTTACAATGCTGACCGCGTACAGCTGTTCATTGTCATGCTTCAAATCGCACAAGACAACACATCCTGAAACCACATCAGTCGCCCCAAAGCCAGCAGAGCCAGCCCTCCCGCAACCACCTCCTCCCGCCCCAGTACCGCGCTACCTAAAGAAGCGCACCGACTTCGCCGTCTTAGCAACGAATCCTAAATTCCAAGCGCTACTCAAAACACACCCAGCACTACTCCCGTCACTTCAACGCGTATACGCCAAGACCATCAAGCCAGACCCCGAAGCTGAAAGTCGGCGGCGCATGCTCGAGCGAAACGCCTCACGAGGAAGAGGCATGAGAGGAAGGGGTCGAGGAGCCTGGAGAGGTGGACGTGGAGGTTTCAATGGAGGGCAGGAGAAGAAGGAAGAGTATTGGACCCAGAAGAAGGGAGACAAGGACGCGATGGAGGAGTTGAAGGGTATAAGAGAAGGAGAGGGGAAAGAAGGAGAGAAAGACGCCATGGCCGAGTTCGTTGGATTGGTCGAAGAGCTCTTTGGGCAATATGAGAAGGATGCGATGGAAGAGGTCTGATGCTTGAGCCATAACCCCACAACATCGCGACAAGCATTCAAGGCCCGATCTCCAACGGCGAAAAGGATCACTTGTTAGCAAATCACGACAACTTCAAGACCAGAGCTTCAGGCCCTTCGAATGGGTAGCCACGATATATTATACGTCGCCAGCTAGCTAGCAGGTATACTTGATATCCAACTCCACCCTCGGCACACCCTCGAAATCCTCCGGAACCACATACGAAATGTTGTAGAACAGATGGTTCCTCAGCGCCGTACCATATGTCACATTCTGCTTCACCAAGCCCTCCGCCTCAACCTCAATCTCCACACACGGCAAATCCTCAAATCCCGTAATCCGTCTTCCGGTTCCCAGCGTCCAACTCGGCGGCACATTCGACAGCGCAAACGTGAAGATATCGCTTCCCTCCTGCGTCCGGTTGGGATAGCTAACGGAGAGATGATTCGGCGAGGCGACAGCGTGGATCGAGGACGCAGACGGGTAGAGGGCGAAGAAGGTATTAAGCGGATAAGGCTTATGCTCCTTATCACCCGCCCAATGAACAATAGCAGGAACGAACTGATCCCCTCTGTTCACATCTTCGTCCACCTGCTGTCCGCCAATCATCAACTCTTTGCTCACCCAACTGGACGCAATCCTCGGTTCACCTCCTTCCAGCTCATCCCAGACCGTTCGATTCAGCCACTTTGGCTCACCGATGAAGTCCCGTGTTGTAAACGCCTCTTCCACACCCGCTGGCAAAAGCTCCTCCACACCCCCCAGGACAAGCGCAATAGCCGCCCCTTGAGCAACATCAAACAGTAAATCCCCCTCCATCTTCTTCGGCTGGCTCGTTCGCTCCCTGCCCCAAAGACCCCACAGTACCAAGGACAAAACAGACGAATGCTGCGTGATATCCCTTGTATACGCCCTATCATACGGCCCTACCACATTCCCCAGATACCCATGGTAGTGATCCGCCAGATCACCCATCATCCGCGGCAGGATATACTTCGCCGCCTTCGTCATGCTGGAGTTACCAACACCGTACTTGATCTGCGCACCCATGGCCCAGACATCGATCCCATAGTACGTAGGCGCGTTGTACTCGCTAACCGTCTCCGCGCCTTCTCGTTGGAACAACTGCAATATCTTCTTTCCTTGGTCTTCCGCGAAAGACGTGAAAGTTGAGTTGGATCGCCGGGTGCCGATGTATTCGCAGAGGAGAGCGCGCATCATAGCTGGATTCGTGTAGCCGATTGTTAGGTTGTCGTCGATTGTGGGGTAAGTGCCGTTGCGGCGCATACTGCCCACGGCGGCGACTTCGAGCGAGTCTTCGATGGAGGTTATGAGCGAGGGGGCGAGGAGGGAGGGGAATTCAGAGAGGATCTGGATTAGTTGTGTGCCAATGAAGTCGCGCCAGTTGGGGTCGTAGGTCGTCTTTGGGGGGTGTTTTGTCAGCTTGGGGGTTGAGGCTTGTGATGGTAGATGATTGGGAACGTACGTATATCTTCGGTACGTATAATTTTGAATCAGGCGTTGGATCTGGTTCATCGGGGGACAATTTGTATGTTCCATACCATGGAGCGTCGAAATCTTCTGTCATCTGACATGCCAGTCTGTTCTCATCATCAGTCTACAGCTTCTTTTCTTTCGACTCTCCTATGTTCGAATGATACGTACATATTCCTAATCGAAGCTTCCGCATGCTTCACATCGTCTCCCTGGTTCCTGTGCAACAATCCGGCTACATACCACGCTGTGAAGCGAACAGACCATGGTCCTTTGTCAGAGTATTGGATAAAGTTGTAAGAGGCGTCATAGCGGTTGTCTTGGATGTGCATGGACCAGTCGAAAAGATCCTGTGCGTCTGATTAAGAAGGTTAGAAGGCATGGGTGTGGAGTATGAATGCAAGGTTGACGTACTTGAAGAAAGTACTGTGTTGCTACGTTGAGTTACTGCAGCACTTCCACGCGTGGCAACATACGCTATGACGAAGCTGATTGCCTTCATCTTGATCTACAGACAACACAGGCGCATCCAAGAACATCATTGCATTCATTTTGTCGTCGACTTAAATACCTTCCAAGTTTCCTGCACGCCTGAGCCGGAAAATTGCACCCGCAATCAAAAACCTCCGCATCGTGAGCAGCGATCTACCCCAGACTTCAAGTATTCGGCGCAGTGCTCGCCGAAGGGTAGCCTCGTGTGTTCTAGTGAAGCTTGGAGTGCTTGGTAGGATCAGGTAGTTGCATGTGTAGTGTGACTTCTCGTTGCCGCTAATGACGCACCGGGAAATTCTCCCGGATATATTCCTCTGGGCGTTAATACTTCCGAGGCTACTAGAATTGAAGTCTTGGAAGTGGTATTCAACTCTTGGGAACGGCATTGATCAATGCAAGATAACGCGTGTCGCGGATAGGAATATGGTATCATAGAGCCAACGGTAGGTTACATAGCAACAGGTTCCACCTCTTTCCTCGACCTTACCTCAATCACGATCAAGAATTTATACCGTCTCGATATACCTTCTGACTTCCCAATCAGTCACGGCTTCATCCCACAGCCTAATCTCATGTTGCCTGGTGCCGCCAAAGTGGTCCACAAACTGATCGCCAAATACCTCTCTCGCGACACTTTCTTTCCTCATAAACCGCTCTGTGGCCTCCTTCAGGCTCTTGGCTAGGCGCTCGCCCTTATCCGCCTCTCCGCCAACATCTTCGCCCTTGCCTAGAGGCGGTATGCTGATCTCCATCTTCTTCTCGATACCTCGCCAGCCGAGAGCTAGAATGGCAGCGAGAACGAAGTGCGGGTTTGTATCTGCGCCTGGCACACGAACTTCGAAGCGGGTTGCCTTACCAGAAGAGGTGGGAGGAGAAATGAGACGGATGGATGCGGCGCGATGTTCGAGACCCCATGATACAGTAACAGGTGCCCAGAAGTTCTCTACTAGCCGTTTGTAGCTGTTGACATTGGGCGCGAGAATAGGCATGATGTCGGGGAGACCGTCGATCAAACCCGCGAGGAAATGCCGACCAAGGTCCGAAAGGTACGCGATGTCCGAATACGGCGCATTCTTGTCCTCTTCGCCTCGGTAGAAGAGGTTCTTGTTTTCTTTGTCCACGATCGAGACGTGCATATGGCCGCTGTTTCCTGGGAGTCCTTCGCGCGGCTTTGCCATGAAGCATGGTGTTATGCCGTACTTGGATCCGAGCGATTTGACGACAAGTTTGAAGAGCGACGCTTTGTCCGCCATTTGCTGGATCTCGCCGAATTCGAGAGCCTGTGCTACGTCAGTCTTCTTTGCCCGCATCCGGAGATCGATATACCCACCGCTTCAAAGACACCCGGGCCGGACTCTGTATGCCATCCTTCGATTCCGCAGCCAAACTGGGCGCATGTGTTGAAGATGCCGTAGTAGTACTCCTGATTGTGAACAGGCCGCGTGATGCTGTATCCGAACATGCCTTCGGTAAGACTTGGGAGCGAGTTGACGGGGTTGTCGCGCAAGAAGGCGGCGGTGCTCGACGTGTTTCTCTCTGAGCCATCGTGGCTCTGAGGCGCGCGGAATTGGTAGAACTCGTACTCGGCTATACAGTAACACATCAGCTTCATTGACGACGCGCAGCACCCGCTCTTCAACTGGCGTTGGACTCACCACCAGCCATAGCGCCATATCCATTCTCCTTCAGCTTGTCCACGGCGCGCTTCAACAGACTTCTCGGGCATGCGCTGAGGGTGCCCTTGGTGTCAGGGTCGTGGAAACTGATGAGGAAGAAGGGCACGTTGTCCTCCCACGGTATCCTCCGGAAGGACGTCAGGTCGGGTATGGCGAGCAAGTCGCGGTATCCGTTCTCCTTGTTGGAGATGGCCAGCTCCTTGAAGTATGTCTGGTCGTGCATGTCCCATCCGAAGATGACAGAGCAGAAACCGAAGCCCTCGTTGGCTATGCTGAGGAACTTTTTCTTGGCCATGAGCTTTCCGCGCAGGACGCCGTCGACATCAATGCCCGCGACCTTGACTGCAAGGTCATTCTTGAGGAGTTCGGGCAGTTGCTCGGCCGTCAGCTTGGAGGCATCGAATTCGGCGGCCATGGTGAGGACGTAGGGGGCTGGAGCAGTGTAGCTGTTGAAGCTTGTGAGTGAAAGGAGCGTCGTGTCGTTTGTGAGAGATATCGCGTCGCAATCAGGTTTGCGCGGATAGAGAGCTTAAGGGCCCAAGGCGTTTGGGATGCGATAGGCGGGACAGCTGGGGTGGGCCAATGAGGGGTTATCGGGATGCGGGCTGCGATGCATCCAACGACATCATAGCCCGGCCTTGCATGCGCGTACAGGCTATATCTTGCATAGTCACGCGTATGTGTGCTATCTCTCTCCTACGCGACACCTCGACACCCTCCCCATGCGACAACATGAATCCCTATGCGACAACGTGATGATGCGCCGGCATACAAGAGACGAGCGAACACGCACGTCATCCATCATGGCGGGGTAGTGGCCATACTTCATCAGCCCTGACGTGTAACGGCGTTTGGCGCATCCATGCCGTAGGACACTTGTTAATTCGAGGCTGCTATCGTGCCTTCGCCCACCGCTCCTTCGTCGTGTGCCCAAAGATGACAGCCGCCAACGCGATAGCCCGCCCTTATCGTAGTCTATCAATGCAATGGGCCGATTTCGGGACCCTTGATGTTTGAATGACTTGTGAGCTGTCCGAGACTACCCGTCCGTCATCTCCATCTCCTCGCACTCTCCATTCCGACGACGCTCCTCATACGCCAGCCCGCACTGCAAAGTCCGATTCATAGGTGAGTGTGGAGACTGGTACTGTTTGCGCCTTTGGCAAACCTTCCCCATTCACAGGTCCGCGTGTTGTTCTCATGACGCTTCCTCTAGCAAAATATTAGTCATATCTCACAGCTTCCACAAAACTTTGCCTCACCCTTCATATCCATTGACCGCATTACAGCACCTTCACTACACTTCTATCAGCACAATAAACAGACCAAACATTCAACATGGGTCGTCTTGAAGGCAAGAACTGCATCATCACTGGAGGCGCTGGGTAAGCACCGATCCCGCACGTACCACGACACATTTCCTACCAGCATTTCTTTTGCAGATATCCACCCTTTTGACCATGTTTCATTACTGGCTTCAACGCCGATGTGTTCGTTTTTCAACGCGGGGAGCAGCACGCAGAGATTCATGCCGCATTTCGCAACTATCTGCTGACAACAACTAGCGGTATCGGTCTCGAAACTGCCATTCTCTTTGCTCGGGAAGGCGCAAATGTCCTCCTCTCTGATATTTCCGGCCCAGCCCTGGAGAAGGCTTCGGCCAAGCTGAAAGAGATAGTCCCAGAGGCCAAGAAGGTCGAGACTAAGATTACCGATGTTTCCAAGGAGGCCGATGTGCAGGCTATGGTTGAGCACGTGGACTCATGGGGTGGTCTGGATGTACTGTTCAACAACGCAGGCATTATGCACTCAGACGACGATGACGCTGTCAACACACCCGAGAAGATCTGGGACCTGACACAAGCCATCAACGTCAAGGGTGTATGGTTCGGCTGCAAGCACGCAGTCAACAGCTTCAGGAAGAACGGCAAGAAGAAGACCAGTGTCATTAACACCGCCAGCGTTGTCGCATTGGTCGGTAGCGCAACACCCCAGCTCGCATACACCGCCAGCAAGGGTGCCGTACTGGCCATGACACGTGAGCTGGCTATGGTTCACGCACGTGAGGGCTTCAGGTTCAACGCGCTATGCCCAGCACCGTTGAAGTAGGTTCACTCCCAACCATCTGCTACCTGTGATATACTGACAGCAACAGCACACCACTCCTGCAAGACTGGCTTGGTGACGACCAGGCTAAGCGTCACCGTCGCGAAGTCCACTTCCCCACTGGTCGCTTCGGTGAGGCCATCGAGCAGGCGCAGGGTGTCCTTTTCCTTGCCAGCGATGAGAGCAGCTTCGTCAACGGCACCGATTTCGTCATTGATGGTGGTATGACCAGGTGTTACACCACGCCTGACGGACCACCTACCGAGGCGCCCAAGAACAACGCCAAGTAAGTGCGGGTTCGAAGGGTTAGGTTGTTGGAGGATCGGAAGAGCACCAAGGCCCACGGGCAGGGAACCGTGGCTTTGAAGGATGTATGATATATGAGATCAGATCTTATGACGAACAATACCATCAGTGGAACACCTACTCTTGTTGCTGACCGTGTTGTACCTTGGCGCGGATTGCTTCTTATTGCGGATGTCACCACAACACAAGGGCCTTTGGAACTGATGAAGTCAAGGACGTGACTTATGCAGCTGTCACATAGGCTTATAGATGGCAGTTCGCAGAAGAGCGCGCTGAGTGGCTACGGGACGTCTTCCACTGCAATCAACACTTCTTTCAAATTGCCCGACAGCGTAAGTAAGAAGCTCTACGCAATTCGCTCGGGAATGTCTGACCGAGCAAGAGTATGGGCATTGGAAATGGGGTGGAGGAGTGATTCGTTCGGACAAGTCTGCCCTCGACGCCTGCAGTAGTTTCAGATGACCACGCGTCTTAGCGCATCCGCGTTGGGATGGCGTTTCAGGGTCCAGGCGGCCAGAATCGGACTTTCTTGGACCACGCGACATCTGGTCAGACCGTCATCGGCAACATGGACCGCATTACCGCACGCGCTGACAACGACTTCAACGTCGCCTTGTATGGCGCGCTCTGGATAGCTGCGCTCTCCTTTATCTGGGTTACTTGTCGTGCTGATCCCGAGGAGCCTGTCAAGTATGAAGTCGACACACCTGAGCAGGCACGCAAAGGATGGAAGGGCCAGGTGCTTGAGAAGCCGCAGTTGAAGGTGCACATGTACTCCCCAGGTTTCGGTTTCGGTGACTGACTTCAGCAGGTACCGGGCTCTTCTCTGATCCAATGCTACGCTCCCGCGACTGGTGAAGCCCTCGGGCGCATCAACCCCTCCACAGCCGACGGTATCGACCGCGCAATCGCCAAAGCCAAGGCAGCCCAGGTACAATGGGCTCAGACAAGCTTCCTCAGGCGGCGAAAGGTGCTGCGCACTATGCTCAAGTTCATCCTGGAGAACCAAGAAGAAATTGCGCGGGTCGCATGTCTGGACTCTGGCAAGACCATGGTAGACGCGAGCTTGGGCGAGATTCTGGTGACGGTGGAGAAGCTGAGGTGGACGATCAAACACGGCGAAAAGAGTCTCAAGGCTGAGAAGAGGGACACCAACTTCCTCATGATGTACAAGTGGAATGAGGTTGTTTATGAGCCGCTGGGCGTCGTTGCGGCTTGCGTGAGCTGGAAGTAAGTGTCGAGCATCACTGCATATGATCCTGACGGCTAACAATCCTACAGCTACCCCTTCCACAATCTCATAAGCCCCGTCATAGCCTCCATATTCGCCGGTAATGCCATCATCGTCAAAGGCTCCGAAGCAACTGCTTGGTCCTCGTCATACTTCGCTTCGATTGCTACTCGCGCCCTCGAAGCATGCGGTCACTCGCCCGATATCGTCCAGTCTGTCGTCTGCTGGCCTGACGTCGCCGATCACCTTACTTCACACCCGTCGATATCGCACATTACATTCATCGGATCGCGGCCGGTAGCACACCATGTTTGCGCGTCGGCGGCGAAGGCATTGACACCAGTGTGCGTAGAATTGGGCGGCAAAGACCCGGCGATAGTACTGGATGACCTGTCCAACAGCGACTTCAAGCGCGTTGCCAGTATCCTCATGAGGGGCACATTCCAGTCTGCAGGTCAGAACTGCATCGGCATCGAGCGCGTAATCGCTCTACCCAAAGTCTACGACCGCTTCATCGAGTACCTCACACCCAAGATCCAGGCACTCCGCCCAGGCTCCATTCTCAACAACACCTCAGACACACCCATCGACATTGGCGCATCGATATCCGACGCGAGTTACACGAAGCTCGAAGAGCTCATCCATGATGCGGTCAACAACGGCGCCCGCCTACTAGCAGGTGGAAAACGCTACACCCACCCCGATCACCCCCAAGGCCACTACTTCACACCCACCTTTATCGCCGACGTAACTCCAGCCATGAAGATCGCACAAACCGAGCTCTTCGCCCCCGTCTTCCTCCTAATGCGCGCCGAATCCGTCACAGACGCCATCACAATCGCCAACAGCACCACGTACGCCCTCGGCTCCTCCGTCTTCGGCACCTCGACCCGCGACCTCGAACTCGTCGTCCGCTCCCTACAAGCCGGCATGGTCGCCGTCAACGACTTTGCAGTCTACTATATGGTTCAGATGCCGTTTGGTGGTACAAAGGGGAGTGGCTATGGGCGCTTTGCGGGTAAAGAGGGACTGAGGAGTCTGTGTAATCAGAAGAGTATTACGAGGGATCGGTGGGCTTGGGCGGGGATTAAGACGGCGATTCCGCCGCCTATGGATATTCCGCTTAGGGGAGAGGGTGCGGGGGAGAAGGCGTGGAAGATGGCGGAGGGGATTGTTTGGTTGGGGTATGGGGATTTGAGGGGGAAGGTTAGGGGGTTGAGGGGTGTGCTGGGGATGTAGAAGATGGATACACTTGCAGTATAGCAGATGTGTAGATGACATGTATACATATAACTCGATCTCATCGTCTTCCCATCGAAGTTTTGTACATATACTTCCTCCTTGTGCCTGTGTGCTAGTCTGGCGATTGGTTCAGAGGGTTGCTTATCGTAATTGACACAGGGTACTGGCCACCATGCCACAATGGCTGTGATATCAGCTCCTCACCCCCGTATCTTGATCTCCACGCACTCCCCATCAACGTTGCAAATGATAGTGTCAACGGGGTATCCCGGCCAGTGATGCCACTTCTGTCCCTCGTATTTGTTGGAGTGACCCTTTGCCGCTCGAACGACTTGTTCACGCATCGCCTCGATGGCTACCAAAGACGTAGTAATCGGGACTTCGATCTGTTAGTCTCTGACTTCATACAATCAAAGGGACGGGTTGAGTTGTACCACCATAGAGTTGTGCGAGAGCGAGAGGGGGCTGGCAGAACGCTTCCAGATGTAGAGAACCAGGGTTCATCTTCGTGTTTTCAAGGTTGTTGTAGGTAGGATGCGAAGCTTTGGATTCTCTAGTGGAAGGTCGCTGAGGTAATAAGGTCTATGATTTGTTGGTGGCTTTTAAAGAAGCTGTGGCTAGTGAGATGTGAGATGTGAGGGGTGAAAGTGAGCCGAATGGAGAACACAACACAAGGCTCTTACGATGATTGTGGAATGGAACTTACTTGCACAATTAAGCGACTCTTAGCAGCCTAGGTACAAAGGTAATAACGTTTATCTCTAGTCTAGTCTTAGAGCTCGTTACACCAAAGAGATCTATAGCTGTATTGAGGAAGACTAATCTAACACAGCATTATAGGACAGAGCAAATAAAGACTATGACCTGTTCACTTTCTCTCTCCTGCTCACTCAAGTGACAGCTTCACCCAGCCACTTTCTGGCCCTTGAATCCTGGTGCGCCCGTATCCGGCCTTTGACTGACCGCCCAGCTGCTTTAAATAATTCTGGGTACTTGGTTAGCAAAGAGGCCGTTATACAAAGCGCTCTACGGTGATTTACTCACCTGCGACAATAATTCCCACATCGGGCGCGATCGCGAGTGCCACAAAGGGGGCTAAGGGAACGAGCATGCAGATATCGAGCATAGTCATCCTTTCACCGGTCTTGTGGACGTTTTCGTCGGTGTGGCGTTCATTGTAGACCTCGCTGTTAGCTGTGGGGTCGAAGGCGTTGCCGTCGCCGTCGCCAGAGTTGTTAGAGGTCATGAGGAGGCGCTGTGGTTGAGATGTAGGAAATCTAGGTATTGGGGTGGAAGGTTGGTAGGTCAAGACGATGGGAGTTTTATGAGTCGGTATTGAAATGTTCACGAGCGGTGAGGTATAAGTGGTGAGTAGTAGATGCTGAAGGTAACTAGGATGATGGCCGTAGAGATAGCGCCGGTGATGTGTTTAAAGCGAGGTCCAGTATGGAGAAAGAGCTACCGTTCACTACGCTTCCAATCCACCTTCCCATTCGTGACAGATCCATCCTTCCGTTCGCATCTTCGTGTCAACTGACTACTCTCCTCAGACCTTGTACAGATTTCTAAACAGATACGGTAGCATGAAGTCGAGATCGTAGTCCTTGCTCTTCCAATGGTTCTCGTGCTTTCCGACCATATTTTTGATCTCCGCGAGCACAATCTCCCGGTAATCGTACGTCGAATCTAATCGCTTCGACCAAGCTCTCAACTCTGTTGCGCCTGTTTTGCTAGGTCTCTGCGACAACCATGCAGCGCGGTGATCGAACTTGGCGATCAAGTACCCTATCCTGACTGTCAGCTCATTCTAAAGGAACGTTACTGCGGGCAACTTACATGATGAGCCGACAACAGGATACACGTAAAGCGACAGATTGAGATCAGACTTAGCGAACACGGATGGCAGTTCGCTTAGTTTTGGAAGCTTGTAGTTTAACTTTCTGTAGTGCCGATACTTCAGTGTTACGTCGAGGTTTGATCGTTTGCTGAGTTTTTGTGCGAGTGTTTCCATGTCTTTCATGATGCATTCTCTGTCGCGAGTAGTTGCGCATACGACGAGCCGGCAAAGGTTTGGCGGTAAGAGGTTATCTTCGACATGAGAGTAGTGCACCTCGAGCTCTTTTAGAGCAGTGAAGTCCGCCAGTACCATATCTTTAGTTGAAGGGCTCTTGGGGGCGTGCCAGCAGCACGTTTTGAGGGTGGACAGCGTGCTCGCGTGCTCATGTAACTGCTGGAGTAAATGCAAATGATGAGCTGCCGCCCAATTGTCGCAATCGCTATGTCGTAGGACACGCAGTGACTTGCAAGCAGATACAGCTTGTGCAATGGTCGTCAATGGGACCGCGCACCTTTCAAAGTCAAGTACTTCGATCGGTGACGAATGGATCGCAGCTTCCATATTTTTAGTAGCCATGTGGAATCCACCTCCACCACTCAGAATCAGCGTCTTGAGTACCGGTAGCTGGAACAGTGGGGCAATACACTGCCATGATGTGGTCCGAAGGGTGATCTCTAACGTGGATAATTCATTGGTCCATTGCGGCAGTGGAGAGCCTGCTGCTAGAATGCCTCGAATGGGTTCGAGATAGATAGGGAGTTTAAATGAGTTCCCTTTCTTTATGGGGTTCGGAGGATGCAGAGCATGAATAGAGTGTATCTTGGGTTCCAAGCTCAGTAACAGAGCAATGGCCAGGTCCGGTCCATACGAAAAACAATCGTAAGCGAGGTGAGGATGATTTTCGTGAAGCCGATGAGCCCAGCTCTCTTTGTCCAATTTCCGGAGGCATTTCCGCACTTGCTTGTGGGTTAAATTGATAGAACCCTGAATAGTAACCTCGCGAAGATGCTCAGCTAACTCAGGCTCCCGCACCGCGGTTCTGAAGTACTGTCGAACTTGCATGCTGTCGCCTCCATTTTGGCTGAAGGAACCGTACAGGGCTGGTACTACGCGCTGACCGATATTTTTGTTGACGAGGGTTAGTTGGTAGAGAGCCCCTTGCGGTAGGTAACTGCAGACGCTTGACAGGATCTCTTGTGGCAGAGACTGGAGAGGCGAGATGCTTTCCTTGGGAGCTTGACTATCCATGATCGTTTACGTTGAGGAGAACGGTTGGTGAAGATCAAGTTGTTTTCATGTGATGTTTCCGCTCGGCTTTTTGACTGGAGAAATTGTCCATGCGAAACTTTAGATCCCCTCGTGGCGTAACTGGACGTGCGTTGAACGACCATATTTCAGAGGCGGCAAATGCTCCTGTGTATTTCACTGTGATCTCCGCGGTCTGAGCCATAGGAGCTCTCATTTTTTTCCTGGTGAATCGGTTCGGGAGTTCTGGAGGCCTTCATGGGTTCCTCAATTGAGCGTTTCCGGCGTGGCATGTAGCAAATGAGTGGAATAAACCACAACGTGACGTCAAGTCAGTCAGTACCCGTCGCAAAGGTAGTTTCTGAGCATTGGCCATCTTCCGAAGCAGTTTTTGACAACGAACTTGTATGCGTTGGGATCCTCTTAGCCTTCTTGAGTTGTTTCGTTGCGCCCACTGGAAACCGCTTCTTTCCGCCACAAATGAGACAAGTAATGACGAGTACATCTGCCCAAGGCTTCTTACCGCCTTTGCTGGGATTTTCAATGTTTTGAGTAAGAGTGCGTCCAGGAACAAGGACTGTATTACAACTTTTGCACATGGAGCGCTTCAAGTCGACAGCCAGCCGTAGCTGGCCTTTCCGTGATACCTGTTGAAGATCGGATCCGAGTTCGAGTGCCAACGGGGAAGGTCGCTGGGTCTCGATCGATCGATCATCTTTGTCTCGTGCGACACAAGCTGCGACGTCCTCTTGCGTAGCCGTTTGCAGCGTCAGATATGTGGCTGCTTGGTAGAGAAAAGTCGAGCGGGCGTGCAGATGCTTGTTCGGAATGCCCTTCGTCTTTGGTGCTTTGACCTTGCTCATGATGCGCCGCTGTATTGTCGTCTGGTCTGCGACGTAAATTACGGTTTCACAGATAGATGATAGAAGGTCAGAGGATTTGCAGTGGTGGGTCGTGATTCAGAGCAGTCCGCTTGCGGCCTAGCGCGCGCCCAGCAAGGCGCCCCGAGCTTTTTACCTCGACATCAGCGCGGCGACCGCTCTTGTCCACCGCCCACCACGAACCTCTCAAGCCACAGCAACCTCGTCGAATTCGCGTTACCGTGAAATCGCGAAACAACTGCTGATCTCTTCTACTCGTAGCTCTTAGTATAATACCTCGCCTTGGTACTGTCGCGACTCCACTTTGTTTGGCAGCCTTACTTGCGACACGCGCAATCACCGACTCTACACACCACACACACTCTTACACGGACACATAATCCATCATGTCTCACGAGGAAGATCTCATCGACTACTCCGACGAGGAGATCCAGACGACTGATGCGCCCGCCAACGGCAGCGCAGCTGCAACCAAGGGCGGCGTCACCGCCGGTGATGCTGCAGGCGACAAGAAGGGCAGCTACGTCGGCATCCACTCGACCGGTTTCCGCGACTTCTTGCTCAAGGACGAGCTCGTACGAGCAATCACGGACTGTGGCTTCGAACATCCTTCCGAGGGTTAGTCTAATAATTCCCCTCAGCCTTATCCACCTACAAGCGTCTGTCCATCTACGAAACGAGCACTATCTGTAATGCGGCCTGGTCTGTCTATATTCGAGCAAAGTGGCGAGGGACCGAGTGCCTTCCGCTACCTACGAGCGTCGACGCGCACTGCATTCTTGCAGGCGCACCGGTATATGCATCGAGAAGCCAGTGGTGCCTATTGGCTCACTACCGTGGTCCCGAAGGACTGGTTTCAGGGGAGGAGTGCATGTTGCGGGTGTACAGGAGGAGGCACACCATTGAGCGTATGGGGAGGATAGACAGACTGGCACGCGCGCTAGATGGAAAACCTCGGCTACACAAGATGGACGGACGCTTCGCTTCCCACGCTTCGTTTCGACCGTTTTAAAGACCATTCTGACATAACGTGTGCCCTACAGTCCAGCAAGTTACCATTCCCCAGGCCATCCTAGGAAACGATGTCCTCTGCCAGGCCAAGTCCGGTCTCGGAAAGACTGCCGTCTTCGTTCTCGCAACCCTCCAGCAGATGGACGAGAAGCCCGAACCCGGTACCGCCACTATCCTGGTCATGTGCCACACTCGCGAGTTGGCCTACCAGATCCGCAACGAGTACAACCGCTTCGCCAAGTTCTTGCCTGACGTCAAGGTTGGTGTCTTCTACGGAGGAACTCCCGTTCAGAAGGACATCGAGCTCCTTAGCAACAAGGATACCCACCCTCACATCATCGTCGGTACTCCCGGTCGTATCAACGCCCTCGTCCGCGATAGGCATCTCCGCCTTGCCAACCTGAAGCACTTCGTCCTCGATGAGTGCGACAAGATGTTGGACCAGCCTGGTCAGTACAAACCGTCTGTCCTGGACGACTACCGCTAACACTTTGCAGATATGCGCAACGACGTTCAAGCCATCTTCCGCGCTACACCCCAGCACAAGCAGGTGATGATGTTCTCCGCCACCCTCAACAAGGAGGTGCGCGTTGTTTGCAAGAAGTTCATGCAGAACCCGCTCGAGATCTACGTCGATGACGAGAAGAAGTTGACGCTTCACGGTCTCCAGCAGTACTACATGAAGCTTGACGAGAAGGAGAAGAACCGAAAGCTTAACGATCTTCTCGACAGCTTGGAGTTCAACCAGGTCATCATCTTCGTTCGCTCGACCCTGCGCTGCTCCGAGCTCGACAAGCTTCTCCGCGAGTGCAACTTCCCCAGCACTGCTGTCCACTCTGGCATCAGCCAAGAAGAGCGGTATGTACTCAAGTGTACCCCACTCGCTAGCTCAATACTAAATGTTCCCAGTATCAAGCGCTACAAGGAGTTCAAGGAGTTCCAGACCCGTATCTGTGTCTCCACCGACATCTTCGGTCGTGGTATCGATGTCGAGCGCATCAACGTAGCCATCAACTACGACATGCCCGACAAGGCCGATGCCTACCTCCACCGCGTCGGTCGTGCCGGTCGTTTCGGAACCAAGGGTCTCAGTATCTCGTTTGTGAGCAGCCCAGACGACGAGGCTGTCCTCAAGTCGATCGAGGAGCGCTTCCAGGTCGAGCTTCCTGAGTTCCCCGAGGATGGTATCAACTCGTCCACCTACATGGACAACTAAAATCCGCCCGGACGGAGTGACGGAAAAGGTGCAGGAGAGGGTTCTTTCTTTTGGACAAAAGTCACGATTGACCTTCGGTGCAATGAACACGTAAGCAACGGCGCAAGGTGGTTCTTAAGTTGGTGAAGGCTGTTCTGAATTCCAGTCTTCAAGAGTTATTATCTCGCTATGAGAGGAACCAAAGAAATTGATATGCGAATCTTCTGTCCACAATGACTTGTTTTGCGCAAATGTGATCTCAACGTTCCGACGCTCTAGACATGAAGCACGAACATGGCACTGTATCTCGTTCCTTTTTCTCCTACCCGCATTGCTTTGGCTGAGCACGACATCTTCTCGGCTAGGGCAATCGCAAAAGCAGGCCCAACACACCCTGCTTCCGAAGAGTGCCGCGTGCTAAAGAAGAATGGAAAGGTCATCGGAGTCCGAAGCTCTGTCTCTCTCAGCGTATTCCTAATTATAGGCTCATTGGTGCTCGAGCGTGGAGGCTAGAAGAGGGCTTTTCCTGTCTTGCTTCTTCCTCAACCACGGCCACTGCCGCAGTAAGCGACCATCGTCGCTTCAGGGTCTGTAGATCTGTCGTCTGAAAAGGGTATATGTGCATTTTGGTAGAGAAAAGTACAGATGGTTTGTGGAAGGGTTACCGAACGCGTGGGACAGGAGTCTGGTGTACATGATGGGTGCTTTCATGGTGTTACCGAGGCTGAGACGTGCTTGTGTAGGGAAAGGCTGCTGGATACACATTTGTTTGCTCTCCCGGTCTGGCGGGGAATTTATAAGCGGTTTCACTATGCGACAGACGTTCAGCCTCCTCTGAGCAGTGTCGAAAAGCTGTGGAGTTTCGTGTCAATGTTCCATTTGGAACCGACCAGCCAGAACACCATACAGCAAACGCGACTACAAATTCTAGCAATGGCTTGGTTTCGGAAACGGCATGATCCTACCATGAGCTTGACGGCTTCGGTATTTCGTGTTGTGCCTCCTAGACTCATGTAATCCTCTTGAAAAACTTGTAAAATAGTCGGCCAATCTTGTAGCGAGGATGATAGAGTCGCTGCAACAGAGACTGTGCTTTACGAATGTAGATCAGCAAACAGCTTCTCTTCTCTAGATCGCGGGCCCCGAGCCGCATATCAGCTATAAGCAAGCCCCCAGTCTATATGTTCACGGGGAACATGTACCGATCTACGAGCCGATACATTACCAGAACATGACATAAGATTCGCTCTCCACTTGGTGTATACTACGTCTGGCTATACTATGGGTATCGCATAGATTACTCATATCCGATATGAGCACAGTTGTTGGTGCGGCAGGTCAGCGGAGAAAAGTTGGCGGGATGCCTGCGGGTTCCATATGCGCTCTCACGGGCAAGGGCTGCTACCAAAGCTCATCTCGCTTCTGCAACTCCCGTTCGAGCATCAACGGCGTGTCCGTACTTGCATATCACATCAATAAGATTTGATAGACGTCGAAATATGGTTGCGGAGCATAGAGCACGGCTGCGACAGGTTCCGAGCAAGCGATCAGAGTCGCGGGTGCCCCTAAACGAGACGATTGGTGAGTTGAAGATCATCGGTATTTTGTCAACATCAGGGACTATTGGTCTCTCTTTAGCCGACAGACAGAAGTTGGTAAAGTTGGTAGGCGGTGTATGCGGGAGACAGAGGTTTGGAGGGGCCTGCCGCGTATCGCGACCACCATCCATAAGGTCGGGCTCAACATAAGGCGATGATCACCGCGTTGCTATTTCGATATTTCTATTGCGGAAATTCGTGATGTGAAGATCGACAGCGGCGACCCAGTCCCTTGTTCGGCAGCCGCGCACATTGCCGGGCCGCAGTGGCGCCACATGTCAGGAACAAGAGCAGAGTGACTCGCGTGGCGGGGCGGCGCTCAGGAGCACGAGCGAGGATCTCGGAAGCGGTTAGTGAGGTTGAAATGAGACATGGGTAGCGAAATGTCAGAAGGCTAAAGCCACATAGTTTGTGATTCGATAAGAGGTAACGAGATGCAGAGTCGTGTTTCAATAATGCAGTGACTATCGCGAGACGTCTGTCAAATCGATTTGCTGATAATGCGGCGAGCCGTGTCGCCCCTTTGCAGATGAGCTTCAGGGAGCGTGTAAAGTGATGGGCAGAGGGGAAGGGATCTATTTTGAGATGACGTTCCGAAAGCGGTTGCCTCACCGCATATGATAGGGTTTTGCATTATAGGCAGGCTTGCAAACCGCAATCGTCATTTCCCATACATATTCGATCGCATTCATGTGGCGTCTCAACTGTAGTGTTAGCGCGTATGATTGCTGTGTTAGCGGTTGAAACATCTAGGCTGTCCCGTTCCCCGTGTATACGACGCGTGTTATGGAACATGCTGAGCGACCGTTGGCCGGAACGCGTGCATCCTAGCTGGACGCGTTTTCCACGTCCGTCGTCTGCTAGTAGTTCGACTGCTTCCAACGCGGCGGGAGGATACGAATACGGGATCCCCTGCCCCGGGCGCAGGGAACATCAAAGGCGCGATTGCTTAGCTAGGTTAAGGTGTTAAGCTTTTCAACGTTGACGGACGAAATGGAGTGGTTGTAATTCCCGCCTTCTGGCGCCCGCTGTCAGAGTCACCGGCATCGCGCGGCAACTTCTGTATGTAAGACGTACCACGGTGTGAAAGGAGACCGTGGGCGAGTCCAAAGAATGGGCTAAGTAAGTGAAGGCTAGCGTTGATGTGCTACGTAACGGAAGTAGAAGGAGCGACCACCGAGCGAGTGCAACTAGCTGTGTTAGAGTCGCCTGCGGCCAAGGCAGAGATGAGGAGGGCGAGGAAGGAGCGGTCGCGTCTGAAGCGAGATCTCGATCGCAGTGGGTCGGGAGTCGACAGCGCGAGAGCGATGGCTTCGGTTCCAGATAAACTCGCACAGTTTGATTGTGTGAAGCTGTTGAAGCTCAGTTGTGCGGGTAGGAGTACACGGAGTAGGCGAAGGAAGCAGTGATCATGGACAGTGATTCGCGCATGTCTTGGCGAGATGTCCTATCCAGGAGCAAGTCGCGGATCTGCTGCATGCGGCGATATCACAGGCTGCTGGCAGTGGTCGACGCAGCTGGTGGCGTATTAGAATGTGGCAAGAGCGACAACTAATTATTGGAGTGCAGATTGATGGGTTGCTCAACCTCAGACACGGCGAGCGCTGTGTATTGCTGCTGTCGTGTTGGCTGCTGGCACATGTACCCGGGCTATGTTGGGCGCTCCAGTTCTGGTCTGATTTTGTAAGCTCGCACGCGGCTCGGGTGCGGGAAGCAAGTCGAGCCGTGCATTTCCAGTCGGTGGGTTTAGTCGCAGGAAATGGTACGGTAGTGGCTCCGGGCGGCACTGCCGCTCGCGGCGAGGTGAGGGTGAAAAGACCGAGTCCAAGGTACAGCTAGGCCCACTGGTTATTCTACTGAGTAAGGCTGCGCGAGGACTAAACTCGACGGAGCAGCAGCGGGCGTAATGAAGCTCCGAGCAGTGCAAACGGCCCAGGTGGAAATTAGCCATAGCCCTATCTGGGCGGGGCTGTATCTCGGACAGTGGCAGCCCCTTTTAGAGGATTTTCAGGCTGCCCGTTGAGAGATGGACCAAGGATGGGACTTGACAGCGGTCGCACGGCCCCCAGTTCGACGGTGGAATAGGCGTTGGGACGGTCTGGTCTTGGCCCAGACGTAGCGAACGTCGACGTCAGACGCGCGGAGCTGCAGTGACGACTAGCACGCGAGTTTGATTGGGCCTAGCACGGTTGCGGGCTGGCGCTGACGGTGGTGAGTTGTGAACCAGACGCGCGCAGGTGGTTGAGGCAGCGTGCCAGCGCCGTGTAGGAAGGGCGACATAAAGCTAGCCATGGCCGGCGCGCTCGACACCAAGCGCGAGGTGCAGCAGGTTTTCGTGATAGGCGAGGGCTTCAGATCGTCGAGTGCATGTGGGCGAAGCGGATCTCCATGGCTCGCCGGGATGATGCCGCGCACGCATCCAGCAGCCAGGGCTGGCGAGGTGGATTTGTTTCCAGCGTGTTTCCACGTCTTCTCAGCACGACGCTTAACAAAACGCTCAGTTTGCAGCGCGTCGCAGAGGCAATGGCAGCCTATCCGTGATCTGCGTTCGCGCTGTCGCAATCATGAGCACCGTCAGCGCAATGTGCACGCCACGCCGCGCATATGCCTTTTTATGAAGCAAAAAAACAATGACGACGGGCACGGCCCCGCCCATAATAAATCAGCGATGGATTTGGCGTCGACAGCGATAAGTGCAGGGCCTGTGCCCAAAGCATTCTAGTGGGCACCAGCAGGCAGTCAGCGGGATATCAAGCCAGTCTGCGTGGCAGCGCATCAACCTTGCTTGCACTTGCTTGCTTGTCTGCTACCGCTACCGCTACCGCTGCCTCGACACCCAGCATCCTCACCCATCCTCTGTCCTCTGCCCTGCACTGCATCTTTGCTGCCTGCGTCCGCTCGCTTTGTAGAGACTCTGCCGTGGAACCCGCGTCCCGCCGTGCGCTCCTTCTCACGCTGACCCTACGCCAGCAGTCGTGGTAGCTTCCTGACCCTCCGCCGTCTGCGCCCGTCACGACCCAGTCCGTCTGGTCTTGTCCCGTCCTGCCTCCTCACCCGCGCCTCTCTCTTAATGTTCTGCTACGAGTCGCCCCAGTGATTCATCTCCCAGGCCGCCGCACACTCGTTTCCGCTACTATCTTAATCGATAATTCACCTGCCGCTGTCCGTTGTTGCCCGCCAATTGCGCTACATCGAAGCGCGCTCCCAACGCCAACTTTTTGGCTCTCCTCACCCTCACCACGCCGCCGCTGTCGCCTGTCACCTCGCGGCCCACCCTAAGGCGCTCCCAACATGGCTCCAGCAGTCCCCCGATTACGCATTCTGTCAGGTGCGTTATCTCCCCGCGAGCGTCGCACGGCAGCCGACGGCTCCGCTGCCCTCGCACACGCTCTGCTTGTACCATATACGCCGCCCACGCCTGCTCTTGCATCGTGGGCGTTGGGCCGCGTCATCACAGCGCCCGAACAACTGCTGACTCTCTCCAGTGGGCGGTAATGCCGTCTCGGCCTTCTTATCATGGCGACTGCAAGCAACCAATGCCTGCGACGTCACCCTCGTATGGAAGTCGGGATACGAGAGCGTTGCCCAGTACGGCATATCATTCAAGTAGGCCCTCCCGCCACCGCACCTGCTCTGGCCACTCACTAACCGCCCATAGATCCGCCCTGTACGGCAACGAGCGATTCAAGCCCCATGCTGGTAAGGCAACGAGCTCACGGTTATCCTTGACGTACAGCTAACACCCTCAGTCGTCCGCACACCCGAAGATGCCGCCCATTCTTCCAAGCAGCCTTTTGATTACGTCCTCCTTTGCGTAAAAGCCCTGCCCGATGTATACGATATCGCCAACATCATCGAGTCGGTCGTCTCCCCTCAGCATACGTGCATCCTTATGAACACTACACACAGCCTTGGCGTTGAATCCTATCTCGAGCAGCGTTTCCCCACAAACGTAGTGCTTTCATTGGTATCGGGAGCAGAAATTTCGCAGCTCGGAGCTAGCGAATTCGAGCACAAAGGCGCGACCGACATCTGGGTTGGTCCTGCCAACAAAAATGCCAACATTCCTGCGCAGATCCAGTCAGACATGGCCGAGGCCCTGGCCATGACATTGAGCTCCGGACAGGTCGACTGCAAGGTCTCGTCCAACATACGACAGCAGCAGTTCGAGCGAATGATAGGGTATGTCATTTGTGCCATGGTCGCACATCATCAACTAACGTTCCACAGTCCAATCGCTTTCCACCCTGCCAGTGTCGTATTCGAGACACCCAACCACGCTGAACTCATGGACAAGGTCGGCGTGCGTGCTCTAATCACCGGAGTGCTCGATGAGATGATCGCGCTTGCAAATGCTTCCAACTGCACATTCCCCGACGATTTCCGCGAGACAACGCTTCAAGAGATGACCCGTCCACAGGACAACAACAGCACCATGTGGATGGACTTTGAGGCCAAGCGCCCGATGGAAATCGAGACGTATCTGGGGTCCCCTCTCAAGATTGCACAAGAAACTGGTGTCGCCGTGCCTCGGATCGAGACGTTGTATGCTACACTCCATCACCTCAACATCGTCAACCGAACACGCCCAGCTGCTCCAGCTCCCGCCACACAATCTCCTCAAAATGGCATGCAACCTCCTCCCAGACAATCTTCGGCGCCGATGCCTCGTGGGCCCCCTCCCCAAGGGCCCATGATGAACGGTAACGGTATGAAGGGCGGCCCTCGCCCAGGAAGCCGTGCTCCGTCAATCAACGGAGGTCCTCCAATGATGCGTCGTGGCCCGCCCCCGGGCCCCAACGGTTACCCTCCTAGGATGAACGGAGGTCCCAACAGGCGTCCCTCCTTCGAGGACCCCGGCAACCTTGAGGAGTTTTCCCACCTCATGCTCTACGACGACATGGTTCCAGACGGTGCTGTCAATGGCGGTCCCTATGAGAGCGCCGGAGGCTCTTCCAACAACCTGGCACTTCGCGAGAGAGAACTGATGCTTAGGCAGAGAGAACTCCAGATCAGAGAGCAGGAGATGAACATGCGAGGCGGACGTGGCGGTCCAATGGGTCCCGGCCCTATGGGTCCTCCGATGGGTCCGATGGGTCGTGGTCGGGGACGTCCTCCGCCACCCCCATCAATGGGCGGATTTGATGACGATGATGACGATGGCGATGACTTCTTCGATCCCATGGGCGGACGTGGAGGCCCAATCATCGACCCCGACAACTTCGACATGATGAGCGTCACGTCGCGTCGCAACCGCTCAGCACCCAGCGCTAAGCAGATTCGTCAAAACCCTGAGGGCGCAGGTTTCGCGCCTGGACCAAACAGGGGCGGCAGGGGCCCATTTGGACGTCCGGGGATGAACAAGAATCGGAGTAGTGCTCGGTTGATGGCAGATGTTCCTGGTCTCCACGACTCTATCATGAACAACCCTCTCATGGGCTACTCCTCCGACCGCTACGGACACGTCGATCGCGGTGCTATGGGCGCGCAATCCAGAACCAACTCACTGACATCGGCTCGTCTAGATGAGCTTTCAGGGGGCGCAGGCTACGGTGCTTACCCTGCACCAAACGCCCGTCGCATGAGCCAGTCACCTGGCAACCCGCTCAGTCCGGGCCCGCGACCCATGGGCCGACCCTCGCCGCCAAACGGCTTCAATGGCATGCCACCAAACGGCATGGCTCCCAATGGCATGGCTCCTAACGGCATGCCCCCAAATGGAATGATTCCTAACGGGCGGCCATCGCCTCCTGGCATGAGGCAGCCCATGCCACGAAACCCTGGAAACGAGGTGGCACCACAACAAGTTGAACAACACGCTGGGGTGAGCAATCTCTACCCGCCCAAGTCTCGTCCCCAAGTTCGCAGTCTGACTGGAAGCGCATCAAATAGTTCCGCTAGCGCAAAAGCAGTAGATTCCACGGAAAACTCTGCGCACAGCAGCCAAAGCAGCCTTGGACCCCGTCCCCCGGTTGGCGTTCGGTAATTGGGATAATGTTCGACTTAGATTTGGCGGCCATCCGTTTTGAATGTTGGCATCTGGCATGGACACTGTTTCAACCTCGACGACATTGGCGAAATCATCTACTGGTCCTCACTCGACACACATCCTTTCTCGTCTAAGACAGCTAGCGAAGCAGTCTAGATGTCTCTTTCGACACCTTTTTCCACAAACACGTATACGCACCGAAGCATCACCATCCGGCCGACAAGACTCTCCATGGCGGTCCGGGAGGCTTCATGGACAGCCAGAGGCTCGTCCAGATGGTGGATGTCCTAATGACGAATAGAATTGGGCCGGCAAGGGACACATTTGACGTACACAAACCGGCCTCGCACGACTGAAGCCTTTGCTTTCGGGTTTTCTCTTTTGTCTATATCGTACATACTTGTAGAACGCTCTTACGGCGGCGGCAATAGCCTCCCTTTTTCTCCTTCACACACAGACTGTGGCAGCCCGCTAATCATGTTTTCCTTGTTTGCATGGGTTTTATGCTCAGTGGAGGTTGGGTTATTTCCCTTTACCACTTGTTTGCTATACTACGGAGTTTGATACATGCATATGGATTTTGCTTGCTTGTACCTTGTCATTCATTTTTTCCTTTGTTTGCCCCCATGGGCTTATCCTATTCCCAAGTGCTGTGTATATCTACCATAGCTACACAAACCGTAGCGCGTACCATTTTGAAGGCTGGATGGAGAAGCATTTCCGTAGTTGAGCATATGTAGGCCGACGAGCACAAAAGCAAGCAAGACGTTCCTTTCTCCTGACCATGTTCCCCCATGTTCTATTCGTGACTAGCAAGATGTCTGCCCGAGCTGATTGCTTGTCAGGGGAAGCAAGAAATTAACAGAAGATATCAAGCTGTTGCCAAGTTCTGGGCTCTGTGATTGTGCGGAGACTGCGTAGTGCCGTTGTTCCGGAATCAGCCGCCTACGTAGATCACGGGAAATTGTGCACGTGCTCAAGCTCCTCACTTCACGATGCCGACGGCTAGGTCGCTCGTTACTTTCACTAGCGCAGCGTGCCGTGCAAAGAGCTTCCGACAGAGAGGCAATGCTCTCGTCCCGCCTTTAAACCAATTGCACGTCCCGGGAGTGAATTTGACTCGTATCCCAACGCGTTGGCATGCAAGTGATGGTGTTCATGCATGGTAATTGCACGCCCAAGCTTGCCTACCCCTCGTTCTCCGTCATAGCTGGACAACGCGGGGCAGAATGAGCATCAGCTCGCTGTCACGCCCCAATAAAGCCACGCGCCCGCTTCAGAGCCCGACACAGAGCGCGCGACCCGATCGCCCAAGACCTACAAGAAGTCCCTTCGCGACCCACACGGTAGTCACCGTCCTTGTTCTGCTGCTAGCGCTGGGTACCGGTTTCTTCGCACCCCACTTCTCCAACGCCGTCTTACGCACTGTTATCAACAAACAAGTTCCCTCCTTCACCCTCCGGAATCCAATCGTCCTCCAGGAACCGAGTATTTGCCCGAAGCCTGAGCAGCAGGTCGAGTTCGTCGGTACCTTCAACACCCAATACAAGCGCAGCATGACACTCGCAGACCAGGCGAAGCGCGTCGCCGCGGAGTTCGACTTCGACGACAATGCCGTCAACAAGGCCGTCAAGGAGTTTATTCGGGAGATGGGTACGCACGAGAATACGGAGTGGGCAATTGGTCACTGACGACGCGCAGACGAGGGTCTAGAGAAGGAAGGCACTGAGATGAGCCAGATCCCGACATACGTCACTGCCGTCCCCAATGGCACGGAAAAGGTATGGGTCCTATATGCGCCGGTCTTCACCGTCATCTAATGCTGTACAGGGCCTCTACATGGCCGTCGATCTCGGCGGTACCAACTTCCGCGTCTGCTCTATCGAGCTCCACGGCAACACTACCTTCTCCCTCACCCAAAGCAAGGTAGCCATCCCGCGCGAGCTGATGGTCGCGAAGACATCGAAAGAGCTCTTCTCCTTCCTCGCGAAACAGATCGAAGCCTTCCTCAAACTGCACCACGAAGAACACTACGCTGGGACACTCAGGCGCAGAGAGGGAAAGGCAGGCGAGCCAGAAGATGAGGAGATATTCAACCTGGGTTTCACCTTCTCATTCCCTGTACACCAGATCGGAATCAACAAGGGTATGCTGATGCGCTGGACAAAGGGCTTCGACATTCAAGATGCGGTTGGCAAGGATGTATGCGCTCTGCTTCAGCAAGAGATTGACGAGCTCCACCTCCCTGTCAAGGTGGCTGCGTTGGTAAACGACACTGTCGGAACCCTCATGGCGCGCTCATACACTTCGCCCGGCAAGACTGGCACATTACTGGGTGCCATCTTTGGAACTGGTACCAACGGAGCCTACGTTGAGAAGCTGGACAAGGTCAAGAAGATGTCAAAGGACACCAGCGATGGCGCATACGACAAGTCAACCGGGGAGATGATCGTCAACACTGAGTGGGGCTCGTTTGACAATTCTCTCCGCACTCTGCCCAACAGCCCCTACGACGTTCAGCTTGACAAGGACTCTGTGAACCCTGGAATCCAAATGTTCGAAAAGCGCGTGTCGGGCATGTTCTTGGGAGAGCTTCTACGTCTTGCCCTGCTCAAGCTCATCAAGGACCCCAATGTTCCGCTTTTCACTGACGACAACTCGTCTTCAAACGATGTCCACAGCACCACTCAAATTCACGACGATAGCCCGATATGGAAGCAGTGGGGTCTCGACACTAGCTTGCTCAGCGTGTGCGCTGGCGATGACAAGCCTGGCAACCAGATGCTCCGACAGGAACTTGATAAGTATAAAATCTCCGCCGTCAGCCGTGAGGACGCAGAAGCAGTCCGCGAAATCGCTGGAGCGATCGGTCGCCGCGCGGCGCGTCTTGCTGCCGTCGCCATCGCCGGTATTGTCATCAACACAGGTCGTCTGGACAAGTCCTCGGGATCAGCTACCACAGAGCAAAAGTCAGGCATTGAGCCTGTACGTGGGGATGTCGAAGCCACTGAAGGTGACGAGATCGATGTCGGTGTCGATGGCTCGCTCGTTGAATTTTACCCCAACTTTGAGAAGTACATCCGTGAGGCGCTACGTGCGGTGCCCGAAATCGGTGCAAAGGGCGAGAAGAGAGTCAGGATCGGTATCGCGAAGGATGGATCCGGTGTTGGTGCTGCGCTCATTGCGCTTGTTGCTGGAAAGGTCAACGCGCCACAGTAAGTGTTGTTGCCTGGGGCATCTATGATGTGACGACTTAAGCATGTTGGATATATAGCACAAGAGTGCCTTCTTCTGTAAATGGATCTGGGGGATGTGTAATTACATCTAACAACAGATAAACTTGTTCTCTGGATTTCGCTCGACGCTTTAGCTGTGAGGTATGCAAATGACTACATTCTTTGTTTACGCTGCCTGTGTGGCTCCTTTGATGGAGGAAATCGATGACGCATAATGCGTGGACCCACCCCACCACTGCTACCAACCATTAGGTAAATCGTTCGCAGCGTGACCCCATAGAGCCGGTTGACATTCTTTATGTCAAACTTCCTTTAACAAGCTTCGACTTTGCAGATGCGCCGTGGATGCAAGAAGTACTTGTATTACGTTGCGTAGAAATTGCTCATCAACAAATCATAGCCCGGCTGGCACAATTGGTTAGCGCGTGAGACTTTTAATCTCAAGGCTCAGGGTTCGAGTCCCTGGTCGGGCGACGTTCTTTTTGCTCATGCGATGTCGCTGGGACGCAGGGGACGAAATCTGAGAACGAAACACCTTTTTTGCGGATGAGGTTTGTACAGAATGTCAAGTTTGCAGACGCAGTCGTAGGAACATTTTTACTACCAAGCACAACTTTTACAACTCCCAATCTAACATGCGTCGCGCAACAACTTGTCGTACGTCCAAAATCTACGCAGTTGACTTCTCCTTATCAAGTATGTGCTGTTTGATCACTTTCCTCAATTGATTCGCAGTCTTCTTGCTATGAGCCGATAGTGCATCGCGGTCTAGATTGAGCTTTTTCATCCCCTCCAGCGCAATAGCTGAGAGAGAATGCCTACGTCGGTCCTGATACTCCTCATTATCAACCTGCTGCCAAGTTCGCACTTGATCGTACGGCAAGAAATCCGTGAACACGGTATTTGTGCGGTGGAAAGATGGTCTGCGGCCGTGACTTGGATGTCCAAGTGTGTGGTTTTGATTGGAAGCTTCGTCTGCGCTCTTTGCATGTGACTCTATATCTGCCTCGTCGTTCATTTCTATGAGTGCCTTTTGCGCTGTATCTGGGAGCGGCTTGCGTTTTACGAGAAATGCTGTTGCGCGTGGAGACGGTCTGAGGTGCAACTCGCCGTCGAAAGGCGATGTAGGCTGTGGTGGTGCGCCCGTATACCCAGCCTGTAACACAGCGAGGTTACTCTCCGTCAGCTGCTTTACGCTTTCGAAGCGCTCGATGAAACGAGTCTGCCTAGGCTTTGGAGGCATATCGGCGTACGCTGTACGAAACGATTGCTCTGTGCCAGAGGACCCACCATCCCATTTGCTTGATTCGTTTGATACTGTCCGCTTTAGTTCACCAGACTCTGAGGAGTTCAGCTCGCTTGAAGGCGTGGTGGATGGTCCATTGAAGGCTGCCATATCGTTTTGGAAGTTGGAAGTGAAGCTAACGGGATGTTTGCTGCCGTTTGGTAGATGTCCTTCTGAGTCGCACCTGAGACCTGGCAGTTGAAAGTGTGCAGTTGCGATGAAGTGACTGGAACGTGTTTCTGATTCAATATGAGGGAGGAAGAACATGATGATAGCACTGTATGATCCAGGTGATTCCGCGGCGTGATAGAACTCTGTGATAGCGACAGGTACTTGTGCCCCGACTGTTTCACCACCTATATCAGCTGAACGTGGCTATGCCATTACTCTCGCCTGGTTCTACAATGTAGGTATCTAGCTTCTGAGACGTCTCACTTAACGCAAGAGTTCGGCGCCCATGGCTAGAGGTCTAGCAGTATGAGGTCGTTGAGTTGATGCAGGCAAATCTGCAGGTTATGATCCTGCACATCCTTACTGGTGATGTCCGCGTTTGCGTGCCATGTTCGTTTGCCCCCTTACGTGATCGGCCTGGCTCTTTCACCTTCACTTCCAGACTAGGTTAACCCGGATCGTACTATTTCTGAACATCGACACCTACTCCACTTTCTTCCACATGCACGACATGTCAGCCATCTGTACCAACATCAAAGTCTTTACCATGAGTCGAACCGAGTTGTGGCTTCTCCTCATAATCGCGGCACTCGCTCTGTACATCCTATACTTTCACCTCAACGCCTCGATAACCAGAGTCAAAAACAAGAGTCGTTCGTCGCGAACACGCATATCCAACGAATTTGACTTTCATGGTAAGCAACCCCAAGACACAATGACCAACATCAGGCTCTGACGTTCCTGCTTCACCCACAGATCTGAGGCAGGTGAATCTGGATAACAGCTGCACTATCGGTACGATGTGGGTCGGCGACACTTGTGGGGGCTTGCACAACAATCCTGGTCGCATGGATAGGGACACCGCGACTGCTTCAGTCAGCATCTGCGCCCCGGTACACTCTGGATGTCTCCAGTACGTCGACAAAGAGGTTGGGCGGTCACCGAATGGGCGTGTGATGGTGGTCCCGTCGACCATTGTTGGTCTAACCAGAGAGAACGAGGACATGGACTGAGTAACGGAGGGTGGTGTTGGAAGAATCTTCGTCAGCTGAAGCGTGTCCTGTCAAAGGCGTTGCCGGCCAGGTAGTCCACTTCGGTTTCTGGGAAACAGATGTCTCGGTGATGGATTTGAGGCTCGACCAGTGAACGGGCTTAATTCAGTTGGTAGAATGCGAAATGATTGGTTCGTTTGTCTAAGCCCAGTCGCTGTGCTGGAGATACTCAAATCTTTTCTGTAGGATGCAGCGTGATGAAGAGCGCGATCAGGCGTCGACGTGTGGGCTGCCAAGCTAGCCCACCACTTTACGCGTCGCCCGGACGCGTCCAACTCACCATCCACCGATAGCCGCAAATTCACCAACAACACCACGACATACCCGAACAATGGCGCTCTTAGTAGACAAGCATAGACCGCGTAATCTCGAGGCGCTCAGTTACCATCCCGAGCTTTCAGATCGTCTCCGAGCTCTTGTAAGGAAACATTGACATCCATGGATGCTCCATCGATTGCGGCAACTAACGCAACATTGTGTAGGCACAAAGCGGCGACTTCCCACATCTGCTCGTATACGGTCCTTCCGGCGCAGGAAAGAAGACGCGCATAGTCGCCACACTCAAAGAGCTTTACGGCCCCGGTGTCGAAAAGATCAAGATCGACGCGCGCGTCTTCCAGACTACCACGAACCGCAAACTCGAATTCAACATCGTCGCTTCCGTATACCACCTCGAAATCACACCTTCAGATGTCGGAAACTACGACAGAGTGGTCGTCCAAGACCTGCTCAAAGAAGTTGCACAGACACAACAGGTCGACTTGGGCGCAAAGCAGCGCTTCAAGGTCGTAGTGATCAATGAGGCAGACCATCTGACGAGAGATGCGCAGGCGGCGCTGAGACGTACTATGGAGAAGTACAGTCCCAACTTGCGATTGATCCTGCTCGCCAACTCTACGAGCAACATCATCGCGCCCATCAGGAGTAGGACGCTACTTGTGAGAGTTTCAGCGCCTACAGAGACCGAGATCTGTGGTGTGTTGAGCAAAGTCGGCAAGAAGGAGGGATGGAAGGATGTCGAGAGTCTGAACCAGAGGATAGCGAAGGATAGCGGGCGAAACCTGAGGAAAGCGCTGTTGATGTTCGAAGCAGTGCACGCTCAAAAGTATGGCCTCATCTCCTTCTACACCTCCAGTCTCATGCTAATGTATCAACAGCGAGAAAATCACAGACCAGACGCACATCCCACCGCCCGATTGGGAAGCACTCATCCAGCAAATCGCCCGCCAAATCGTCGAGGAGCGATCTCCTCAACGCCTTCTGCAAGTCCGCGCGTCACTCTACGATCTGCTATCGCATTGCATCGACTCCACGACCATCATAAAAACGCTTACCTGGAAACTCATACCAATGACGGAAGATGCGCTGAAGCCTGAGGTCATTAAGTGGGCAGCGTTCTACGAGCACAGGTGTAAGATGGGCGCCAAGCAGATCTTCCATTTGGAGGCTTTCGTCGCAAAGTACATGAGATTGTACGAGAGGTATGTACTGGACTCCAGAAAGTCAGGCCTACACTAACAACTGTCGCAGCTACGCCATGGGCATCGATTTCGATTCATCATAGTCGCACATTCACAAACATACGGTCCAGGCGTGGAGGAAAAGTAGATAATGTGTCATCATACCAGGGTGTTCTGGCGCTGCAGAGCGCGTCTCGCGTTCGGCGTTTGGTGGTTACGTCATAGCATGGGGCTTTCCCCATACCTCGAGTTTCTGAGCTTCAATACCACTACCATCTCACACAATCCAAATTCTTGTACACGTCCTCCGCACACAAATCTTTCCATACCCACAAAGAACAGTTCCATACGTGCAAACATGTCAGACAAACTCATGGACACCGAGCCCGGCGGCGAGCGCCAGAACCAGTACGAAGGCGTTCACACCTTTGTTGAGCCTCACGCGAAGGAAGCCGGTCAACTAGGCGGTATGACTTCCTCTCTCTCCCTCTCGACGTGCAACTACTAATCAATGGCTTCCGCAGACCCCTCAACAGGCACCTCAGTCAACAAGAAGACCTCCGACCCCGGCGCGCCCAACACCCAAGGCATTACCCCCGCAGACAAGATCCGATACGGACAAAGTATCCAAGAAGGCGGTATGGGTGGCAAGACAACAAGTTCAACGGGCCAAGCGAACGCGGAAGGTACGTCAACGGCAAACAAGTGTTGTAATCAAGGATGGTAGGCTAATCATGAGCAGGTGGATTCGGTGGTACTGAGGCGTTGAAGGACGATGACGAGAATGCGGCGAAGCAGAGGAGAGAACAAGGATATGGTGGAGACAAGGACATGGACAGGACTATCGGCGCATAGTGGCAACAGGCTAGGCTTCACGGAATGAAGAACATGAGGGATGGATGCAACCCAACTATGATTGCTTGGAAGATTGGATAGGTCTGAGCGGGTTATGGACGTATACACTACTATACATTGATGATGCAAATGAGTACCCCGTCTAAGAGTACCCGTCTTATCATCAGTCCCAAACGCCATCGCTATGCAGCCAAACCCGTGCGTTACTCATACAAAAAGCGTCTAAGAAAGAGGAGGGATATCAGAGCAGAGATCAAAACCAGATCGAAGAAATGCAAGAACCTTCCACACAAGCACATGAAGCCAACCTCAACGTCTCGTAGCATCGTCAGCCCTCTGCTCGACCTTGGCCAGCTTCCTCGCCAACGCTCTTTCTCTTTCCATAACGCTGGCTAGAGTGTCACCTCTCTTCGTAATACCTCCCAGGTCTGGTGCCCCGGTCGACATTGTACTGCCCATATCCCCTCGGCTGACCCCGTTTCTACTACCACCACCCCACGCACCAAGGCCCCATCCTCCGCCTGGAGCTACAGTCGGCCTGGTTGGCTCCCTGCTAACGAGCGCACCAGGCCCGTGGCCATACATGCTGACCCGTTGTACCTTTCGAAGCCTTGACAGACCGTATACAGCGACGAAGAAGCCGAAGACTGAACACCAGGCGCTTATGCCGAAGAAACCGAGATCAGACTCTTCGATGAAGTTCTTCAAGTTCATACCGTACAGAGCGGCGACGAAGGTTCCGGCGGTGATTGCGAGGGTGAGGATCGAGAACTTGAGGTCGAGAAGCATGAGGGAGTTGCGGTTGGCATCGAGAATGGCTTTGACGCTGTGGATGGTTAGTGAGAGAAGACTGTACAAGAACAATAGAACACATACATCTCCTCGGTGTTCCTGATGCTCGACACCAAGTTCTCTGCTGCTTGTACGATTTCGTCGGCGACCTTATGGTAAGACTCCAGGAGCATTTCGACTTCCGTGTGATCGTCATCCTCGCGTGTCTTGCCCTCTGCCTTCTCAGTCAGGTACATAGCGCTGAGATCGTCGTCCGCTTCCAGCAACTCTTCGAGCGCATTCCTGACTAGTCTTGCCTTTTGTTCAAAACTACCCAGCTTCTTACTGTAGATGAGCAGATATCGTAGTTTGTCCCTGTCTATGTCTTCTTCCAGCTCCCTGAGAACTCTCACTACTGGCTCACTAACACCTTCGAACTCCTTCTCCAGGCTCAGTGTTACGCTTATGAGGACAGCTTCAAGCGCTCGGAATTCGTACGCGAGGGTGCCGTTGACGGTGGATTCTTTCTGGCGGAGTTTGAGATCAAGATCGTACATGAAGACAGACTGCGATTTCGAGTCGGTGGTACCGTATGCATCAAAGACAAGTACACGGTTGTGCTTGAGGAGGACACGAAGGTTGAGGAGGTTTATCAGGATCGCAGACGGCCGGACGAGAATATGTGGGAGGAGCGACGAATCGATTTTGCGGAGATCGCGAGGAAGCAGACCGTACTATTCTCAACTATCAGTCATGTACTCTATGCAGGTCCGTTTCAATGCGTACCTTGGCGATCAGCTCGCTCTTCTTGAACTCTCCGCTAACAAGTGTGACATTGCCGTGTTCGTCAAGTTCGGTACACCGCATCTTGAGCTCGTTCGTAGGTCGCATTATACGTCCCAGACTGCTTCCGAACCCCGTTGAACCTGACGAAGGTTCATCCGGTGGCGGCTGCGGTGCTTGCAGTTGGGCCAATTTTCGCATCTTTGCTGAGTTGAAGATATTCCACCCATTGTTCGAAGGCGTTGTAGAGAAATTGCGGTGACCCTGAGGGTCGATGTCTCTAACTGAAAGAGCCGTAGCCTGTGGAATAGCGAGCGAAATCTCGAGGACTGGTTGCGAAACCCTCCTGGCCGGGAGACATTGCGAAGTTGCGAATGTCCTATTGCCCTCTCTCCTCTTGCAACTTGATGTCTTTATCCTGCATGTCGCATCTCCAGAAGGCCATCTCATACCAAGATTCGTCCCATATCCGCGTCGTTGCTGGGTTGCTTGTGCGCATTGCGCCAGCGGTCGCTCGAATGCATTGGTGACTTGGGCCCTCAGGAAGCTCAGAACCGACGGTGATGGGGCGGCGACTCTATGAAGCAAAGTAGGCTTCATAACTTTCCATACGTAGAGTTCCGTATACGACAGCGATCCATACGGTCGTTGTTGAAGTCGTTCGAGAATATCGCTCACGTCTCGCCCGCACGTCATTGGCGCTCGGCGATCTTGGAAAATCATTTCGCGCTAGTGACGTCACGTGCGGCCGCGTTCATTCCCATGCATCGTTCGCAAACTATGACATTGCGAACACAACGTCCGTTTTCTGCTTTGGATCTACCCCTATCGATGGCATGTCTCATCCGATCTATAACGCGCTGATACGAACCCATCACATAACTTCCCGCAAGAAAGTGGCCAAGCTGAAAGCTGCTGCATCCAACTGTCACATATACGCTCTACTACGCTATGGTGGCTGTCCAGGCATCATGTATTGCCAAGGCTCCGAAATAGGTGTAAGGGAATGGGTAGCAAGTGTTCAGAGACTGCGTTACAAGGATTTTCAACTCGTAAAGAAGCCTGCTGGAAAGGAGGTTGAGGGGGAAAAGGCGGAAGGCAACGCCGCATACGGAAAATTAGAAGAAGCAGAGAGCGTGAAAGAATTTGGGGTTAGTATGCAGAAGATGGGTGTTTGGAATTGGTGGAGGAAGGGCATGGGATACGTGGGTGACGACTCAAGCTTCTAGGTCTTGAAATCTACCGCAATATCAGGTCAATCGGCATACATGGCCTTGCAATCAACGAAGGAGTCGGTAAAGGTACTTCCACGATACGTGAAGGTATTACCTCAGATCCGATGGCGAACAGACGACTTCGGGGAAGATGGTATCGTTCAAGCTTCTCTCACCTGCCTGACAGCTTCGGCTATCGCTAGCTGATCATCCGGTCGGTAATATGTATACCTACCACATACGTGATCTGTTCCAGGACTCTACCATCAACTCTACCCTATACTTTCGAGTATACAGTATCGACGAAGCATCCCTCAAAGACCATCACGAGTCTCCAGGCCATCTACATCATGACCACACCATCAAGTGCTGTCAGCCCTGGCGATAGCCTACAGAATACATCAGATGTTCAATCCACCCTTGCAGCTACGAACGAAGACTCCATTTTCGGCAGTGGGTGTTACAATGGAGAGTCACTCGAGTTCCATGATGAGCCACTTGACCTCCAGAACAAGAGAAAAATTACCGATCCTGACCTCGAAATCGTTACGGTCGACAGGCAGTACGATCTGACCCTGATCGTAGGGTCTCCGGAGCACGTTGGTGGTCAAAAGGCCTATCAAGTCAACAAAGGCGTCTTTCGACATGCTAGCAAGGCCTGGGACGCCATGATGAGCGGCAATTGGGCTGAGAGCGACATGTCCGAGATCGCCTTTCCTGAGGATTCAGCCTACGCCTTCCATATTGTCCTCCGAATCGCTCACTGGCAACTTCAAGAGCTACCTGCAACGCTATCGCAGCAGGAGCTGGTACAGATCGCGGTTTTGTCTGACAAATACGACCTCGAGCGTCTCCTTCATGCTGCAGCAGAGTTGAAGAACTGGATCCAACAACACAAAGACGGTGGTATATCTTGGCCTTCCGACATCGATCTTCAAGACTTTACGATGATTACGGCCGCGTTCGGGCTCACGGCTGACTACGAATACCTGATCAATAAGCTGGCCATGGAGATCTCCGTCGATAAAGACAAGCGTTACTGCGTGGTGCACGATGATAAGCTGGTGCATGTCCGAGCTGACTTCCCCGCCCGTATCCAAGGTGAGTACACAGACCGATATCAGTCAAGAAATAAAAAGATTGAACACCCTGGAGCCTACGTTGACGTTGGATCATCTACTCTGCATGTTTTCATCTTGATGTAGGCTGCAGGTCTGTTCAGTGTTTTTCCTTGCATGATGCCTTACTTTTGCCATCTCATAGATGCTAATCCTTCATATAGCCCAAGCCGGTCAAATTCGTACCGCTGTACTTCAAGAGCTCCTACAGACATGCAAAACCGCCTTGCATAACACTTTCACCAAGGATGTCGGCAAGTGTGGATCGAAACTTTGTCCATTGACCCAATTTGGCTTGACGACTAAAGTCTTGGACGCCGCAGAACTTCATCCAATTCCAGACAATTTGTCTTCGATGCATCTCAGTATCTTGGCATACTGGACCTACTTGAACAACACCGGAATCGACTATGACGGTCTCCTACCATCCCGCTGTCGGGCCGCAAAACTCAATTGCGTAGGAGACTACGGTATTCTGAAGGAAGCCCGCGATACTATCAAGCGCTACGCCCATCAGGATCTATGGGCCGAGTGGAAGGCTGTACGTATGCGTTCTTTGAGTAACTAAGACCTCCGACTAATGATGGGTAGAAGCATTACATCTGATCCAATGCCAGTCGTCTCTGTTCTTTTAGCCTCCATGAGTTTCTCTGAGTTGGACATTTCTTTTCATCTTACATCGAGTCTTTCGGAAAAGTTACATGCTCTCTATTCTCTATTTTTGCTGCGGGAGTTGAGAATTACTTGATTTTAGCCAAAATAAAAGTTCGTCTTAGTGAATTTCGTGCCCTAACTTGCAGTATACATGACACTTTAACTTGATAACTACACAGGTTCCGAGACGATGTAGGCTCCTGCCCTAATATCTTTTTTGAGACATGTGACACATATTGTAGCTACCCCTATTCACGAGCTCATCCCAACCGAATCTTTCTGCGGACTTTGGGAACCTCCTCTTTTTTCAAGCCTTTCCTACTCCCCAACAGGCAGACTCGCTCCCAATGGTCTCCAAAATTCCGGATGAGGAGTGCGCATCCGTTATTCCAGAACCCACGAAGCCACTGACTATCAATGCCTCCTCTCAAGCTCGTGCCATCGAGTTTGGGGAAATGCAATGCTAGAAGCGAGCCTATGGGAAAATCCTCCTCAGTCTCTACATTAGATTTCGTGTAGCTTGGTCTTTCCACTGATCCGAAAAATTCTCGCGCACTTTCCCTTAGTGTTGACGCATCGATAGAGTAGTAATGGGTGTCAACTTGGTCCCAGTGTTTACTAACGACCCGAGATGTCAACGTTTCGAGATGTATGAATCGACTCAGTTGATTAGCGTTCTCGTTTGATGATTGAACTTGAGTGTAGTCCTGGAGGTTTGCATAGTCGGCTTGATAATTCGACCACTTTAAGAGCCGACCAGATGCAAGTTCTACCTCGATATGGATAGCCTCCTCTTTAGCCGTAGGCATGTTGTACTCGAATGCCCGATGTACATCAACATGTTGTACCTGACTGTTGTAGCCAGTCCAGGACCAGCTAGGAAATCCTGCCCGACGAGAGGAAAGACCGATCACGACCCAGCGCAGACTCATTTCGAAACTGGGAGAACTGGACAGCGGTGACACTGGGTCAGAGGTAAAGAAGGGAATGCCCCAAAGATGAGAAATACCCTTTTGCCGTCGAAAGTAGGCCAAAATACCGAGTAAAGCTTTAAGAATATCGCTCTGATGAGATAGGGTTCGTGCGGAGTACTCGAAAATGCACGTCCATACGTGCAGTCCTCTGATTGAGTGTGTCCTCGTCTTGCGCAGCACAGTACCTGGGACAGGCCTTCCATCGGGCAAACGGTCCGACAGTAATTGCTCCAAGCGGCTTTTAGAAACCGACTCGCTCTCTTCTTGAAGACCGTTAACTGATTCGAAAAATGTCCCTTGGTTTGTGAAATAAAGCCGCCGCTGTGAGAGGAGGGCCTCTTGATACGTCCAGGCTCGTGTCGCCCAGACATCGGAATGGATTTCGGAAGAGTTTGAAAGTGATTGTAGACGTCCAAGTCCAAGGACTCCGATACCTGGATTCGAATTGCGCTGTCTAGACACCCCTGGCAGACCAAAGTAAGGATCTTTGCCGGCACATGCCACGATTGTAAGAAACGAGTTGTGATACACTTCGTCCATCCTACTGATTTGCAAACTTCGAAGGTGTCCATTGTTTTGAGCTATGCAATACCTGTCAACCCAAAGATAACGGATGTCCAGCTCGTTGCAAACGTCAATGCTGTCTTGAATCGTATCTGGCAGATGTAACGGCAGTCGATCACCGTTCATCTCATCTAATGAAGACAGTGAAGAAGGGCCCCAGACATAGCTCAGAGTTGCGTAACGCTCTTCGTTGGGTAATGGAACAAGTTTGCGCGTATTGCAGTCGATGACGGTGAGGGCCAGGCTTGCGCTAGCCCCTCCCCTATACCACGGAGCTTGTTCCGTGTGCATTTCTCTCTTCAACCACTCAAAAATTCGTGCGGAATCGAGCCTCGAGGACGATGCTTGGAGCTCATGAGTCGGCAATCTTTCGTTATCTATGCAGACAAATGGAGAGACTTCAACTGTTTCACCTACTCTTGAAGTTTTTTTTTGAACTTATGGCCATCAAAACAGTCCCCAAAGTTTCCTTTTCTTTCGTTGGCGGGTAGCACCAGGCTCCTACTCTTGCAGGTTCTCTCATGTTAGACGTGGTGTTCATACAGATAGACCACGTGCCATGAGTACTGCGTACTCTGCACCGCTCTGGCAAACATTCTGTGAAGAAATCACAGAGCCCGCATCCTCCTGGAGTCATATAAGCATGGTATCGGTAGTTGCCGTTATCAGTACTTTCTCTATCCTTTAGGTTGGTAACGCCAAACAGACGCTCAATCTGAAACTCTTGGCAGTTGTCGCAAAATAAACTCGGAGTGACGACCTTCATAGTCGCGACCGGAAGGAATTGGTCTTTTGGTGTTTTTGAAAGGTAACATATGATGTGTTCTCGGACAAGGATGCGTTCCGACTTGCCAGCGTCCGTGGAGTATGGGCCGAACGTTATCGGCGATGATTACGCTCGTGCTGATGGATAAGTCGCTTCTAAAACTATGAAAACGATGAGCATAAAGATGCGCTTGGGGGGCATGAGTGCAGGATGTAGAGCTGTAATCGTGTACAGAATCTTGCTCAGAAGGCTACATCGCTGTTGCCTATTATCTCGCTTACGGCTGAAGAACCCGGGAAGCCACCCACGTGCGCCTGTCGTCATCATCAATTCCTGAACAGCATACGAAATCATCAGGTAGGAACCTGCAATCATCTCATACAAGACCCTGAACACGTCTAGAGCCTACGTCGGCGTTGGATCATCTACTTTGCATGTTTTCATGTTAATGTAGGCTGCAGACCTGTTCAGCTTTTTCTTAGGTTAACGTGTAATTAAGGTTCTGTGTACAATAAATTACAACGACGTGTTGATGGGTATGCTACGCTAATGCGCTATGAACGACTGAACAACTCTCTCCTCCACTAGTACTCCTTCGCCAACTTACTCCTCGCGCGGAGCAGATGTCCATACTTGAACATGACGAACGGAATCAAACTCAGCACAGTTCCGAACATCGCAAGGATCAAACCCGCATACTGACTTCCTACGTTGTGGAAGAAAGCGCTCGCGAAAAGTGGGGTAACAGCACCGAGCGTGTTCCTCATTAATCCCTGACCAGCGATAGCCGAGGAAGATGTCTCGCCATAACAATCGGCAGTGTATGAGTAAGTGCTCTCGAAGACGAAGAAGATACCGAATGCGATAGGTGCGAGACCGATGACGGGGCCAACCCAGCTCAGATATCCGTATTGCGTGAAGGAGTAGATGAAGAGACCGATGGGCAGCCAGACAGCGCCGAACATGGCGCCATAGAGACGGTGTTCGGGAACGATGCGAACGTTGGGGTCTTCTTGGAGTTGGTTGTACTTACGCATCTGGAGGTGGTGGGCAGCCCAGCCGAGGAAAGTACCGATGGCGAGAGAGATGTAAGGCAGACCGCTGACACCTTCAGACCAGCCACGCTTCTCGGTGAAGGTGATCGGAATGACCGAAAGGAACAAGAAGACGACAGCCCAGCAGAAGGCGATCCAAAGACCAAAGGCGAAGACGACGGGTTCTGTGACAAGCATGCGGATGGCCTTGACGGACGAAGCCTTCAGCATAGACTTGACATCGGGGGTGTAAATGTCATCTTCCGCAACGTATCGCTCATCGCCAGTTGCCTTTTGCAGCTGCTTGGCTCGCTTGTGTAGTCTGGCACCGCCACGTGTTTCGGGGAAAGCGACGAAGATGAGGATCAGGAGAGGAATATTGGCGAGACCCTGGATGCCCTCAACCCATCGCCATCCGAGCGCTTGGTCGATAAAGCCGGCGTAGATGGGTGCAGCGACAGTACCGAAGATGGCGACGAAAGCGAACATGGCCATCGGTCGGCCACGCTTGTGGGGTTCGTACATGTCGTCGAAAGTACCGCCGACGAGGATGGTACCGACGCAACCGAAGAGACCGAGTAGTAGGCGGAGGCCGATGATGGTGGAGATGTTCTGTGCGAGCGCGAGACCAATGAAGATAAGCGAGAAGCAGAGGAAGGCACTGGCGTATACTATCTTGCGTCCGACAAGCTCACAGAAAGGAGCCAGTACCATGGGTGCGATGGCACAAGAGATGTTGAAGGTGAACAGTCCAAGCTGACCGTAGATTGTGTCGACACCGAACTCCTCGCACATCCTGTTGATGCCCGAACTGTATGCCGTTGTTGCGAGACCGATGAACAGTGTCATCAAGTTCAGCATCGTGGTGATACTGCGCTTGTACCAGGGGTTCCAGTTGAACGGGTTCTCCTTGTCACCAGTCGCGAAGCTGAGTACGATGTAGTCCTTGCCCTCATGGTGGACCATCTCGGTCAATGTAAGAGGCATGTCGCAGTCGACCTTCTTGATCTCGCCACAACCAGGATCGATGTCCTCGATATCATCGGTAAGATGCTTGCCGCCTGCGATTCTTCCAACAATGAGCTCGCCCTTCTCGTTGCGCAATACTTCGGAGTTCATGGAAGGAGCCTCTTCTTTGCCGTTGGCTTCATTCTCTAGTTTGCTGTTCACTCTGGAGAGCAATGCGGGTGTCGTTGCACCAGTGTTGGCAGCTGTGTTGGCAGCTGTTTGTTGTGCAGTCGTACCGGCGATTGTGGCGGCAATGGAACCATTGCGAGGGGTGGTGATCGAACCATTGCGAGGTGTGACGGGTGCACTGCGAGCAACTCTGTAGGAAGAATTCGCTCTAGACGCTGCAAGAGATGGAGGTCGCGATGACTTGTGGTTGAAGGAGGGACCGTAGTACCCAGACATGTTGATCGACGATTAAAGTGGAGGTTCCTGCTTGGAAAACAAAGGAATGGGCGCGGAGTGACGACCGTATTCAGAGAGAGGAATGGGATTTGGGAGACGGAAAGCAGATATGTATATCCTGCTTGTCGACACCGGCGAGGGACGGCATCGTCGCCACTAGGGGCGGTGTGTGGGATGGCATTCGTCCCGTCCATGGCCTGACCGTAAACACCCGACAGGCTGGTTCGAGGACGAAGGATCACTACAAAGGGGTATCCCAGGTTCATCGTCTTCGACGTCATAGTATCGGTGCACAAATGCCCAATAGATTCACTTAGTGCCATTACGAAGCGTGGACGGACGAGAAAAATCTGCTATCTCTAACGCGTACGGACACTATGTGCTCTAGCGTTCCAGGACTGTGAGAAGAGTTTGGTGTTGAGGCTCTGCGGGACTCCACTTAGTGGGCGGTCCGGTCGGCAGGATCACGGCATGACGTCGCGCGTGGATAGCCTATGCCAAAATTTGCATAGGTATCGGAGAGGCCTAGATTGTAGCCTATCTTCGGCAGCCGTGCATGTCCGAGCACGCGTGTAACGGGCGTTCAAGTGGTCTGATCCAGACGTTCTTCGCGTATGACTTCAGTCACATCGATGATCGTTGGGTGACCTCCACCGTGTGCCTCACGATTTTACACGATAGCAAAGCTCGGTTGGCTCAGTCACTCCTGCATAATCTGTCAGATATACGGGGCTGTCGCATAATGCATGCTTACTTCATATATGCCTGTTCCACCTTGAGGCAATACTGACCTCTCCGATGACAGCGCGAGCTATCTCGTGTACGATCTTTTCGTCCTCGAATATGTGCACTGGCGACTATGGCGCCATCTGACGATTGCAGCGTTGAACCGATGAATGCGAGATGCATGTGTGTCGAAGCGACGGTAGAAGCGTTGCTTCTTGGATCCCAGGTGGCACGTGGGAGAGTGGCGGGTTCGCATCTGCACGGACTAGACGTCCACGAGCCGAAGATTACCCACGACTTGTTATTGCTGCTGCGTCTATTCCAGTCCGGCCCAAGACTTGTTCAGCACAAGCACTTATCAATAGAGGAGACTGAACCAGTGCGCTGGCGGTCTACTGCAGTGAAAACCCGAGATCGAAGCTTTCACAAGGCATTGTATACATCGAGATAAAGTCGCTCACATCGGTCTCTGAGGTGTGTATATCATTCATTGGTGAAATGTGGTGCGAGCGACGAAACAAGGTACCTAGGTCTCGTGACTACAATACTCTGGGTGCAGAACCGTGTTCCTCGTCGATGACGATCACCGTCCGTGGCAGTTGTCAGTATGATGACACCAATGTAGATCCGTATAGTCGGCGCAGTGTCCATGCTTACTGCAACGGTATCGCTGCATACCCCAGGAATGCGGCGAACCTCCAAGGTTAGTGACTTCACTAAGATGACGGAACGCGGCGTGATTAGACAGAACTATTCGTAGAGGACAAATCCGATGACGTGCCCACATCATCGATGCGATCATCACAGTTTGTACGCAGCGCGAGGAACGAGGTGTTTGTTTTGTCATGATCGTGCCATTGTTTTGTATGATTCCCTGATGAACCCCTGGTCGTTATGAGACCAGCATCCGAATGCTGCAGTGAGCCTTTCATCGGACCATGGCTGCCGATGCAGAGAAAACCCTCGAAGAACTCCACCCAATGCTCAATGTTCCCTTAAACCTCAGCAATCTCTCGGAGACGACGGATCGTTGACCTGGTGGCGGCGGCAGCGGGAGTGCTGTTGGTAGCGGTTAGCGCTATCCTGATAGGATCTGCAGCCAGTCCTTGAACAACGGCGCATGGGGTTGGTGGTGTGCAGGAAGTCTTACGAGACGGTGTAGGCTCCTCCAGCGGTGGTCTTGCGGCAAGACCTGCAGTTCCAGATACCGACGGCCTCACGCTTGACAGAGTTCTTTCCGCAGAATTGGCAGACGTAGCGGGCGTGTTGTGTGATCTATCGCAGGTGAGTGACTTGTTCTAGTGAGGCTGTACGGGTCGTGTGGGATTGCGCACCTCCATCTTCTTGACCCTAGATATTGTCAGTATAGCTGTCCCTGGCTCTGCGATTGCGGCGAGGGAATACTTACTGCTTACGGAGCGAGGCACCGTAACGGGTACCGTACTTTCCGGTGATGCCGACCTTCTTTGTGCGCTTCGTCATTTTGGCGGTTGTGATGAGTTGACGAGTGTAGAAGCGTCTGGGTGTTGAATTCGATGACCTTCAAAGTGGTGTGGGGCGCCAAAAATCGCTAAACCGGGGTCTTGGCGTGGTGCGGCACCGGAACAACCCTGCCTCCGGTGCGAGAGGCCTGAGACACCGAGACACAGCATTCCATTTGATTCTCGAAGTACTGCATCATCGTCGCCGGCTTCTGATCAAGCAATCATGAGGGTTGTATCACACAGATGCGACGACTGCATCCTACACCCAAGTCTCGTTGTCGCGCTGTGTACAGCCGAGTCCTCTCGCTGATTCTAGCACACTTCCAAACCGTTACTCCAACCAGAATGAGCATTGAATCCACTCATACTAAAAGCTGCGGTTGTATGAAAATCTGTCAGCCTGGGAGTAGTTCTCGTGGAGTCTCTGAGTTGGAACGCGCGGTTCAAGGGCACGAAGGGCTCGGCAGTGACACCTGAGTTTCGCAACAACATCTCAGGCACAGTACCGTCTCGCCTACTTGTCGCAACCCAGAGGCAACCAAGGGTGTGCCGCCGATGCGCGAATCTCAGTAAAGCCGATCGTTTGTCAGAAGCGCCCGGCTGCCTGATTGCCGAAACGAGATGAAACCAAAACAGCTGACAAGCACAGCCGGGCGCCAACAAACCACCCAAATTGGTGCGATCGTGCGCTTATCGTCTGGAGATCAGGCAGTATTCAGATGCCAAGGTCTATTTCCACCGGCGTCTGCCGGACACAACGGTCTTCCGGGGTTTGGGGCGCAGTGGACTGTGTGGGGAGGACTACGCGGCGTGAACATCGCCGTTGGAGTACAGAGTATCCAAACATGGTGGAGGGGATATATATCCTGGGGCTGCATTGTACTTTGAGAGGGAGTATAACACCATCGATTAAGCGCGCTCAACCCTAATCATTTCCACCTAGCATTCTCTCAAATCTACACAGTATGGCTATTCGCTTCCTCAAACATGCAACTTTTATTGCTGCCTTCGCAGCATTTGTCGCAGCGCAAGACGACACCATCATACCCGAAGACTTAAGATCAGGCTTCCGTTCAGGCGGAGACGAAGTACAGGTCTCTTTTACAGGCGAAGCAATTAATGGCTTCAAGGATGGGACCGTGTTCGAGAAAGATGGTTAGTCTTTTAGCTCGACCTAGGCTATAAAATCTAACATCGTGTAGCTGTAGCAAAGGAGCCCACATTCGCTCTTGGCGATAGCAGTGGCATCTCCCCCGGCACCCTGTACACGATCATCATGGTCGATAGCACATGTCCAAATGCTCGAAAACTCCACTACGCTCGGGCGAACTTCAAAAACAACTTCGACATCACCAACATAGAAACTGATTCACCTGCTGTTATGGATTACGTTGCTCCTGGCTCCGTCGGCGAGAAAGGAGACGACCGACAGTACAGTTTCCTGATGTATACGAACCCAGGACGGAAAGAGATTACGGATCTGCAACTACCAGGAGACGACGAGGCCTTTGATATTACAAAATTCCAAGACGACAATGGATTGGGGGACGCGATGGCTGGAGTAGGGATGGTCGTGAAGCTTGGTGGTCAGGCAGACTGTGCAGGTGGCAGCGCAGAAGCGTTACCTAGTAGCCTGCCAACACCGAGACCAGCGAGTAGCACGACAGCTAGAGTGTCTACTGCTACTGGTGGGTCAGATGCGGCTGCAAGCGCCACACCCACGGATAACGCGAACGTGCCTGGAGACGCGGCCTCGCCTTCTTCAGCTGCGACCCCTACCCGTACATCGACAGCATCAGGTGGGCCAGCGAACTCGGTCGTCCCGTCGAGCGGCATTCCTCCATCTTCAGCCGTAGAACCCCCGGCTACTGTATCAACAATTGTTTTGTCCAGCGCGGAGGGAACAGGTTCTCCAACGGCAGCTGCTACTGCGCCAGAGCAGACTGAGAATGGTGCCCCGAGAAAGATGTATTGGCCAAGATGGGCTGTGGTTTTCGTATTGTTAGTTTCTGGTAGCATGTTCATCTCATGAGTCAGGGAGTAAGATGTAATACCATGGAGGAATAAATACCGACATAATTTAGCGTTGCTTTATTACACGTACAACAATATGAGCTTAAGCTACTTAATTACCTCCAAGCGAAGCCATATCTGCAATTTCCATGCAGGCCCCCTCTGTATAGGTCCGGCCGCCTTCTATCTACAGTCATTGTACAACTACCACATTACATCTTGATCCTCCATTTACTCTTTGACAGCCTCCGCGTAACTCTTGTCCAACGAGCCATTCTTCTTGATCAGCTCTCCAACGATGAACGGTACACAATCTTGGGGGCCGTAGTACTTTAGATCAAACTTATCCCATTCACCTGCGTCCCTCAAGAAGTCTAGCGTATGCCTCTGGAGTTCACACCCACCCAAGAAGAATGGCCATCCAAGGATCGTATACACCAGTTGCATGAAGCGTGCAGCGACTCTGCCTTCGGTTCTCCAGGGATTCGCTACGTGCTCGCAGATCACCATGCGACCGCCGGGCTTGAGCAGGTTGTATAGTCCCTTAATAGTTTGCTCTGGGTGGGGAACACCGCACAGCACGCGAGTGCAGCAGATCTCATCGAATACACCATCAGATGCCAACCCGCCTTTTCCACTAACATCCAGAATCCCGCTCTTGTGCAATGCTGGAATTAGACTCTCCGGCTCCGCGCCACAGACCATGGCGTGGAACTTGCTACCAAACCCTCTCTTCTCCGCGTTCTTCAACAATCCTGGGTGCAAGTCTTCGGCAGGCTCAGCCCCATACACAGCAGTGATAATATCCGGGTTAAAACGTGAAAGCATCTCTCCGGATCCAGGGCCGATGTCGAGGACTACGCCTTTGCACTGGGACAAAAGCGAGAATGTAGGGCCGGGCATTTCAGCAGACATTGCTTCGCCGTTGTTCTTCCAGAGGCGGGCGAAGGCCTTGAACCGGAGTTTGGTAATGTTGAAGAGCGAAAAAGGGCGCCAGTCATAGAACACGACTTCAAACATGGTCATTACGAAGTCTATGTACAAGTCAGTCTAGGTGCCCTAAACGATAGTTGCAATGCTACTTACGATATGCTGCTATGAAAAGCAATATGGACGGGCGGAGAAGCGTCGGAACACGCTCGCCCAGCCATTGTGACGCTGTCATGATTTCTTTGATCCTGTATGTCTCGAGATTACGATTATAAGATACTTCGGAGGCGGATCCGCAGTCGCAACGGCAATCAATGGATGAAGATGCAAGTGCAAAAGTGGAGGAAAGGAAACAGAATCCAGAATCCCAAAAGGAACATCATCAGCTAAGCTCCATGTCCTAATGGAACGCTCGGGAACAAATGCTAGTCAGGCATTGTGGTAGTCGAGGACATGATAGGTCAGTTGGGGGGTTCAAGATACGGACAGGGCGTGTGTGACGTCGACGCGCTAGTGGCAGGAACAACCGAGGCGCGGATCTGAATAATGCGCATTGCGAGCTGTGACGCCTGCGACCATCAACACATTGGCAGCTGTCTACACACACAATGGCCGAAGGAAAGAGAACGCAATTCGCGCTAGTCACGGGGTAAGTACTGCTACAAGTCGCAACAGTCGTAGGCTTAGCTCTTCCCGGCTCCAACTGACGCGAGCAGCTGTACGCCCGGCGGCATTGGGCACTATCTCGCACTGGAATTCGCCGAACGAGGTCAGCATAACACCATGTCTTCACGATTCTTGGTTGCTAATCGGTGTATGTAGGCTTCCAAGTCCTGGGCACCGTCCGCGATCCGTCCAAATACACCTCGCCGCACCCCAACATCACATATCTACCCCTCGAACTCCCCCACAAGGAATCCATACGCGCACTCCACCAGCGCGTCACTGAGATCACAGGAGGCAAACTCGACGTACTGTACAACAATGCCGGACGCAACTATGTCGTACCAGCGCTGGACTACGACGAGGATGAGCTGCAGGAACTTTTCCAAGTCAACGTCTTCTCCGTCATGGAGATGTGCAAGACCTTTACCCCTCTTGTGGTCGAAGCGAAGGGTACAATTGTACAGACAGGGTCGTTAGCTGGCATCATGCCTTATGTGTGGGGTGCACCATACAATGCCTCCAAGGCCGCACTGCACGCCTACTCCGACACCCTGCGCGTCGAACTCGCTCCGCTAGGCGTACGCGTCGTCAACGTCGTGACGGGCGGCGTCACATCGAACATCGCGCGAACACATCGAACTCTGCCACCGGGCTCCTACATGCAACCGCTTGCTGCTGAGTACGAGCGAAGATTGAAGCATAGCCAAGAATTGGGCATGGATACCAAGCAATACGCAAGCAGTTGCGTGAGGCAGGTGCTCGCTGGAGACGGCATACTCTCCAAGACGAGATGGATATGGGAGGGTAAGATGAGCTGGGTCGTGTGGTTCGCGTGGACATACCTACCGACTGCGGCGCTTGATCTTTACTTCACAAGGACGTTCAAGCTGAACAAGCTGAGAGGGACTGCTGGGCCGGATAAAAAGACACGATAAGGAAACGCGATGGCCATGAGCGGCTGCAAGCATTGGATGATGCCAATCAGACTCAGTTCCCGTGTGACCCAATCCTTTGTGGAACAGGCCGGCCATACGGTCTGGTTACGATCAGTCTTGGTCTTTGGCAATACACCGTATTCCATTCCCCGAAGATGCAGATTCATTTGCTGATGGGTCATTTTGAGCACATATAGCATACGTCATGTGTGTTGTAGCACAAACGAAAATGTTCATCGCTTTTTCGATGCACGATGCACCATCCGGACGACTACACGTCGTCGCCCGGGAGGGTGCATGCATGTGCCAAGAGTCTCAACCACACAGTAATCTCCTATTTGTTTGCTTGGAGACAGCTTCCTAACCTTTATACCCGCATATTGCAAACCTCTGCGCATGTACAATCATTGCGAGTTAATCGACAGCATGTCCACCGAGGCCATTGCAAGTCGTCCATCGCTTCCCGACCTTCCCAATGAAATCCTCACTCTCATCTTCGATCACTTGTTTGACGGCCAGCGCAGGCAAGCTAGGCTGCATGCGCGTGATCGCAAATACAGCCTTTCGACGACCTACGCAACTCTCTATTCTTTAGCACGCACCTGTCGCACCTTGTCCCACGTCGCAAGAGATATCCTGCGTCAGAAGTTCGTATGGGAGTTCCGCCATCCATTCGGACCTTTCGCACAGGGAGCTCGGCCTGGGCCTTATCATCATACATATCCAGATTGCAGGCACATCAAAGTGTTGAGCGATGCTGAGATCGATGGAAGGCCACTTTACGAAGGACCACCAAAAGAGGCGCTCGAGTCAGCCTTGATGACCCAACGAGGCTGGCCAGATGATGTACGGCATATTCTTGCGGAGGCACTCGAGGGACAACCGGCTGCGGTTGAGCTCGCGTTGGTTGTTGCCAACTCACACCCAATCTACGAGAGTTCATCATGGACGCCCTTCATGCAACATCGCGCTTTGGCGGGTTCCTCGGCGATGCCCCCATATGGCTTTATCCTATCATCCAGGTTGCGCAACGAAATCTCATCAAGAGTGTCAACAACCCATTCTACAACGAGCTCCGGGCTATCGATATAAACATGCAGAATGGCGCTTGCTACAGTTCAACTGTGGCATGCCTCTTTGTTTTACCGAGTCCTCGAAAACTTCGTCTAAGCGTGAAAGCAGGGGTGTGGTCGATGTTAGAAGGAGAAGATTGGCCAATTCAGGAGAGGTCCTCATCGGTCTCCACCCTCATACTCCACAGAGTCAAGATTTCGGCTATACATACGAAGCTCATGATCATGTCCTGCAAAGAACTATCGAGATTTGAGTATGTGCGGGACTCGAGTAATGATTCGTTACGCGGCTTGCCGGAGATCATGTCTGGTCTCGAGCAGCAGCAAGACAAGCTACGCATCCTACGTCTCGACTTTACACATCGCGACCCACGAGATGCCCCTGGTCTGAACCACGCACGCATCGATGGATTCCACCGATTATATGCTCTGGAGAAGCTCACCACGTCGTTTCAAATACTGCTCGGTAGGCCCTCAATGGATTATACCGGCGATGGAGGCTGGCAGTACCCTCAAATTCGGGATGTACTACCCCATAGTCTACAGGAGTTGTCATTAAGAGTGAAGTCTACGACATTATCCCAAAATTATCATGATGGCTATCATCGCCTCTTCTCCAGCGCACTTCCCTTGCAAACAAACGGTCTACGCCTCAAGAAGGTCCATGTAGCGTACTCAGACAGGAAAGGGAGGGCTCCTCCGTTGCCATTCAGCTTCTGGGATGTCAAGGACTTGTTTGTCGCACACGGAGTCAAGTTTGACTATCGCATTTTGATCCACACCAAGCTAGGAGGTACGTAAGCCCTCATTTCAGCCCTTCATCTTCATTCATCACACCGGCTACTACTAGTAAACGCTCGTATCATATGTTACTGCCTTATTTGCATAGCGCTGACATTGCTAAACAGAAGATGCGTACGTCAATTATATGGCTTCAATGCTCAAGAGATACGGGCCGAAGGCAGTCGAAGTGGCTCATCACTTTCACTTCCATCCAACCCAACTCGTGCAGAAAGTACTATCTGAACTAGCCTATCCTGAAGATTGGATAAGCAGCGAGGAAGGCCGGAAGTATATGTTCGCGTCGTGAGCTATTTATAAGATTAGCATCACTAGCAAGACCCTGGTTCTTCGATTCCCTTCATCCTGCTGAGTAAGACCGATGCTTGTTCGGGTAGACACAAAGCTTAACTTTTGCTTGTTGAACGGGACCATCGCACCGAGCCGGCGTCATCCGTTCTGTAACGTAGCATCGTATGCCTGAAGATCTCCCGTGTCAGACATATTCTTGGGGTGAAGCAACGACCTATATCCCCGTCTCTTACTCCCAACACACCAAAACTCAAACTATGACGTCGCAACTACTACATCCACCCTCCGCCTCACTAACGGAATCCCGCTCCGAAATATAATCCCACCTGCAAGCGAAAACCCTCATCGCAGCCCAACCCCACGAAGCGCCACAATGGCCTCAGGTACATGACACTTGTACCTCCACCACCAGAACCCACAATCTCGTTCTTTTTTCCCCATCGACGATTAAAGGGCGCATCGCATGTGATGTATCATACAATGTTCTAGTGTGTTTCCACGCACAGCCCACCCCAATTAATTATATATTGCGAGCATACCCCAATAGCGCCGTTTTCGCGGATCAGGTACCTATATCAGCCGGTTGTTATTACCACGTGAGGGAATGCGCACCTTGGCGATCGGACGGGGTGGACTATGTGGGGCCAAGACTACCGTGCGCCGTGTATGTGGTAGTGTGTGGGATGTAGTGGAGTGGTTAGTACTTGCGAGGATGGTGGGTGCAATGGTGGGATCTGGGCCTTGGAGGCGGCTGGTGAGCCGGCTGTGTGGTAGGTGGTCGATATCGTTATCTGAGACTTGTATTACCACCGAGATATGGAATTTCGTTTTGCTGACTGTGTTATTGGATTACGTTGATGTCACATGCAAATTTGATAGTTGTGAGAGCTAGAGTCGAGATGATGTTGCGTGTTTTGCTATTATACTTGCATTACTACCAATGTGAAAGTGAAGTCAGAAATGCCCTTTGTCTACCCAATGCACCTCTAAGAGAAAGACCAAACTCCATCTGCAAGATGCGCAATGCCGCTATGTTCCTCAACATCCTGTAGTTCATATCTCTCTGTACTATGTTGAATCGACCCGTCTCCGTCTAAGATTGAGTTCATGTCAAAACTCTAAAAGTCCCAGAGTGTACCGAAAGCATGCATGCCCTCCTTGGCACACCCCTGCATCATCTCATCGTTGCCCTGGCTGTTGCTCGTAATGAAGATGACCTCAGCGCCGAATCTCTTCCATGTATCTCTCAACAACTCCATTGTGTCTGGGCGGCCACCCCGCTTCTTGCTGTCCCAGAGAATCATGCGCTCGGGCTCGATGTGCTTGTGGATAAGGCCTGTGACGGTGGGGCCGAATGTGCGCTCTTGGTCGGAGCCGATCCAGATGAGAAACCAGTTGGGGGATTGAATGCAGGTGGAAAGGGCAGCGCCGATGCCAGTACCGGTGCAGATACGGATGCCGCGTTTGAACATTGCGGAGGCGTGGCCGACGCCGGCTGTAGTCGTGTTAGCAATGGAAGTACAAGTAGAGTAATGCAAGAACATACCGAACTTGAGCTGGCGTGTCCATACAGTCTTAGGCGGGTTCGCGACGAGGTTCTTGGTGAAGTCTCCTTGAACACCACAGATCATGTAGTGATGGGTAGCATTGCGTCCCTCGCTGATGATGCCGAAGGCGTGGTACTCCATGATGGACGTGCGACTGATTCGTCCTAGAAGACCTTGCTGCATGCCGCGCTCGAACTTGAGGACAGCGACTTTTGGTGAGGGGACCTCGACTTCGACTGGTACCTCTCTGAGGGTGACCCATGGGATGAGAATGCTAAGCTTGGTCAGTACGAGAAGCTGATAGAAGTATGCGCGCTCTTACAATACTGTCATGAAGACAGCGAACCATAGCTCTTGTGCACTGAGTAAGCTGTGGGCGTCGGTCCTCCACTCGCCACGCTTGATGTCGTAGGTGTTGCCCATGACCACGAAAACCCATGTCATCTAGGGATCGTTAGTATGAGTTCTCGGAAGAACGCAATCGGGATGCATACTGCGAGGCCTAGCCATCCAACAAATCGGTGATGCTTCTCGAAAACGTTGTGATAGGTGCTGACCAGGGCGTAAGCATGGTGTCACAGAGTTACACGTTCGTTGGAACTACTCACTTGCGAACCCAAGGGAAGGCGCTCAGGACCGAGATGATGATGAAGACGTTGGTGATGATACCGCTAGCGATCACAGCAGGGTGCTGTACGGCACGATATCTGATGATGTCGACGCACTTGTAGATGAGCCAACTGGGCTTTCTGTTAGTACTGTTTGCAATGAATGCATGCAGGTCTACTTACGCAGCACCAGACAATGCGCATCCAGAATGTATCCCTCCAACGTGCTGCAGGACAGATGTCGCAGCTAGCTTTACGCATACTGGTGCCCACTATGATGACTGGTCAGAAAGACTCGTGATAGAGACGGGAGAAGTACATACCCCTAGTCCGTATATGGCGACCATGTATAGGAAGCGCATCCATAACTCGTTCCTGAACAAGATGGCGGAAAGTAGGTTTCCCAGTACCAGAGCACCGAGGTGTTCCTCGCCATACTTGAATCGGCCACATGCCGTCAAGATTATTCCCGTGAGATTGAGTGAGACGACGAATGTGAAGAACTTCCTGTATGTGTTGAACCAGAGGTCAAAGAGGATCCGCCGGCTGATCTTTGGCTTTTGAGGTTTGGCTCCTGCCGGTTTCTTCACGGTTGTGTCCAGTGCGGCAGCGTCGGTAGGTTTCCGTCCCTTTGGCAGTGAGAGCGAGAGCTCCGGTACGCTTGTACATGGTGTTATGCCTTGGTGAACAGGGGAAGCGGGAAGCAATGACGAAACAGTATATGTCGGCCTCTTAGGCTCCATATACACGAAGCCAGGTGCGGTCAACTCCAGTGTACTATCGTACATGCCCTTTTCTGCATCATCGAGCGAATCATCGCTACGATGGCTGGTAAGAGGGCTCTTCGGTGTGAGTGACATATTGCTGGTACGCGGGAACGAGACCAGGGTCCGAGGAGATAGGCGGGGGGACGGTAGGGCAAGGGCAACTGACAGGTGACGTTGGCCAAATTGGTAACAACGCAGGAGCGTTCGAGTGAACAAAGATTGGTAATGAGCACAGGCTAGACTGGGTGCTCTCAAGAAGTACTTATTGGGGAAGCAGCCATGAGGCGCACTGTCGTGTCATCTGGATCATCAAACCTTGCGGCGACACCATCCACAATTCATCTCTGGAGTATACGGTACCAATGTCCGTAAGCATCACAGTCAGACGAGCCCGATGATGGCACATTGTCCCAGACCATCTTCCGTCGATCCCGGATAGATAGCTCCCAAGCTGAACCAGTTGGCGGTCGGCGCCTCCACTCCGTGCTCAGCTCGTGAGGGATTCCCCGTGGGGAGGGCAAGGAAACCTGGGAAGGCCTATGTCGGTAGTTTCTGCTCAACGTTGGGTCAGGAAGACAACCCCACAGCCTCGATATCGATCCGGAGACTTCTCTCGGCCGTGACGACGTCGTCATAACGCATCCGATATTACGGTCGTACAGATATGTCGGCAGGCTAGGATCACGCGATGAAGGTGGAATATTGCAAGAATATACTAGGGGGTCAATGCACTGGCTAGGTGGAACGGCTGGAAGTAACTTTTGGTGAAAGAGACAGGGATATAGAATGCAGTAATAAGGCGGAAGCGCACGTTCCCGATTTCGGGACGTCGTTCAACCGCGTCTAGTTGCATTAGCGAAAACGCGATAACGCGATAGTCAGCCATGCCGAGGTGCGCCCATCGCGAAGTCACTCAATCTAGCTAATCTTGATTTCTAGTTCTTCACGTACAGATCGACGTACTCATCGATGTCCATGTTGTCCAGCGACTTGGGGTCCTGCGCTAACGCGACGAGCTTGTCAACGTGCTGCGACGGGTAGTGCGGGCCGAGATGCCTCTTGTACTTGGCAAGAATCTCGGGCTTTGCTTCCTCACGACGCAACCGATGGCCAAGCGGAGCCTCGACAACCTCTTCCTCTAGCACGGTTCCGTCCTTGAGCGTTACGGTCAAGGCGTTGGAGATGGTGCGCTTCTCAGGGTCGTGGTAATCTTTGGTGAATTGCGGGTCCTCTACACAGCTAATGCGCTGGCGGAGAGACTCGACGAGTTCCGATGTAGCAGCTTCGCTGTCATCTGGGTAGTCGGTGGCTTCCAGGCGGTTGAAGACAAACATGGTGGAGACCATGTACTACCATGATGTCAGCATAGGCGGCGAACCACGAAGGGTGAGACTTACTTGAACGCAGTGATCACGGTCAGCAAAGTTCTCCATAGGCTTGAACTGCTTATCGATGATACGAATGCAGGCCTCATGCGTTCGGTTCACTACACCCTCAATGTCTTTGGCGCTCTTACCCATCGCTGCGAGCTTCTTGTTCAGGCGCTGCGCCGCTTCGACCGCAGTCTGTGAGTGGAACTCAGCTGGACCGAATTAGCAAATGGCTCACAAGTAGCATTGACCTGAAAGAGTCGTCTTACCCGGATAAGAGACCTTGAAGAGAACGTTCTCCATGACGTAGCTGCCATAGCCTCTCTGGAACTGGAAGGGCTTGCCGCCAAAGTTGACGTCGTAGAAGCCCCAGGTAGGAGCTGAAAGAACAGTAGGCAGACCCTGCTCGCCCTTCATGACCTTCAGCACGAGGTTGACAGCGGTCTGGCAAGCATCACCAGCAGCCCATGACTTGCGCGACATGGTGTTGGGCGAGTGCCTGTAAGTACGCATAGACTGGCCATCGACAAACGCTTGCGAGATGGCATCCCGAGTCTGAGCCTCGCTGAGACCCATCATCTTGGAAACGACAGCTGTGGAGGCCAGCTTGACCAGAATGACGTGGTCCAGGCCGACCTTGTTGAAGGAGTTCTCCAGGGCCATGCAGCCCTGGATTTCGTGTGCCCTGATCATGGCCTCGAGAACATCTCTGACCTTGAAGATCTTGCCATTGCCGAGATTGCCTCCAGCCTTGTTTGTGCGTGTAATCCAGTCGGCAGTTGCGAGGATCGCTCCCAGGTTGTCGGAGGGGTGGCCCCACTCGGCAGCTAGCCAGCAGTCGTTGAAGTCGAGCCATCGGATCATGGCACCAATGTTGAAGGCGCCGTTTATGGGGTCGAGTTGGTAGTTGGTACCGGGCACCTTGCAGCCGTTGGGGACGGTGGTGCCTTCCACAGTGGGACCTAGGATCTTCCTGCACTGCTCGAACTGCAGCCCCTCAAGACCGCAACCGAGCGTGTCAACGAAAACCCAGCGGGCGGTGTCGAACTATACGAGGCTTGATTAGCCGCGATACTCGCTGAGAGTGCAATTAGCTTACCGCAAGCTCGGAGTCGATGGGGGTGTTGTGGATGTAGTTTGCCATGTCCTTGATCTCAGGATCATACTCGCGCTTGCTCAGCGTCTGAGGCATGGAGCTCTTGAGGGCCGTCATGGTGGAGAAGGATGATGCGGTTGCTGTGCGCGAAGTGGTTGGGGTTGAAGGAGCAGTTCGCAGAGCAATTGGCCTTAGAGCTCTCGATACGACGCTGGACCGTGATCGGAGGTTTCGTGAAGCGGTGCTGCACAGGTTGCGACTGAAGGCCGACATGTTGATTAGCGTCTGTCGTGCCGGACGACGTCAATGCAGCTTTGAAGAAAAGGGACAGTCGTACTTCGCGCTTTTGAGGGAACTGTAGGTCTTTGAGGAAGTTCAGGACATGAGCATCGCTCGGCTCGCAGAATTCGGGAGGATGGATAGACCGCCGTCAACCGAGGCAGTACATATCCGCCATCCGCACGGAAATGTCTTGCAGCGGCGGCATCACAGGCTTCACTATCATTTTCTTTCACTACATATGTCTTTGATGGTAATACTGCGCTTTTATGGCAGCCGAAATGACCTCATCTTGTGTGCGACTGCCTGCCCGCAATCTCACTTGACTTGCTACCCCGCATCATCCCGCACATGTGCGCGGCAGGTACGCTTCGGCTACGGTGGCTGGGTCCCGCTTCCACATGCCTGCAAAGCCGCAGAGCCTCCGAAGACTAGACATTGAATCGTATTTCTAGATCTTCATACTCATCGTCGACGTCCCGGTCAAGCGCTTCGTTCGCCGCTGTTACACTTTCCTCGATCTCCGCCTCTAACCAGCCAGCATCTTCCCCTTGCAGCACTCGATCCCAGGCAGGAAAGCGGCATACATCAATCGTACCATCGATCCTACCATCAAATGCACTACCAGGACGCTTTACAGCATGTTCCCTATAGCCAACCAACATGCCCAGTCTACTCAGCCTCAGCATCCATCGCTTGACCTCTGCGAGTTGATATCCAATAGCCAACAATAAGGATATTTCCAAGAGAATATCCTTCTCCCTTGAGAATGCACCATCCTCGTCGACACCATCGATGAACGCATGGCCTCCAACGTACCAGAGAGTGAAGATGTAGTTCCAGCAACAGCGCGACACGGAAGCAACGGCACAAAGCTTTTCGTACAGCAACTGTTCGTTCTGCATGCTGTAGTCGGCTGATAGATGCTGGGCGACAAGGACGCAGTTCTTGATGCGGTGTGCCATGAATTGAGCAGTGCCGTCTCCAGAGTAAAGCTGCGTTTCGCGGTACAACGCCGATGCGAGAAGAGTATCGCGCAGGGAACGATCCAGGCTCGATTGCTTCTGTATGTCATATACGACGAATGAACGGTACGGCAGCTGGGATAGAGTCAGGTGCTGATGTAACAGCCGCTGTATCTCCTTGTCAAAGGTATCTAGTCTGGAAGTCAGTTCTTGGACCTTGCAGTCAATGCATTCTTGTACTCACGACACACGAGACGCATCTCTAGCACCTTACGTATGCCATAGCATTGCCGCTCTTTGTGCAGCAAGTATGGGTCCAAGACATATCCAATGATCTGACTCCACAGCTCCACCGGCAAGGCCTCGACACCATCGAGACATGACTGCGGAATCTGTCTCAACCTCTTTTTCGCCTCTTGAGCAAGTCTCGCTTTTTCTCGCGCTCTCTCAATCATGCGAATGGTGTATACGGCGGGAAAGCTGACGGCGCAAAGACCACCCATGACCCCATTGAAGATTGAGATGGGGATCTCGGGGCTGATACAATACCATTCTTCCAAGAGAATATATAATCTTCTAGAACCCAAAGTTTTGCCATCAGGATACATTGCGGTAAGTGAGCATGTTGGACAACTCGCGGGTGCGATGTATGAAGTTGACGAATCCTGGTGCCTGATTTCCCAGCCATCCCGGACCCGCGTACGTGCTTGGCTCCTTCCACAACCACCAGCAGAGAAAGTAGACAGTAGCTTTTAGCATTCTGTGTAGCAGATAATTTTTTATCCGGAACACTACAATGAACACTATCCTCCTTCTGAAATCTCTCGTTCGAACGCCTCCAGCTGCCAATGACTTGACGCAAGAGCCTACATCACAACTCCAGGGTATCGTCGCTCTCCCCACAGAACTATGGAGCATCATCATCGATTACACAGTTATACACCTCATGGATGAAAATACACATCCTTCCGACGAGCTCACAAAAGCGCTCGATCTGCGACTTGTGTGCCGTGAGTTACAGAGACACTAACGCAGAACCCGGCCAACTAATACATATCCTAGGGACGTTCAACAAAGAAGTCCTACACGCTCTCAACACCAATATAACACTCGAACACTTCCCTCGTACATCATCCACCTACTTGCTCCTTTGGTGGTCTCATACCCAACGCAAATCTGGCCTCCATACTAAGCTCTTCATCTCTGCGATTCTGAACACAGCCCATACAACAAACCTCCCCATTGTCTCTCAAAAGCTAGCTGCGCGTCTTCTGAATTGTCTCACGGTGGCCGAAAGTCTAGACAGATTACATCACGCGCCATTTTATGAATACCTCGGAAGCCTAGAAGAGCCTCCGCTATGGGACTTCTATACGGTGAATAAGCTGTACCGACTTTGTCATGCAGCAGCACTGTCAACCTGCTGTCAAGAGTACATGTGCCGGCCTGAACACTTTTACGCTAGATATGGGGAGAAGGGGAGGCTAAAGGCAGATGTGTGTCTAGAGGTTGCGCTATTGGCGGCTTGTGGATATGAAGTCAGGAGGATTAAGGATGTGATGGTTCGGCTTGCGAAGGCAGGGGAACTAATAGGGCATGGGACGGTGTCTAAGATGTGAAGACGATGGTTTTGAAGATGAAGAATATACTTTATCATTCTTGGTATTAACTAACACTCTCACACCAATCAGCCAAGTAGCTCTTCTCTTGAGATTGATATCGGCGGTCCTACCACTGTGTGTCACCCAGATACACGTTCTCATAACTCTTTCCACGTCCTCATATCGTCTGACTGGGTGTCGCAGGTTCCTCGGCGTTGTGATGAGGTCGTGGTTGGCTTGGCTTGTCGATTCGTCGCTAATTCTGAATTCTACACGTTTACCAATCATCTTTGTCGGATTCGTCGTCTGTAAACACGTCAGCATACTGCTAATCCAGCGAGATGAATTGAACTTACCACTGTGACTAACTTTTGACTTCCTTGCCGCAAGAGCACTAGCCAGTGCTCCAGCCAAGCCAGCATCTCCAGGTGTAGCTGCACCACTGGCTCCTCCAGAAGCTCCTCCAGCAGGTTCCGCGCCAGGAACTGCCGCTGCACTGCGGTCCTTTTTCTCTGTATCTGAAACCTTCTTCAATCTCGCTCCTCCTCGAATATCCGCTAGCAAGCCGTCTCGCCCTGGCGCTGGTTTGGGCAGAGGCGCACCGCCGCTCGGTGGGGGCGGTGGGCCAGGTGGAGGTGGTGCTACAGCGCTTCGTGAAGGCATTGGCGGCGGCGGAGGAGGCACGGAGCCAGGAGGCATTGGCGGTGGCGGCGGTGCGCCTGTGCTTGGCATAGGGGGTGGAGGAGGCGCTGAGCTGTTGGGCATCGGTGGAGGAGGAGGAATCGATCGTCCTGGCATCGGTGGCGGTGTCGGGGCTACATTGCTTGTTGGGGGTAGAGGCGGTGGGACTGGTGCCGCGCTCGAAGGGGGTGCTGGTGTAGGTCGAGATGAAGATGGCGGTAGCGGAGGAGGCGGTGGTATGTTGTGGACAGGCGGCGGTGTCGGGGCTGCCGATGTCTTCGGTGGGAGTGGAGGAGGTGCGGATGGCGTGTCTCTCGCGGGAGGCGGTGGAGGAACTGGCCCTCGGCTTGGGGGTGGTGGAGGTGGGCCGGAGGGTACGCGATTGCCTGTGAAGGGCGGAGGTACACCGAACTTGCCTCCCACTGGCCTCTCTTCGTCGGGTACGGGTGTCTTGGGCGGGCGCGGCGGCGGTGGAGGACCTGGGTTGGCTGCGTTGGACGAGGCTCGCGATCTGCCTGGTGGTGCCGGGGGTAGATTGGCGAACTTTCCTGCTTCCGCAAGTGGTGGAGGCGCCCTGAAGACTGGTTTGGGTGGCCCTGGAGACGGTGAAGCTTCGCGCGGTGGTGATGGCGGCGCAGGGCTTCCCGAAGAGTTGCGATTGAGGGCTGCGTCTGTCCTCGTTCTTCGCGCTGGCGGAGGCGCGGGCGGAGGTCCTCGCTTGGAGCCACCTGTGTTCTGAGGGCTGAGAGATGCGGCCATGGGAGGCGCGCTCGGTGGAGGAGGCGGAGGCGCTCTGGATTTGCGCTGGTTATTCTCATCCTTGAGCTTCTCCTCTTGCTTCCGCTGCTCGATGTATAGCTTGATGAAATCGGCGTTTTCTTCGATCTGGTCCTCGGTGATACCCATTGCCAGCAGTTCCTTCAACAGCGGCTGCCATGATGGGTCGGTAGTGTCGATGGCGGAGTTTCGAGCGCTTGTGGCATTGGAGTGGGTGCTCTGCACAGGCGATGTGACGCTGACGGGTGGAATAATAGACGCTGGCGGCGGGCCGGGTGAGGAAGAATGGCGGTCACGTCCGGTGAGCCTTCCCAGCAGGCCGTGGCCATGGCCGCCGCCCTTTCCGTTGGCTGCGGGCGCGCTGGTGCCTGCGGATGCGCTGAAGGGTTTGTTCTTGGTGTTCTTGTGGGCGTTCTTTTCGCGGTCGTCGAGCTTCTTCTTGAAGGTCTTGGCCTCCTTCTCATCGGCAAAAGACAGGCCGGCGAGACAGTCCTCGAGCTCAAAGGTGTGGAAGAAGACGCGGTCCTGGTTGTACGAGAAGGTGTCGTAGATCTCCTGGTCCCAGATGACACCGCGACTTTGGGGCTGCATCCGTCAGTCGTGCATTCTGTGCTGCGGCGTCCCTCGCACCTACCGATATGTCCACCATCTTGAGCCAGAAGGTGTTGCCGACCAGGTCGTTGGCCAGCACGACGGCGCCCTGCAGGCCCGTGTAGGTCCATCGGTGCCGGTCCGGGTAGGCGATGTACAACTTGGCGACAGCGACGGTGTGGATCTTGTTGGCCGACTTGGGCACGGTGCGCTTGACCGTCTGCTTGTCCTCGTCGGAGAGAATCGAAGGCATTGCGGCGTGCTTCGCGACCTCGAGCGCGGAATTGGAGGAGGTTTGGGCGTGCTCGAGTGCTCAGCCGTTGGGATTGGGCTTGGGCGTGGCTGGTGGGGCGTGCTCCTCACTCCACTGTTAGGCAGCACATGGGAAGAATCGCAGTCGCTTGGTAAGCCAGTCGAGGCTGCATACGGATGGCGAGGTGAATGATGCGGTGCCGCGTGGAGATTGCCACGGTGTTGGTAAGAAGAATGGCGGTGCTGGTGAAGGGGAGACGTCACTTGCGGCTAACCACCCGACTGGGCGGACAAGGGAGAAACCCATCCAACGCTTTCTGCCCCGTCACGTTTGCCGACCCACAGCAACCTCATCCGTAATCCATGGATCCATACAACGGCTTCAAATCATCACGAGATTCCACTTTCACTCTGCTCTTGGAAAATGCAACATTGACACAAAATTCCCGCCATTGCACTCGCTGAAGGCATCGCGACTTTCTCACGCGACACTGCGTCCGCGAGGCCAGTGCGGGACCAGTACCCTGTCAAGATGACGACTTCTCAAGCTCCTTTATGCCTCAGCTTCATGCATACATTCGTATGAGAAGACATGCACGCACCCAGAGTTCATGGCCTCTAGCGTCAATTGTCTTTGTAATACTCGGATCCAGCGCCGCTGACGCCGACTTTCCGACTACAAGGCCTCCAGCGAACGATGACACCTTGACGGCTTGGCATCATCCCGGTTGATTCAGGCAACAACACCGGCGACATGGAAAATTGTAGATTGCAACACCATATCTATATCTTTACTTGACGTATTCGCAGTCATGGACGATTTGTTTGATGGCTACATTGTGTTGGACGGCATAGGCGACTTCCTTGGGGACAGTGTTCCTGCCAACGATCCCAAAGCACCTGACGATGTTCCGCAAACGATACACCACGCAGGAGTATCGAAGCAACCCATACGACCAAAAGAAAACAGTGTGAACGGATCTGACCAATCGTACGATTCTCACGCGATGCACAGAACTATACCTAACTCACATCTAGCAGCACCACCGCCTCTAGCGGCGACACACCCGCGCTGACAGGGTTACGACAGCGACGCGGACACACTAAGAGTCGTCTGGGCTGCATCCCGTGCAAGCGACGCAAGATCAAGGTACCGCATCCGTTTTCCGGTGCCTCGTATACCGCTAAACTATGTTAGTGTCCAGAGACATGGCCTTCATGCGCGAACTGCGACAAGCGTGGACGTAAGTGTAGCGTCGTGAACTAAGATCAACGTCTCACCAACTATTCCAGTGGTTTGTAGATACCCCGATGTATTCAAGCATGCACGGCGTGACTGCATCGAATCAGTAGTGGCAAGTCCTCGTCAAGTTGTCAAGCTTTCCGATACGCCTACTATCTACAGCTCAGAAGATATGCAGCTGTTTCATCACTATCTCGTCTCAGCCCATCCTTGGATTCCACACGACTGGGAAGAGCTTTGGGTTAAAGATGTCCCAGCAGCGTGCCACAAAGTGAGTGCAGCCTCAGGTTTATATGCAAGAGACCTAACATCACTGACCACTCAGTACCCGTATCTCATGGACGCTATGCTAGCTCTTGCTGGATCTCATCTTGCCGTTCAGGTTGAAAATCCACAGACTGCCCTGGCGGTGCAACATCGACAAAAAGCCATCGTTGGCCTCGAGGACGCCTTCGCTAATTGGCCCCCGACGGCTGAGGAATCGTATATCATGTTAGCAACCTCTTACCTGCTGTGCTTCCAGTCAAGCTACATAAGTGACGGCTTTCTCGAACACTTTTTATCTTTGCGGGGATGCTCATTCCTCTCTCAGCTTATCATAGACGAGGGTTTCAGCAGCCCTTTCTCCACACAGAAAGGCTTGAGCATGATAGCCATGGACACAGCATTTACCAAATGTCCTGAAGTCGACCAGGAACTTTTGCAACAGGCTCTACTGTCTTTGAAAGCCCTTTCTAGTGCAATGACCGGAACTGGTGTACATCCCATCGAGAAGGCCATTGTCGGCCAGCTCGCCGAAACACTTCGACTCCTGCTGCATTCAGACCTGGAAAAAGAAACTGATGAACTTCCAAAACGTCGTGACTCGATGTTGGATCTCTTCCCGTTCGCCAACCCGATCTTACCACAAGGATTCGGGCTCGCATTTGACAGCATCGACTGGGAAAACGTTACGGATCCACTCCCTGGCGCTCCGTACCCCGTTCGGTCTTTTGCAGCTATGATGGTCATCCTCACGATCTTCTCAACCTGGCCACATGAAGCACTCATGCGCATGTTTGACCGCACAAATCAGCTTGGCAACGTCATCATGGCCCACTTTTGCGCCGTGCGATTCGTCTTGTCCTCACTAGCTGCACCAAAAATGGCCTTGAAAACCCCTACAAGGGCGACTGTTCAGTGGAATGCCTTGATCATAGCTGCTGTAGACGATGACAAAAGTGGAGAATGGACGGAATATGTGGAATGGCCAAGAAAGATATTACGATGTATGGAGGCTTGTTGTGAGAGACACAAAGGCTTTACCATGGAAGACGTGCGCAGCATGCTGTTGAACGATCCTGGAGCATTCAAAGAAGGAAGAGCACGTAGATACTGACGATCGAACCATGATGGCTTGAACATCAACTGCGCATACACCATTCTTCTTAGTCTGCTTTCTTACACGTCAGCTCTGTGTATATTAGGAGAGATATTCACCCACCTCTTATTTCCCACGTTCACCCAAGTTCATCAGTGAAACTCTCGATCCGTGCAGTACCCTGCAGGCGCCTCTACAATACGCCTACCTCTCACAACACGCGTACTATAAATATGGGTCGATCGCGAAGGAATCGCATAAGATCGTTTGCTCAAGTGAAGGAGGGACTACGCGGTCGGTGCTCGTTGGCTAGCCCGCGCCATCACTCTCACCCCCCTCAACAGCGATCGGGAAGTACTCCCACTCTCATTCTCCTGCGTAAAACGAAAGACCCCAACGGCTACCGGAAACAACAACACCCACTACCGTCGCCATGCTGGAAGCTCTTGTGATGGCTATCTTGAGGTTTCTGGCTCGCATCCTACTACGATGCATCAACTTCTGGACTTTCATCACCAATCTACCTGCGAGATGTACACGCCTTGTGTTAGCCCTCCTTAATTTCGAACCAATCGCCTGGCTCGGTTCGGCTATAGCGCTTGCCCTATTCATGATGGTTCGCACAGGTTACCGGACGATTCTGGAAACCGCGAAGCTACTCGCCCTCAGAGAGGAGCTTGAGGCTGAGCTCGAGCGTCATGTCGCGCTCAGAACAATCAGATGTGCGTATCTTTTCACTTATATTGGACAAGTAACTGACGTTACACAGTCAATCGGGTGCGCGCGGGTACTTACGACGAGGGAACTGTCGTGCAGGGTATCCACATCATTGCAGCGGACAAGTGGGATATGGTTATCTGCGGAATGGAAATTGCAGGTGGACGTCGGGATGGGCATTATTGGGCTCGCGTACGTGGAGCGGATGAGTGGATCAAATTCGGAAGCCAGCTCGTCATCAACGGCAATGATGTTACTGAAGAGGTGGTGAAGTCAGGTGGGCACGTGGATCTCCAATGGGCAGAGACAGAGACACCACCAGAGTACAGACAAGACGCAGAGAGCATCGGGATATAGCGAGGGTTCTACCCGTACACAGGACATTTGACGACTACCCAGTCGTGAGCCCAATCCTATTCAAACAAACCGGTTCTACAAGCCTGGCCTTATCATCACATTTACACCTACACCCCAGCTCTTTCCTCCCATCCCCATCGCTGTCCTCGTACCTCGGTATCTTGATCCCCTTCGCCTTCTCATGTTCTGTACTCGCAAAAGTACAAACCTGCAAACCATCGTGTATATACCCCCAATCACTAAAATGATGCAGTTCCTGGGGCTGCAGTAACATGGCTGCAGCCAGCGAATGCACAGGCGCATCACCCCACCTCTCATAGTAAAATCCGCCGTCACGATCTAGATAATCGAAGACGGCTCGATACGCATCTCCACGGAAGAAATCCATATCTGCAATCTCGAAATTCGACCAAAAGTGACACATATTCCACAGATCACCGCGCTCATCCCTATTGCGCAGCGCAGCCAGCATGCGACGAAAGGGCCACGGCATCCAGCTTGCGTCGATCATGGCAGTCCAGAGCGTGGAGGTGGGGAGGCGGTATTCGTTCTTGTAGAGGGAGAGTTTGCGGAAGAGGGAGGGGACGGTTTGGCCGCGCTCCCAGAGGGCGGTTGTGTAGCCGTAGCGTTTCTTGTGACGGGCCATTTCGACAAAGGGGTCGTAGGTTATGGCGCAGGTGAAGGAGATGCTGGGTTCGACGCGCCAGTAGTATTTGTAGGGGAGGAGGGCGGGGTGGTCGTAGAAGAAGCTGTGGGGTTGTTGTCAGCGTTGTGCGCTACGTTTGTGAGAGGCTTGGAGTGGACCATGCGACGTACCCAGATTGAAAGCGGCACATATGGTGGTAGCTCTCTAGTCCCCCGTATTGTATACCCCGGTTCTTCATATCCTGCATGCTCTCCTTCGCACGGTCTTGGTCGATCCATTCGGGGTACCCCCACATCTCCTTGGGTATGACTTCGAACTTGACGTCTGCGCCTTCCCCTACTGCTTTGCCCACTTTCCGCTTGAAGTCCTCAGTCCATTCCTCGTCATTTAGGAAAACCCACGGATACCCAAAGTTGTCGTTGAACTGCTCCTGCACGCTTCGCACGCTCGAGACTGCGCCCTTGACTTCCGAGTTGCGCGCGAGCATCATGAACACGGCAGATTCGCGCGCGGTCGTATTCAGGACGGGGTGCTGACATCCTGTGTAGAAGGGCGCATCGAGGGGCGGCGACGGGCGGGGGACATCGTATTTGTGTACGTGGACGTATGCTTCGACGAGCAACAAAGAAGCGATAGCCAAGATCAACTTCCAGTGCGACTGCGCTGTGCGCAATAGTGAGCGTAGCGGATGGCTCCCTGGTCGCGTAAGAAGTTTGGGCATAGCGACGAACCCATAATGTTTAACAGGAAGTCGAGAGAGGACACCGTGCGAAAACGCGACGAGACTGCCCAGCCCATTCCTTCTTCACGGGTGGCTGCAGGATAGCCATCATAGTTGCTGCGCCCGTCCCCTAAGGCCAGATACGGCTTAATTGTCCGCCTGAACAGGGCCGTTCTAGCCGTTTGATTGATGCATCCCCGGACCCCATGGGCGTTAGCAATTGACGGTCAGAGGAACAAACACACGCTTGGATCTGCCCTTTTACTAGGGCGGGACGAGCATGATAGGGGCATATGGATATCAATGAATGATGTAAATTAGATGTCTGGCACAAAGTCCAGGTGCTGCTCAGTGTGGTACGGTGATGGCAGTACCAACTTAACAGCCAAGGGACCTCGGAAGTAGATGCATGGCTGCCTAGCCATGTCAGGTTAGCCCAGGGCTGTCAGGGAGCCTAAACTCGAAAGAGACATGCATGTGTTTATGTGCAAACGGCGATTGAGACAGCTTTCTTGAATATGTGTGATTGATTACGATGCTCTAGAATGGTATGGGGATAGTGCGGCCTTCTGGGCTTGCGAAGTGCTGTAGCTGCTTGCGACTATGCTTTGCCTTGTGCGACCACATCTATAGGAACATGTCGGAGATCAATGTCTACGGCAACACGGACATTGAGCTGTAGAATGGATGCATTGAAGGTTCGTTTGGTCACTGCATTCGTAAAGCAACATCTTTGTGCCCTCTGAAAGAACGTAAACTACCTAGGTACCTAGGTAGTAGGCAATTCGACACGCAATGGAAACGGGCAACGCGAGTTCAAGAGCGGAGACTCATCAACATCACCCAGCAAGAAGAGCTTGATAGTTCACCGATCGGTGCGATATTCGTTTTAATCACCAAGAAAAGAAGAATACGAAGCAGGTGTTGCAAATTACTCAAAGGGGCAAAGCATACATACGGAAGCTGAACAGGGTATCGGGTCGTGCAACAGCGATCCACAATGACGTACAACAGGCGGTGGTTCGCAGCAATACGCAACAATCCAAAAGAAGCAGTCCAAAGTGTCACAAACGACACGAGAAGGGTACGGCATCCGAAGCAAACTGAGACATGCGCAAAACGAGACGTGGGTATTCCCAAAAGCAAAGGATCCTGCAAAACGCAACCAAAACGCCGTGAGCCGTGGGGCTTTTCAATCTCTCAGGTATCCCCCAGTGTTTTCCATGCCGCGAGGCTTTCCAGTCTTAGTAGGTATAGTGTGGGTATCCGTGGGGACGAGGTATGTCTGTTCGTAGCGGTAAAGGAGTGTAGGTAGCTTGGTGGGTGTAAGGTAGCTTGTGGTACTGGGAGGTGCCGGTCCAGCGTACTGGAATGCGTTCATATCCGGCGGTCCAGACGGTCGACGCGCGACTTGAAGCCCTTGACAATCTCTCCAATGCGACGGACTTTGTCGAATTCTACTTGGAGCTCGTCGATTTCGCGGAGAATGGCACGGAAGCGGGCGATTTCAGCGTCGGCCATTTGCATGGCGTTGCCGGCGCGGTCGTACTGTATTTGGGTTGCTGTTTGTGTCTGCTGGGTGAGCTGGCCATTGTCAGTACTACACCAGAAACAATCGACCCCGTGTGAAGCTATGAACATGACAACTCACATACTGCCAGCGCTGCTGGATGGAGTACATCAGACGGTCAAAGTGGGCGCTGAGCGCCTGCAAACTAGAAGGATCCAGGAGGAGACGGCCTTGGCTGGAGGCGTGAGAGGCAGCGCGCGAGGAATTGGAGCCTTGCTGCGAGGCGGCAATTTGCTGCTGGAGATATCTGCTCTCGCTCGAGTTGAGGCCCAGGTCAGACACTGGGATGGCGGACATGTGCACATAATTATCTTAAGAACATGGTCGATCGGGAAGTCTGCGCCCTGGCTTCCGCGTGTGTGACGGCTGGAGAGGATGCGGGCGGAGCAATTGTTACTAGTGGGCTACGACTGCTGGGAAACGTTACAGCAGGCCTGCGTGGAGGAGGAAGGGGAAATATGCACGCTGATGTGGTTTGGGATCAAAGGGCGAGTGAGATGCGCCAAGCGGCCAGTCCGGCTCTCAAACCCTCTCACCAAAAAGCAAAGGCCTGCGAACGCCCATCTATCCCACACCCTCATCTCCTCTTAGCCGGCTGCAGCCCTATGTACTGCCGTCCCCATGCGCCCGTACGCAGCCGCCCTGAGCTGTCGCCCAAGCTGCACATGCTGATATCCGCGACGCAGCGCGTATCGCACTGGGCGAGCAGGCGGTCAGCGCATTCACCCACTGCGACATGCTGCTGAACCACGACTGCTTGCTTTTGCGCCCGTACGACCATAGCGCTGTGCCGCACTCGAACTTGTCACGCCCATTAAAGCGCGGGATAGTGTCTCCGCACCCACACCCTCTCCACAATCAGCGACAAGGATGCATTGATTGTGCCGCGAGGTTCATGGGTGAATGTTGACCCCACCAGCTCGCATCAGGAGGGGTAGGGTACTCCTGGCAGGCCGTGGGCGAACCAGATGCAGAAGGTGACAATGCTATGAGAGCGTGACGACCATGTGCCGCTGGAGGAGCACTCCAAGTATCAAGCCTCCATGTTCCTACTGCCCGTGGTATGGCACGCGGTGCTTCGCCATGGCGTTGGTGGATGTCGTCTTGCCGAGGCTGAATGCATGCCAGGCAATACTAGCACAATGTCTCCTGAACGCGTACATTCCGTGTCAGATTTTATGCAAACTCTCTGGAGTCAATGTAGCAAACTTAATTCTTCGTTGAGGCAGAGTAAGCTGATCTTTGGATTATTCTAGACTCGAACCCAACATATGCACTGTAAAAGTACTGTTTGTATCATCTAAGACAGATAGTTGTAGCACTCGAAGAAACTACGTAACATACAACACAGCTCTTTCGTGGCTGCATTGCCTGTTAGGAGGATTCTTCGACTGCTACAACCACTAATCAAGATGTTATTCGATAGTCTCTAGCTGCGACAGACACTAACACCGTCGATCATCGTACAGATACAGAGGTATAAAAAGAAAACAAAGAAAGGGGGTATATACACCAAGCCGTCCAAACGCTATGCACAAATGAAGGTAAAGAAAAGTACACCCACGCCTTACAAGGCGTAGTTCTCGGCGTGGAGGAAAATCTCATCGCGCCCACTGTCACTCCACACACTCCTCTGCAGTTGCGCAATCGTCTCACTCACACTAACGCGCATGGTGGGGGGTCCGCAAACGAACACACACGTTCTGCGCCCAAAGTTCTTGCTCAGTCCCTTGAGCAGATATGGTATATCCGGGCGTCCGTACTCGGTGCTCCAGCCATCCTTCTTCTTGACGGCCGCAGGTAGAAATGCGAAGCGCATGAGATTCTTTTGAAACTCAGTGGGCGTCGACGGGAAACCGAAGTCGAAACCCTGCCCGCCTTCGGTAGGGTTGTGGGAGATGTCCGGATTAATCGCGCCGGAACCCGAAGAGACGGCTTGACTGATGTCAAGGGACAGGTTGCGTTCCTGACGTCGGGCAGCAAGGCCGCGTGGCGCAGGCGCTATAAGATCGGGGTTCGAGCTATGTGCTGATTCGGCAGAGTTTCGCCCGCTGTTGTAACTTGGACGTGGTGGTGCGAGGTGGCCCCGATTGATGGGGACCATGTGCGCTTGTGGAAGCGCTGTGATGCTGTCTTCGTTCTCGCGACGCAGTTCAGACTCCTTCTCTGGGTCCCCCTGCGCTTCGTCGCGGATAAGAGCCGAGTGTCGCTTTGAGGAAATACCGGAAACACCGGAAAGGCGGTGGTCGGCGATGTTCTGGAAAGCATCATTGACCTTGTCGTGGAAGAACATCGAGACAGGACGGGTAGGCGTCTTTGCGCTGACAAGTCCGCCGTGTGGGTTGCGCTTCGCGGCGGTGATGTAGAATTGACATTCTACCGTCTCAGGAGGCGCATACTCGCGGCAGATGCGTAGTTCTTCTTTGAACCACTCCATGGTTTCGGGACGCTTGAGGGCCCAGATCACATGGATCTTTCGGGTAACAGCTTTGCCATCGCGCATCTTCTTGATAAGAGACAGCAACTGCGAGACAATGGCAGTGATACCGCTGCCTCCAGCAATGAGTACGACGTCATCAAACGCCTCAATACGCCTCTGCATGCCTCCATACGGACCATCGACAAAGGCACGGTATGTGTGCCATGGGCCGTGATCGAGAGCGTTGTTAAGGACCTTCCTCGTAAAGCCGCCGAATGGGCGGAAGACGAGGACCATGTCCCGGTAGCCCTCGCCGTACTCTGAAGGGAAGTCCTCGCTGCATAGTGAAGCGATGGTGAAGGGGTGGTTTTCGAAGACCGAGATTCCAGGCATGCGGAGATAGACGTACTGTCCAGGTCTCCACCGCATCTTGGTTGGGATGGTGATCTTGATGGCGTTTTCGGGCATGAGCGTTACGGCGGCCTCATCGCCAATGAGCCAGGATAGCTGGCCTGGGCGAGTCCAGTTCAGATAGAACAGGCGCATGAAGTAGGAGAGGAGCCAGATTCCCAGGGTAGACAGTAAGTAGTGCCATGACGTTAGGTAATTGTTGCAATGCCAGAACATCATTCCGAGGAAGACAATGGCAACGGGTACGTGCAGAGCCACGAACAGCTCGTACATTCGGTGGCGGAGAGGCGCAATAGAATGCGTACATAGGAAGCACAGTGGCACGAGTGCTGCAATACCTGAGAATTGTCAGTACTTGATCCGTTATTGGAGAGGGTGGTCGTACCAGTTCCGTAAATGTACATCCCGCTCTGTTGCTGGAGCAGCTGCTGGAACGCTTTCTGCGCGCCCTTCTCCCAGACGGGCGTGACATAGAAGGGGACAGTATGCAAGATGCTCAGCAACAGGCAGATGTACGCCGCCCATCTGTGCAACACATTCAATCGCTCATGGCTAATGCCAGTGATCATCGAGATGAGATTTGCCTTGGTTGCAAGCGCAACAATCCATGGCATCAGTGCCACGGCCATCATGCCTGAGCGAACGGCCAATGGAGGCGAACCATAAGCGATACTGTCCCAGAACAGCGGCTGCGGAAGGGTGCAGTATAGAACTCCAAGGATCAGAGCTAAGAACACTATCACGACGATAGCCAAAGATGGGAACACGATTGGCCTCCATCCCTTCTTGACCCTGATCTGTGGGATTGGCCGGTAGAAGATGAACCGGAAGAACGCCACCAGGTTGTTGATCGGCCCGACAGAAGAAACGCTGGATTGTTGTTTTGGCGCGCTGGGTAGCGGGCCTTCGCGAGGAAAGAACTTCATGGTGGACTTGTCAGTATCAAGTACCGACATTTCGTAATCTGTGTCGGGAGAGGATGTCGTCGAGGACTGTAATACCTCTTCTTGGTGTAGTGCTGTCCGGATCTTGTCCGTGAATAGATGATAGTATCGCATCAAGGCTGCGATGACAAGCAGAGGTATGCAAAAGTAGACATATGCGAGCGCATATTTACCACTTTTGTTCCACGGGTCCACGGTGTTGGCTTCTATGAGACCAGCTGGGCTTGTGCTGTTGAAAGGTATGTTCACACGTCGAAGCAATGCCGAGACAGACTCGACAATCTCTCTTTCTGTGTGCGACACTACCACGCCCAGCTGCTCCATGGCCACACCCGTCCGCTCCACGAGAGCTTCCCGAAGGACCGGCATATTCGCGTCGTTGGGTTTGTTTTCGCAACAATTGGCGTGGTGGTCGTGAAACACTTCTGCCAGCAGAAGCCGGAATACTGCGGAAATGCGTCCTAGACCAACGGATATTGATTTGGGGTAGCAGAGGCTTAATGAACATCCGGGGGTCCGTTCCTACATGGGTACCGAGATGTAGGATTTGCTGTGACAATGCGTGCAAGGTGCAGCGGAACCTGGATCCGGGGGTGTGTCCTACGGTGGCGCAGAGGTTCCCGTGTAGCAACGACTTATCCACCGCTTAATCCGACATACAATGCGATAAAGGCGATTAAAGATATTCGGTACAGTCGCAAACGGGTACGAATAAACAAAAAAAGATGTAACAGCGAAATGCTTATGTTCAGATACCGTGCGCGAGCAGCAGTCCGGTTCCTTAAGTTCCATGCGCAAGTGGAGTGCGGGTGACTCGCAAGGGTAAGAACCGTCGTATCGTGGCAGCAAATGGTAAATGATATTCAACCGCTCACCAGAACCCGCGCTATTGGGCCAAGGTGTGATAGCAAGTCAAACAGGGGTCCCTAAAAGAGAAATGACGGATCCAAAGCGCCGTCACATTCGCGGGCTGCAGCAATACACATTAAATTATCGGAGGGCTGCTATCGCCTCGCTGCGCACTGCGCATCATGCAGGATCAGCGCTGTGACTGGCGAGTGGCGGTCCGTTATGGAAGCGGACCGGCCTTGGTCATCCTTTTCGGGCGGGAGGCGCTCTCGGTTGCAGCGGACATCGCCATTCGATCTGTGCCCGTTTCTTACGTGCTGTTCATCTCCAGAACGTCCTGGAGGTGTTGCACTGCATCAACGTCCCAACCCCCTCCTTACCGAGTTTCCATCTGATGTGAGACAACTCGTCATCGTAGGGCCATAGCAAAACCCGCTCAACAACCTAGTGTCATAGCGTGTTAGTATAGGTACCAAGACGCACCTCGCAACCGTATCACAGACTTCAGGGTTCCCGCCCCTCGGTAGCTCAGTTCCATCTGGTGGACCTGAATGGGCTGGCCTTTCGTTCGCATGACCACAGATTGGGCGAATTGGGCGACTGAAGCCCCGAGGCCAGCAGCCCTGCTGGAGAGACTTGCAGCGAATGCATGGGAAAAAGCAGGCCGGTGGAGCGGGGTGCATTGGTGATGCGAAGCTTTGACTGGGTATCGATCGAGGTTTTAAGCGCTGACGATCCGGATCGAGGTTAGCGCAAAGTCAAGCTTTTGATAGGGAAGCCGCGCTCGGTCCTCGTTGGTTGGAACAATTCATCCGACACTTCACACCACGAAGGACACTACAGCACGAGCGTTGAAGCTCGGTAGATCGCTGGAAAAGCTCATGAAAAGAGTCGGTCAAGTCGGTCAAGGGTCTGATCGCACGGCGTGGGTCGGTCCACCCTTCTTCCCGTTCCATCTCTGGGCAGGAGTGGGTCCTCTCTATCGCGAAGTTCTGCCACGACTCGGTTCTGATCTCAGATTCGCCAAACGACAAGATGCGGTCACAGCCCGGCATCAGTAAGGTCCACCCTTCCTTGAAACGAGATTGTCACCGTGATACAGTCATACCTTCATACTCAGGCTCTTTCCCCTGCATGACCTTCAGAGCGCTCAAGCGGACCAGAGCAGACCAGTCGAATATCTCTGCTTGCAAACACACAAACACAGACTCCAGCATCTTGCAGCTTTTAGGCGCCCAAAGACCACCTTGCCGGCCTCCCCGCATGTTGACGTACATGGACGATGCGTAGCCGCCAGCCCTACAACCCTCAGCTTACCCAATGCGATCAGATTAGTGTGAGAACCGATAATCCAAATTGCCGGATCTTCAGGTACCGCTATGCTTCCAGATTGTCTACGCGCTCAACTACGTGCGGTGGGGTTGGTGGCTGCAACTCTAATCGAACGTGTCAAGTTGCCACGATGTAGCAAGCCCGACGTCTTGGGTGGCGTGCAGTCTGAGCGCTTGGATGATGTCGTGGGCGTCTCGATGGGCCTGTTGGCGCTTCAAGCGTCTTCGAGAAGTGTGGCGATGTAGATCTTGCTCGGTATATGTTGACGTGCAGCAGACAATGTGGGCTCAGCCGAACCGAGCGCGTGTATCTTCAGTTGAGTACAGTGTTATCTTGTCGAAGCACCCCAGTAAGATGATGTCAGTTAAACCCATGGAAGGGATTGAACTGCCAACATCCGGCAATGTCGGATGCTGTCGCACTGAATGTCCTATATGACTACGCACCGGGACGTGCTGCAAGTTTCAGCTTTGCCTCCCTTGGGCAACTCCAGCAATTCCCGAGCTGAGCATCATTGACTGTTCTGATTTAGAACTTGCGCCCCGCGTGCACATCGGTGTCGCTTGAGCGCGGCAATTTATCCTATCTTACATGCAGGACATGTTTCGAAACATCCGCCCAATCGCAAAGCTGCATCGGAGCGAGCGAACGTGGTCTAACGGCGCTGTGCATGCATACTCATATATTTCCACCCGCCTGGGTTCCTATCACGTATCACGATCTTCAGCAGCTGCTCGTGAATTCTCGACGGGTTTTTTCGCTTGTTCAGGCCACGTCGTGCTGTGTCACGACCATCATAGCGATCTAATTATGGCCGACGTCGTTTCTCAATGATACCCTGGAACAGGAGCATATGATTAGGGAATTCAAGGAGCCGAGGATACTCCTCAGCTTTGGAGTAAGGGTTGATGATGTGTCCTGTTCTGCATGTCTGGATGCGGCTGGGATTTTCAATGCGGCACAGCGAAGCCGAAATTTAGGATGAATATGGAACGCAGTGTGATCATTGTCGATAAGCTGACACTGGCATGAACATCGAACTTCTCTTGAGCTCTACAACTCGCTACAGTTACATCTCCGCATGCGTCGCAATGCCCCACTTCTCCAATAAGTTATGCCTATGCCAGTAGCTGCGGTACTGCTTTCCCCAGAAGAAGAATACAGGGGTCGTGATAATCATGGCTCCAGCCAGACCTGCAAAGGTATAAAACACAACCGCTGGCCCGTCGCTGGCCGCCCAGTCATTGACGAAGTATGAGAATGCATAGAACAAAAAGTTCTTGAACACCATGTTCATGATGAAGACTTCTGAGCTGATGTCGCGGAAGGAGTCCAAGACGTATGAAGACGCCGCGATGGCGGCTATGACGATGCCGAAAAGGTCCATACCGTGGAAGAAAGCTGTGAGATAGTATGATTTGCCTTCCTCTGCGTAAAAGCCGAAGAGGCACAAGCCAATGACGATTGTCACGGATGGAATCATGCCGAGTAGGCGATATTCCGGCTCGTACACACCCTTGTTCTTCTTCGCGCACCACTTGATCAGTGGGTCGAGTGTCGCACCAAGAAGAAGGGATCCCAGAAGACCGCCAAGGAATGGACCCAACGAAAGGTAACCCACGCCAGCTGCGCTGAGCAAGTATGGAGGAGCCATGAAGATCTGTGCCATGACGTACGATTGCGCGACAAAGAAAGCGGTGAGCCCTCCAGTCACTATGACCATCCAGAGCACAGCCAAGTTTGTGCAAACAGCAAAGGGGGCGATGACAAGTTGCAGAAGGTTATCGTTCGAGTAGGTTCCAGTGAAGATGGCCAGTTCCTGTACGAAGGTCTTCTTCGGGCGCATGGCAGGCGGTGAGCTAGTTGCTGTCTCGATCTGTACCATGTCGTCGCTTCCAGCTTTCTCGTCGTTTCCAGCATGTCTTTTCTCCACTGCGGCGAGATCGGCGAGATTATCATTGGATAGTTCGTCGATATCATACCGATGGTCGCGGTTGTAGTTGGTCTCCGGGACGAAGAAGAAGAGCAAGACTACTTCAAGGGCCGTGAAAGGAATGAGCATGTGGAACAGATACCGCCAACCGAGATTTGTTGCGATCGGCCCGACGATAATGGCAGAGAAGTTCGATGCGGCGCCCAAGATGAACTGGATGAGTGTCATGAATCCACCGCGCTGGTGGACAAAGAAGAGGTCACCGATCATGGCGACTACGAGAGACTCGAAAGCTGAGCTGTTAAACGTCAGCACATGGCACCCCATGAAAGCTTTTCTACGCACATAGAACCTCCTTGAATGATGCGCCCAGCTAAGAGGCCCTCATAGCTGTATGCAGCACTGCCTATCACAGTCCCAAGTAGGCCAAAGAGCGACGCTACCAGAAGCTGAGGGCGCTTTCCATACTTCCTGGACAAAGCACTGACGATGGGCCCAACACCTCCTGTCACTAGTAGCATGTACCCCGAGATGACTGTGATGTCGCCGACACTTTTTCCGAAGTCTGCCGCGATGACTACGAGTGCGGGCGACAGAAGAGGAGCCAGAACAGCGGCGTATAGCACTGAGCCATATGCGACGATGACCATGATGGTCATCTTCTTGGTGTACGACCAGTTCAAGGGATCATTGGGGTCTTCGGAGCTACGTGGTGTCAACTATGCTACGACTGGAATGCGCCGAACGATTCTTCGGCAGGCACACATACGGTTGAGGTATCAAGATGACGTCTGCATCTCTACCAGTGCCACGCTTCAACGTCGCAGCTGCTACTGTTCCTTCGGCAACAGGGAGAGTGTTCTGTTCCTCGCTGAGGACGACAGTCGCCGGCACATGGGCAAGGTGCTTGTCCTCGACGATACCGAGGAAACCCATCGCGACGGTTGTACCCGCACTATGCTATTGAAAATTTCCGAAAAAGTAAAAGAAGGATGAAGCGAAAAGCAATGGAAGGATTCCGAGGAACAATTCCAGGATGCGGCTGTCAACAACGTGGGAGCGCGCGCGTTATGAACGATCGGCATCCCCAAGTTTCGTC